>NC_039358.1:211559625-211919828 GCF_003573695.1 Papaver somniferum
TGATACCAAAATATCACTATCTTGTCATCCTCTTGCGAAACAAAAGAACAACAACAACCAACCTTTACTGGAGAAAGGTTGAAAACCGGTTTTAACTAATGCATAACAAAAGTTGAAAACCCCGAAACTCAAGGTACTAATGTACCTTGACGATGCCTATAGACTTCCTTAGATTTTCGAATGTTGCCCTATCTAAGGATTTAGTGAGAATATCAGCAAGCTGACGTTCAGATGGAACATATTCTAATTTGATAACTCCATTCTCATATAATTCTCTAATAAAGTGATATCTAATATCTATGTGTTTAGTACGAGAATGTTCAACTGGATTTTCAGTCAATCAAATAGCACTTGAGTTATCAAAAAGTATGCTCATAGTTGAAATATTTATTCCAAAATCAATGAGTATTTTTTTCATCCACAATAGTTGGGTACAACATGTACCAGCAGCAATATATTCTGCTTCACAGGTTGACAAGGACTGTGAATTTTGTTTCTTGCTATGCCAAGCTACAAGACTTTGACCAACATAGAAGCAACCACCAGAGGTGCTTTTTCGATCTTCTACACATCCTGCCCAATCAGCATCTTTATAGGCAACAAGACTGTTGTTCGTATCCATAGAATATGATAAACCATAATCTAGTGTACCATTAACGTATTTAATGATTCGTTTTACAGCTTTGAGATGTGATTCTCTAGGATTGGCTTGAAATCTAGCACAACATTCCACACTAAAGGAAATGTCTGGTCTTGTTGCAGTTAGGTATAACAAGCTTCCTATCATAGATCTGTATAATTTCTGATCAACTGGTTTTTCTCTTGGATTTGATTGAAGTTTTCCAGTAGTTGGCATCGGAGTTTCCATAGGTGTTGCCCCTTTTAGTTCGACATTTTCAACTAAATTCCTTGCATATTTTTCTTGAGAAAGAAGAATATTGTCTTTTTGTTGTTGTATTTGCAAGCCAAGAAAATATGATAATTCTCCATCATTGCTCATTTCGAATTCTCCATTCATAAGATTTAGAAATTCATTTGTTAGAGATTTTGAGGTGGATAGATAGATGATGTCATCTACATATATTTGTGCTACAAGAACATTTTTTTCACTCCATTTGGTGAAGAGTGTCTTATCAGCACCACCTCTAGAGAATCCTTTTTTAAGTAAGAAGGATGTCAGCTTATCATACCAAGCTCTTGGAGCTTATTTTAGACCATACAATGCCTTTTTGAGTTTAAAGACATGATCTGGGAATAATGGATCTTCGAAACCTTTGGGTTGACCAACAAATACTTCTTCCTTTAAATCCCCATTCATAAATGTTGATTTAATATCCATTTGAAAAAGTTTCATCTCAAGATAACAAACATAAGCAAGTAACAGTCTTATTGATTCTAAACGAGCAACAAGAGCAAAAGTTTCATCAAAGTCAATACCTTCAATTTGAGAATATCCTTGAGCAACGATCCTAGCTTTGTTTCTGACAATTGTTCCGAATTCGTCTGATTTGTTCTTGTAGATCCACTTTGTTCCAACGATGTTTACTCATGTCGGTTTAGGAACAAGTTCCCACACTTGTTGTCTTTTGAACTGGTTAAGTTCTTCATGCATTGAGTTTACCCAAGCAGGTTCACTGAGTGCTTCCTCAATATTTTTCGGTTCTATTGAAGAAAGAAAACATGAATAGTGACAGACATTCTGAAGTTCTCTTTGAGTCATAACTCTAGCATTGGCATCTCTGATGATGTCTTCAGTAGAGTGTCTTTGATGTACCCACTTAGCAGGTTTTTGGACAATATTTTCAGTATCATTGGGTTGTTCAACAATACTTTCATTATCATCTTTAATTAATTAAAGGAACAACTGATGATTCTTCTTCAGTCTGTTTTTCTTTAATAACAATTTCAGAGGGAGGAAGCTCTGCTGCAGTGTGATTGTCTTGACAAAAGTCGCTAATGTCATCAATAACTACGTTATTGATTCCATCATGACTTTGGTTCTGAGATTGTATACCCGGAAGGCACGACTGTCAGAAGCATAGCCAAGAAAAATTCCTTCATCACTTTTGGAATCAAATTTTCCTCTGTGTTCTCTGTCTTTGAGAATATAGCATTTGCTTCCGAAAACCATTAAATAATTCAGATTAGGTTTTCTTCCATACCATAATTCATATGGGGTATTTATAGTTTTGGATATTAAATAAACTTTGTTTATAAGATAACAAGCCGTAAATACGGCTTCCCCCCCAAAAAGTTAATGGTAGGTTTTTATTGTGAAGCATTACTCTCGTCATTTCTTGAATATTTCTATTCTTTCTCTCAGCTACACCATTTTCATGGGGTGTAATAGGAGCAGAGAATTGATAAGTAATTCCATGACCATTGCAGTATTCATATACTTTAGTATCCTTGAATTCTGTACCACGATGGCTTCTTATCTTCTTAAGCTTGTGACCTTGTTCATTTTGAATCTATTCACAATAATTCTGAACTCCTCAAGAGTGTCATTCTTGTGCTTCAGAAAAGCAACCTATGTGAAACGTGTGTAGTCATCTACCATTACTAAAGCATACTTATTTCCTCCAACAGTTGCTTGTTGGATTGGAACAAATAGATCCATATGAATAAGATCGAGAGGAGCACGACTGGCTATGTCTCGAGAAAGTTTGTGTGGAATTTTTCCTTGCTTACCTTTTTGGCATGCACCACAAACACCTTCTACTTTAGTGTTTATTTTTGGAACGCCTTTGATAAGTTCACGATTAATGAGCTTTCCTAGCATTCGGTAGTTGATATGACCAAAATGTTCATGCCACAAATGAGTTGACTCAACCTTAGTTAAGTTACAGTATAAATTGGATTGTATATCAAGGAGATAACAATTATTCATACTTCTACGCCCTCGAAAAATTACTTTTCCGGACTTATCTTTAATATCACAACCTCTCATATTAAAGATAACTTTGTGACCTTTATCACAAATTTGACTAACAGGCAGAAGATTAGATTTCATTCCTTTGACATAAACAACATCATGGATTTCGGGAATACCTGGAAGTTTGATAGTACCCTTTTTGCTATTAAGACAGTTGCTTCCATCTCCGAAGGTTCCTGATCCTCCTTTATAGTCTTCTGTTTTTGTAAACCAATAAAGATCACCTGTCATATGCCTACTACACCCACTATCTAGAAACCATTGGAATGGTGAAGTTGTTTTAAGTGCAAATGCTCCAAGACATTGTTCACCAGATTTATAATGATTTTTTAAGTTATTAAAAAGTTTCTTAACACGATTAATCAGACATTTTTTAAAACAAATCTTCTGAATTAAACAATTCCATCCTTTTTGAAAACGGTTCATGGTCTGTCTCTTATTAGACTGTACAAGATGTCTGGATGAAAGAATTGAACATCTTTGAGAATCTATTGTTTTAGAATCTTCTGTGTTTTTCACCAGTTCTCTATCAATCATGATATTACTGATCTCATCAGTATGTGACTGGCTCTGTTCAATCTCTTTATCTAACATTTTAACAAGAGAAGAGAAATATTCTTCAGAGTCTTCTTTCAGACCATTTAAAATATTTAAAACGTTAATCTAATCGTTCATCTGATTCAATTCTTATAGGTTGGATCGCACCAAACACAGATTGTTAGATATTTTCGTGTTTGCCCGCTCTGATACCAATTGAAAAGACGAGGGTACCCAAATATACCTCAATCTAAAAATTTTACACCTATAAGTCCCTTCTCCGAAAGTGATTGTCTACGGACCGAGTCGAGACAATACAACTAATCTGTTCACCCTTCATGTGATCGTCTATGGATACGAGATCGAGACAATACAACAACGAAGTATGTTTACTTGATAAAGGGTTTGGACTTAACCAAACACAATAGGATTGTTATCAAGTAAATAGGAATTAATGTTTGTGTAATTTACTTTAAATTATGATAACAACAATTATAATTGCGAAAAATAAAAGTAAATGACACAACAAGATTTTGTTAACGGGGAATCCGCAAATGCAGAAAAACCCCGTGATCTTGTCCAGAATTGAATACTCTCGGGATTAATCCGCTATACAAAATCAAACCAACTTCGTATAGTTGAGACCAAACAACTAAACCTATAGTTCACCTAGTTCCGTCTGTATCCCTGCGCCTCCAACTTGCAGTAAGTCACGCACTTGGAACAATTCCTTTGGTTTGTATTCCAAACAGTATAGGAACAACAAATCTGTTCGGTAACAACTCTTTCCAACCAAGTTATTATATGAGTTCGACAAAAGGCTCTTCCGTTTATCCCAATAAACTCCTTTGTCAGGTCCTTAAATCTATCCAATAACAATTATCAAAGTAATTGTCAAGATTTTGCAATCAATACTTTTAATCACAAAGAATTGTATTAATGCCGATTTAATCAATCCAATATCACAAAGATAAACCGATTATAGTTGGATCCTATTTATCTGAAACAAGTATTATGCACACCAAAGATTATGAACCCAAATCAGAAATCTTCTTTTTCTTCAAATCTTCTTAGATCTTCAATAAGCACCTGCACACAATCAACTTGAATCTCTTGTGATCAATCACATACAAAACGGAGTCTGACAATAATGGATTATCACAAGACGTCTTTAGATCTACAAACAGTCTAAAGATCCCAGTCTAAACTTCGATCTATATCAGAAGAGAAGATTCTCAAGCATAAAAAAACTAGGTACAATCAAAGTTCAACAACCGTTAGTCAATCAAATCAATCGAAAAAGAAAGATAAACTGCAATTATCTAGTTTCCAACCAACGGTACTAATAGAGCTTCTCAATCCCAAAGAAGTCTTTAAACCGAGCGGCCGTAAGAGATTTCGCCTAATTAGGTTACTTTCCTCTCCGAATAGGCGGCTCCACCAGTAACAAAACTAGGTAGTTTTGCTGGCTCTGAGGATTAGTTTGCTCGAAATGCAAACTTCAATATTTATAGGCCAAGGAAGTTTAGACACCAAGGAATTTCCAAAACCGAATATATTCTCAAGATATGTAGTATATTACCAAATTCGGTTTCCATAATTCCTGGAAATGCACTGTCCAAATATTGACCGAAATCTCGTGGAAAATCTCCAACTAGTAAATGCACAATTTTTATTTCCCAAATATAAAATTAAAAACCTTAATTAAAAGATTCTCAATTTATTTTCGATCCTGGATTCTCATTTAGCTATTAAGGAATATCTTTGAACAATAAAAGATAAGCGTTACTGCACAAGTTCAAAGTATATCGACATCTTTACTTTGTAAGTCCTATTTCATACTTACAATCTTAAAACCGATTTTCCACACTTCCAAACAAGTTTAGAATTGGTTCATCTGACTTCCAAGAACTACGTGATTGACTATCCTATCAAATCACCAAACATGGGTTTTCACGGTTTTACCAAAACAATTTTCGGTTCTACCTCCATGTGGGTACTAGAATTAGTCACGCTAGTTACCAAAACTTGGTTGACAAGGTACTAGGATCGGTCCCCACATATATATGGTATCTAACTTGTATTAGGTGCACATGTCCATAGGATCGGTTCCCAATGTCTAAAAACGTGTTGCACATGTTTATAGGATCGGTTCCCAATAACTAGAAACTTGTTGCACCTCTTACAAGGATCGATTCCCCTTTTGTGATCGGATGTACCTCTTACTAGGATCGGTTCCCCTTTGCCTAGAGTTGGTCATACCAATTACAACAAATCGATCATACCATCTCATGTGATTACTTAAGATCGGTTTCACTAATAAAAGTCATACCAATACAAAAGTCTGGCCTTGTGAATAGTTTTACCAAGAACATAAGCAAGTCATGAGAGGTTACAAAAAACACACATATTGGTAAGTCAAAAAGATTTAAAATTAATAACAATACCAATAAGCCTAGCGATTTCCCTTTCGATTCATTAAAAAAGTTTATGAAATGTACTTCCTTTAAACAAATATAAAAGCATTGTTTCCTAGGAAGAAATCTTCACATCATACCCATACATAATCACAATTGCATTCATACGATTATGTCGATGTCTTATATACGAAGTTCAAAAGATAAGCGTTATACTTCGTATTGTATTCGTTAATACTACGTCTAACTAGAGTATAATCATTCATAGCTTCGCAGTTGTGTTTTCAATATGCACGACTTGAAAGATACGTTAGGAAATGAAACAGTTCAAGTCAAATATTACTAACCTCAAGTGGAAGGATGATGTCGTCGTTGTAGCTCCTTACTTCTTCACATTCTTCAAGTCTTCACGTAACACTTGTAATGTCTCATATCCTAATACTTTCAAGCTCACCTATACGAAGTTGAATCTAGTATATAATCAAGCGACTCTTTAAATGAGTTTTGATTCACTAAAATATGACAACCAAACTTGACATACCAACGCTTGGTGGGTTCAACCGAGCTATGCTCTAACACCTACTAATGCCTAGGCCAATCGGCATCCTTCCCATTCACGAGCGGAGCCATCGAACGCTTGGACCAAAACAATTGGCCGCGCGAGCTACAAAACCCTAATTTTATCAAACGACGTTACATTATTGCCGCAAAACGATCCTGGCCTCCCAACTTCGCTAGCCGAATTGACCGGCCTGGATTCAACCTTGATCAATGTGCAAGGAGCGAATACGTTCCCCAGCGGCCTTGCTATTGTGCTAGCCGATCAAACAAACTCCTGGCGTGCGTCAATACTAAAAACGTTGGCCCTAAAATAGGTTGGCCACATGGCTTTTAAAACCTAAATAAATCAACAAAAGCCATTAACTGCCGCAAACCATCTCGGCCGCCAAACTTCGCCAGATAAATTGGCTTTCCTAACTCTCATTTTAGGTGTCCAACATGCTATGGCCATAATCAGTGGCCACTCTCCTTCCATGAGCTGTGATCGGCCAAGCCACGGTCTCCCCATATAGCTCCCAAACGATTGTCTAAAAAGGGTTGGTCGCGCTGTTTATATAAATTTTAAGGCGGCCATTAACTGCCGCAAATCATCTTGGCCGTCCAACTTAGCCAGTCAAATTGACCGTCCTAGATCAAATATAAGGTGACCAATAGGATGTCACCATAGTCGCCAGCCCTCACTCTATTATAGGGACCGACCGGCCTGTCCTTGGCACACGTGAACGGCTCCTAAAAGATTCCCAAAAATGGTCGGTTGCGCTCCCTTTAAGACATTAAGCTCCGCGACTGATTTAAGCGAGCTTTATACAACGATGCTTTACATGTATCGATTACATACGATATTTTACGAATATCGCTTCACAAATAATTCAGTTATTTAACCTAATGGCGTCACATGCTATTTTTCGGGGCAAGTCTCGTGACTTGGCTCGATGGTCTTACACACAAGATCCACTCAACAACCTGCTGCATATTTTTCCATAAAATTACTCGAGACATCAAACATGTCACAAACTGGGGATGTTCATCAGGGTATTAGTCTGGCGGTTTACAGCGTGCGGCGTGCAACACGCCCATTATAAGAAAGTATCAGGAGAAGCGGACTGTTAGTGGTAGCAGAGAAGTAGTGGGTATAAACTAACCGTGTTCTCTCATAGAAAGACGTGGTTTTTAACACTTTTACACTATCCCATTTCTCCATCACTTAACTACTCTCATTTCATATGAGATCAGGGTGCGTGCAACTATGACTATATAAATAAGATTTCAACATATTTCAACAAAAGAGACAGTTTTGGTTATCAACACAAGTATCCAGAAAAATACCAAGAACTGATAGCTTACATTCCGCCAAGCCAGTTCCATATTCTGATACAATTTATAAAATAGCTACACCTTTAGAGTTAACCATTCTGATCTCAATACCTTCTTTGCTTCCCTCCCTAAGATCAACCCTTCTCCTTCATTTTGTGACCAAAGCAAGACTGGAATGACCATTTCTTGGTTTAGGCCAGGATTGTACAGATTGATCTCTCGAATCTAAAGTACTCCCATGCAGTGCAATTGTTTAGGGTTTGAATTTCTTTCTCATCAACACAACCAAATTTACTAAAAACAGCAGAATCAGATTTTACCCCAAAACAACTGGCGACCACAGTGGGAGATTAATCTCTTGGTTGCGAAGCCAATTTCTCAATTTTCATTCCAATATTCCCAAACTCAAGATGGTGGATCTTAGGTCTAAATTCAATCATTAACCGGAATTCACTTCAATCACCAATCCCAACTTTCTGCTTCACGATGCATCCCGGCCATCCCAAACACTTCCAAAGCCGCCAATGCTCGAAATCCAATCACCATGGAAGGTATGGCGAAAAATATTAGAAGATGTTGTTGCAAATCAAGCTGATATTGTCAACCTACAAAATGAGAAGTTTTCTCTCTTAAATAGCATGGAAAACCGGATGTGGCAAGAGCCAGCAAACATTCGCTCGGAGAGCGCCACCGATTTCAGAGATGACAAAAAAAATGTTGAATCCTTGTCTGAGGTCTGTGCCTCCACCAACGACGATGCAGACAGAATATGTGGTCGTATCAGACGAGAGAAAAAGGGAATGGCTAACACCAATGTATCGTCCGTAACCGCAATCAACACATCCCATGGCGTTATATCCTCTAGCACCAACACCAGCGGTGCAAGAAAGATTTCCTCCAGCATGACGCCTCTTATCACCAGAGCCATAGCCGCTGCCACCCTTCCTAATGTCTCTTCGAGAGTAACACCCTCAATTACTACCAGATCTACCGCCACTCCTCCATCAGAACGAGAGGTTGGAGGAGCCAGAGGAAGCCAACCCCCTATTACCATTGTTGATTTGATGGAAAGACAAAAAGTTCTCGCTAAGGCTTAGACAGACATGGATACAACTCAGAAAGAGATACTTATTTTCCTCAATACACTAACAGAGCGGCTACCGAAAGAGTCACGTCAACCCCAGATGGAAATGACAAGGAATACTTTTAACTCCCGGCGCAAGCATTTTAGCAGTACGCACCTTTATAGATGAAGAGGATCACGTTTCTCCTGAACGCCCAATAGAAAGGAATCAGCAATCCAATTTCATCACACGTGAGGATCTGGAACGACTTCTCCAAAATCGAGGCAAAAAGAACCCGGCGGACATGCACCGGCATCAACCTCCTTATCCCCCTGATGTGCAAAGAGTTCCTCTCGCGAGTGGATACTCTTCTCCTCAATTTTCCCTTTATGACGGTATCGGTGACGCTCATGAACATATCTCTCGTTTTTTGGAATCACTAGGGGAGCATGAATATAACCACGTCCTCCGCCTGAAAGAATTCTCAAGATCATTCACTGGAAGGGCGTATACCTGGTACAATAACATTGCACCAAATAGCATAGCCAATTGGTATGAGATGGTTAACGCCTTCTACACAAAATATTTCTTTGTGTCTGAGGAAATCGCTCTATCGGACCTGGGAATAAGGTTTCGACGAAACAATGAGCATCTGAACGATTATGTCTAGAGATTCAGAATTCAGGCACTAGATTATCATGATCCAAATGTGACTGAAAAAAATTGGTGGAATTATGCATCAATAGGATAGTACCTGTCTATTGTGATTTGCTGGAGAACCTACGCTTCCATACATTCTCTGAACTTCATGAAGTTGCTAAGAAGTCGGCTACAACAACATCATCCTTGCTGGAAAGAACCAGAAGTCACTTCAATGTTCGCTCCAGGAGCCGCCTCAACGTTTCACTCCAAAATCCGCTTCAACGTTCTCTCCAGAGAATGCTTCAACGTTCGCTCCAGGAGCCGCTTATATGTTTCGCTCCAGGAGCCGCTTCAACGTTCGCTCCAGGAACCTCTTCAACGTTCGCTCCATAACCGTCGCTTCAAAGTTCTCTCCAGGAACCGCTTCAACGTTCTATCAAGAAGTCGCTTCAATGTCCTCTCTAGAAGCTGAAGCCGCTTCAACGCCTCAGCAAGCCACACAGATCAACCGCATCAGCTATGCCACATCACCTACTCAGAACTCAGCACCGCCTACCCAAGGCCTGCACGAAGATGCGCATCAACAACCACATCACTGACAAAGTCAGATTCGGTGTTTATTTCCAATTTCCTATGGAATGGGTGCATGGGATTCCAGAAGTTTGGATACAGTACAGGTTTATCAAGTGCGACTCCCTCCCATTGATTAACAAATGACAGATCCAAAAGATTTCCACTTTCGTCAATTCGTCAACCACCTTACCAGCAAATGCAATGGAAGTACGTCTTTTAGTAGAAAATAAACTCAGGATAATTACACCTGGGGACTACCAGCACGAGATGCCTTCATGTCCCTCAACCAGGTTATTTCTTATATCAACATCATCACTGTCAAAGCTATACGAGCCGCATGAATTTCTCAACATCAAGCCGTACACGTGCATCAAAGATCCCAAAATAAGACCCATAGATACTTATGGACGTATCACCCCTGAGCAAAGCCAGATACGACGCCCCTCATCTGCAGGATTACGATCAAGGGACTCGCCTGATGATTAACAGTAAAACAGAATTACAGTTCCTGTGAATGTTCTGAGATTTTCAACAAACAAGAAAATTCGCATTGACTGTTGCATGAAGCACAACTGCATACGAAGAATCACGTGAATCCTACTTGGGAGATTGAAGGCTGGCATAATCATCGTCGAAAATCTTTCCAGCTCATAGAAGATAGACGACCAGAGCGCCGCCAATTTGATGAGGATTTCTTGCCCTCCAAGAGCACGCCACAGAGATATATTCACATATCCGACCACGCCATCGGATCTGCACTAGTGACCAGACAGAAGTGTAACTGGGGACTTCTCATCGCATCCAATTTCATACAACAGTCCATAATTCAGAAGATGGTTCAAAAGATGTCGCTTGGAACGAAGTCCTTGAAGACTTGATAGCACCACGTCGGAGACGGAGCGCCTCTCATCTCGTTTACTTCACCCAACGTCTCCGGAAGATTTTGACCATACAAGCATCCACAACATATTGTCATCGCAATCAGAAGGGAAAGAATAAGCCTATAAGCTAAGGAGCCAGAATAAATACAATTTTATTCCGGTCAATGCTCAGGGGTTTAAAGAACATTCTAATTGCGGCTCAGCAATCCAGGCACCAAATACCTTAAAGTCAAGGACGGATCAACAACACAGCTACACTCTCCAAGATTAGCCCTGATATGATCATTGTCGAACATATATTTCATCCACCCGCCCCAGGAGTGCAATGGAATTTGGTAAATTTTGAATTCCACTAGATACTCATTCTTCTGGAGTCAGAACCTTATTACACATTCCGGAGAAGATCGATGGTACTGTTGGGTGGCTAGATGCGCAAAAGAGAAAACATCACCTACCTTGAGTTCTCCTGGATAGCCTTACTGCTGATTATAACTATTGGGGATTGCTTTATTGCCGTTGATGCTCGCTCTACCGCCGCTAACAAAGAAAGTCATTCACGCCGAGATAAATGTCCAAGTTTGATCAACTACTCATGGATATTACACTCACAACTAAAATACGAAGAAAAGATGAACTTACCTTGTCGCTGACGATTGACACGCTTGAAATCTAGCTGCTGGCACTGACGAAGAGGAGTCGGCCTCTTCAGACGAAAGCACGGAGCCGGACGAGCAACAAAAACAGAAGAGGGTCGAAACAATTTTTTTTATACGAACGGAGTTTCTAGAGTTGGAACAGAAGAAGGATTCCTTCTTGTTCCATGAACTAGAATAGATGGTTGGGCGCACCGCACTCGTACCTCATAGCTCAGCTAGTAACATGCTACTACGAAAGCCACTGGCTGCGCGATCCCGCTGCTGAAGGCCGATTTGGATTTCCCTATTAATATCTACCTGCTTCCTCTTTTCAATTTTATTTTTCACCTGTCACCATCTAGTGCTTACCCCGTAACAATATCATTGTTACGTGCTAAGAAGGGGACTTAATGTTGATGGTGGTTTTTATCTTAGGGCGAACACCGTAAAAGTCTGTCTACCTGACCCGACATCAGAAGTAGTAGACCTTTATATGTCTATATTCCGCAAGGAATTTGAAGGATATATCAAAATCTGATGATTGCCTATGCCGCTCTTCAAATTTTATTGAAACTCAATCTCCTAGATGAATTGTTCACTAGCATAGAGCCTAATGAGTATTTAATCTCCCGCCTGCATTATTCATTAGTGTATGGCTTATTGAGTATTTTTTTATGCTATGTTCCCCGGCTGAACCCTTAATCTTGGTATGACATGACAATTAATGTTCACTCGCAGCTGAGTAGCATGAATTTCCCGAAGTATCAAGATTAAGGTCTGCGTGAAAGTACTTAGTCAGAAGATGCGCTAACTGCTCTCTGAGGATAAAGTTAAAGAATTTTGTGTCAACACACAGAATTTATCAAATTTTTTCAAATTTTGTGATAGCTCACAATATTCAAATTTTGACCTAATTCATTTGCAAAAATTAGGTTTTTTGCTCCCTGCGCAAAATCTCGAACCCTATTGGTCGAGACCAAACCTAGGTGAGATAGGAAATTAATCCACCATGGAGCTAGTAGGAGCAAAGCCTTACTAGAAATCAGAAAATAAGAAATAAAGAGGAGATGCGGCAAATAGGAGCAGCAGCAAGAGGAGGCACGACCGCGCCATTTGGCCGACCAATTCGCCTCAGCAGGCGCCACCTGTGTCCGGTCGGCCACACTCCATGTTACTGCTTGCCGCCCCTTTCTCATCGACCAATCAGATCGCTTTAAACCCGCCACATGCACTTTTAAATAAAGTTGGAAGTTGGTTGGTCGATGCGCCTAATTCCTTAAGGAATCTAATCTAGACTGCCCATGTTAGTATCGAAAACGATCACGGCCACACGTTTTGGCCACTCGATTTATCAAGCTTAGCCGTTTTTTAACATGGCCAGACAAGCGCTACCGTGTACACTTGCGAGCCTATTAATGCCTAGGCCAATCGGCATCCTTCCCATTCACGAGCGGAGTCATCGAACGCTTGGCCCTAAACAGTTGGCCGTGCAAGCTACAAAACCCTATTAAACGTTGTTAAATTACCGCCACAAAACGATCCTGGCCGCCCAACTTCGCTAGCCGAATTGACCGGCCTGGATTCAACCTTGATCAATGTGCAAGGAACAAATAAGTTCACCAGCGGCCCAACTATTGTGCTAGCCGATCGAACAAATTCCTGGCGCGCGCCAATACCAAAAACGTTGGCCCTAAAATAGGTTGGCCACATGGATTTTAAAACCTAATTAAATCAACGGCAGCTATTAACTGCCGCAAAACATCTCGGCCTCCCAACTTCGCCAGACGAATTGGATGGCCTAACTCTCATTTTAGGTGGCCAACAAGGTGTGGCCATAATCAGTGGTCACTCTCCTTCCATGAGCCGTGATCGGCCAAGGCACGACCTCCCCAAACGATTGCCCAAAAAGGGCTGGTCGCGTTGTTTATATAAATTTTAAGGCGGCCATTAACTGCCGCAAATCATCTTGGCCGTCCAACTTAACCAACCGAATTGACCGGCCTAGATCAAATCTAATGCGACCAATAGGATGTCACCATAGTCGCCAGGCCTCACTCTACTATAGGGACCGACTGGCCTGTCCTTGGCACACATGAACGGCTCCTGACAGCTTCCCAAAAATGGCCGGTTGCGCTCCCTTTAAGACATTAAGTTTCGCGACTGATTTAAGCGAGCTTTATACAACGATGCTTTACATGCATCGATTAGATACGGTATTTTACGAATATCGCTTCACAAATAATTCAGTTATTTAACCTAATGGCGTCACATGCTATTTTTGCGTCAAGTCTCGTGACTTGGCTCGATGGTCTTACACACAAGACCCACTCAGCAATCTGCTGCATATTTTTCCATAAAATTACTCGAGACATCAAACATGTCACAAACTGGGGGTATTCATCAGGGTATTGGTCTAGCGGTTTACAGCGTGTGGCGTGCAATACGCCCATTATAAGAAAGTGTCAGGAGAAGCAGACTGTTAGTGGTAGCAGAGAAGTAGTGGGTGTAAACTAACCGTCTTCTCTCATAGCAAGACGTGTTTTCAACACTTTTACACGATCCCCTTTCTCCATCACTCAACTACTCCCATTTTCTATGAGAACAGGGTGCGTGTATCTATGACTACATAAATAGGTTTTCAACCTATTTCAACAAAAGAGACAGTTTTGGTTATCAACACAAGTATCAAGAAAAATACCAGGAACTGATAGCTTACGTTCTGCAAGCCAGTTCCATATTCTGATACAAGTCATAAAATAGCCACACCTTCAGAGTTAACCATTCTGATCTCAACACCTTCTTTGCTTCCCTCCCTAATATCAACCCTTCTTCTTCATTTTGTGACCGAAGCAAGACTGGAACGACCATTTCTTGGTTTAGGCCAGGATTGTATAGATTGATCTCCCGAATCTAAAGTACTCCAGTGCAGTGCATTTGTTTAGGTTTTGAATTCGTTTCTCATCAACACACCCAAATTTACCAAAAACAGCAGAATCAGCTTTTACCCCAAAATAAGTATATACTGTCAGAGCATTGCTCGGTCGAACTCACATTTGTTTCTATATCAAGATTGTTGTCAAATTTAGTTGATCAAAACTATGTCTGGATTTCTAGTCTACAATTAGTTAAGTCTCGGATTAGGATAGAAGTGTGTAGTTGAGAATAGGACATCACCGCGTTCTACCGTTTGAAGGTGAAGATCAACGAAGATTTTGGAGAACTTCTTCAACAAAAGGTAAATAAAGACTGAACCACCTAATTCTCAAATTATATTCATCCTTCTATCTATGACACGATGTCGCATGACTAATTAGACTATTGCAAGCATATCAAGAATTTTGAGTCAAGTTGATCTTGGTATTTAGTTGTTGAAATATATGTGACTAAGCTTAATGAACATTTGTTCATACTTGATGAATTTCGCTTTAGAACAATTTATTATTCATAATCTAAATCGTGATTCAAAATTATCATTCGAAAATAGACTGGAACAGTGATATGTGTCATTGATGTTATTTGGGAATGTTTCGAATTGACTTAAAGAGAAATATAAAACTATTGTAAATCTGGATATAGGACAATATGCATACCAGTTCACATACTGGGAAACTGTTATAGGTACGGATCCGTAGTACATGTACCCAGTACACGTACCGGCGTAGCTATGTGTCGAAAACAACTTTTTGGTATGCATACCCGGTAACCATACCATAAAAAGTATGTTTCTCGTGAACCAGAAATGGTACACATACCAAGTATGTATACCATAAAGGAACTGTTAGTTTTGAAACCGGTGTGGTATCCATATCCGGTACGCAAACCAGAAAAGTTTTGTGAGTTTCTGAACTCGTTTTTGTCTTAAGGGTACACATACCCGGTACATGTACCATGACAAAAACAGTCACGAACAAGGTAGAGTACACGTACTTGCCTTGTCGAATATTTTCAGATGCACATAAATTATTTCTTTGAGATAATTGGCATTTGAATAAATCTCTAAAAACATTATATAAACATGATTGATCTCATTATAACCTATGGTTGTGATCCAAACTTAAAGTCTTAAATGGTATATGAAAATGATTAAGCTTATGGTTCAATCGGCTAGTTTCGGCTAACCATCCGTGAACAATGTCTTTGTACACGGTTCAGTTACGTTTCATCCTAACCAGAGTGTATATCTTGGTATGTTAATCTCATTTCAATGATTAATATAACGCTGGATATTGTTTGCTTGGTTCCAAAGTTATCTTAGCTTATACATAAAACAACTTACACTATAAAAGTCTATACAAGGGAGAACCTCGAGCAACTTGGATCTTTGAATCCCTAGCACTATTCTTTGTGTGTCCTAGTTGTAAACTAGAATCCTCCTCACCCTAAAACTCTTCTAGGGTTTAGCGACTAAAAAGTCTTCACTTACGGATTCGTGAAGCCAGGTCCAACTATCTTTTATCTTGATAGTTCGAGTATCCTGATCTTGTTTTGATTGTTGAGATGCCCACTCAAACAAGATAGATATAAATCGCAAAGTTCTATTCTTCTCAGACTTTGTGATTCCACAAGTTTAATACTTGTGAGGTGAATAATAATATAGGCTGCTGATCAGGAAGCATAAGTACGGAATTTGAGGTTAGGTAGACTTTGTCTATTGCTATCGATTCTAGTCTCACGCTTTGGTCTATCGATCATAAAGGAAATCACACGTAGGCTTATCTGTAGGGGGAAATTGGTTTAAAGTCTTCTGGGATTCAAAGAGGCGTAAGGAGCACGATTGAATTTCTGTGAGGGTTTAATTCGGTCTCAACTACATTCCAGTCCGAAGTTTGGTAGTAGGATAGTGTATGTAGCGGTTTAATACAGTTTGATGTTCAATCTGGACTAGGTCCCGGGGTTTTCTGCATTTGCGGTTTCCTTTTTAACAAAATTTATGGTATCTGTGTTATTTCTTTTCCGCATTACATTGCTTATCTTTATAATGGAAATGTCACAGGTTGTACGCAAATTAATCAAAGTAGATACATCCATCCTTGTTTTTTGGATAGGACTTGATTGGTTCTTGGATATTGATCTTTGGAATCGTCCAAGAACTCTCACACGTATGTTTACGGGTGAAAAATGTTTCTGTTGGTTTTGGTAATTTTGGGTGTGTGTGGATGAGAAACGAATCTAAACCCTAAACAAATGCACTGCACAGGAGTGCTTTTGATTCGAGAGATCAATCTGTGAAATTCTGGCCTAAACCAAGAAATGGTCGTTCCAGACTTGCTTCGGTCACAAAGTGAAGGAGATGGGGTTGATCTTAGGGAAGGAAGCGAATAAGATGTTGAGATTGTGTAGGTGTTGGCTGTTTATGACTTGTATCAGAAAGAGGAATTGGCTTGAAAAATGTAAGCTATCAGTTCTAGTGTTTTCGGGATACGAATGACAACACTTGGTTTTCTGTGCTTGTCTCTGTGTTGTTTGGAAATAGGTGATGGACCTATTTATACAAGTCATAAAGCACAAACCTCGTCTCTCGTAGGAAGTGGAGGAAGTGGAGTGATGAAGTAGTGGTGTCGTGTGTGAGTGATTGCACGATCACGTGTTGGACCACTTCTCCCATCATCGCCAACCGTCCATGTCTTCCTGACACGTTCTTGTAAGGGCGCATTGCACGCTTCACGCTGTAAACCGCCAGACCAATACCCCATTAAGTATCCCCCAGTTTGTGACATGCTTGATGTCTCGAATGAATGGATCGTGGGACCCACATAGAGTAGCATACGATGTTAGGTTAAATAACTGAGTTATTTAGGAAATCGATATTCATGAAATATCGTGTAGACTCTATTCATGTAATGCATAGAATATAATCAATGAGTATGAAGCATCGTTGTTTAAAGGCTTAACGGAGTAAGTCGCGGATTAAGCGTCTTAAAACAGATGCATGCTTAGATATCTTCGAATAATAGTTTGGAATATGCACAGGCAAGCCCTCCCTTGGCCGATCATATGCTGTGGTAGAGTGACGGATGATAATCACCCCGACACCTTATTGGCCATTTAACTCCTAGCCTGGGCTGCCTAACCAAGCTGGTAGAGTTGGACGGACGAGATCATATATGAAGCTCATCTGCGACCGTTGATGAAGTTTTAGGGTTTTGAAGAGGTGCGCAAGCATCAGTATTCAGCTTGGTCGAAACCAAGCATGTGAGGTGTTTTTGGCAGGATCGACCTGGCATGCGTGTAGACGGCTTGCCGGTGTACATGTCCGTACCTCACTGTCTCATGAAGGTGCGATCTAGGCCACTCAATTTGACCGGTAAAGAGGAGTGGCCGAGATCAAATTTCGACAGGAATCCTATGCCGCAAAGGATTCTTAAAGGGGCGCGGCATGCCACCTTCAAGGCAGACGAATCGAGGCATCCGGCCATGGCTTGTCTTGGTCAGTCGGACATAGAGATAGACAGGCCCATAGTGATCACGTTGATACTCTCTGGACTTTCTTAGTCTATTCCTGCACCCTTCATCCAAGCTGGCGAAGATGGACGCCCGTGATTGATTAACGGCACATGTAACATGCCGCAAACCCTAATTAGGGTTTTAAAACAGTCACGCACGCATGGTTTTGGCTAATCGGTTTTGCAGGTTAGGCTTCTCCTTTGGATAGGTCGATAATGTGGGTCCCACATTAGACCGACAGTGAACGTGTGTGTGCTTCTCCAATGGTCTTAGGCGCAATCTAAGCCATCCAAACATACTGGCGAATTTGGATGGTTGTGATTGCTTTAAGACACTAGTGGAACTTCCGCGACATTTAAAAGCATCACGCCAGCCATGTTTGGAGCATACATTCATTGCTCCATGGCTTTGTCGTGAGAAAACCGATCACGCAGGGATAGAGTGGTCCCGCTAATGTGTGTGCTAGAACCTCCTCCATCTTTCATGGTGCGATCTAAGCCGTCCAATCAGGCTAGTGAAGTTGGAAGATCATGATCATTTTGAGACTGTCTTAAGCAGTCTTGCTTATTCGAGCTTCTTCCAAAGCAGCGTGGCCACCCTATTTTGGGGTTGGCGTTTCGGCATGCTGAGAAGAGGAGTGTGATGTTCGACCGACTAGGGCACAAACAGGCCCGCTGGTGGTCATCACGGTGATAGCCTGCTCCTGCTAGGGTTCGTCTAGGCTGGTAAAATCATGCGGTCAACCTGCGTGGCCGTGATTGTTTCTGAGACTGATATGGACAATCTAGATTTTCCGTAGGAAATTAAATATGCTCAATCCGGCTGATATAACACACCGATAGATATATCCTATACGGGTATTTCGTGCATGCCTCATCATCGACACTTGGAGATTCGTGTTACTCTGCTGAAAGAAACACTTAGTCATCATGCCGCACCAACAATGAGAGTTCTGCGGGAACAACACAAGAAATACTAGGAAAATCATGCATTATAAATAATGCTAAAAATTCACAGGGTATTTGGGATTGTTGCCACATGCTCCAACCTGGATGAATTTTGTATATTTAATTCACAGAAATATTTGGGATTGTTGCCACATGCTTCATTCTAGGTGAATTAATTAAAGTGAAGAGGTACTCATCACTTATCAAACAGCTTTATCCTTTGCGGGATGTCAGCGCAGAAATTTGGCTTTACAATTTTAGCCTTTGAACCAAAATCCACCATCAACATTAAGTCCCCTGCCTAGCACATAATGGTTACACTATTGTGGGTTAGGCATTAGATGGTGACAAATTAAGATAAAACTTATGAGACAAAGTTAGATGTTACCAGGAGAGGTGGGTCTTCCTGTCCTTGGAACATGTCACGTTCAAGAGGCATTCAGGTGAGCGTTGAAGCAGCTTCTGAAGCGAACATGGAGGAGGCTCCTGGAGAGAGCGTGAAGCATCTTCTGGAGCGAACGTGGGTCCCGGAGAGAGCGTTGAAGCAGCTTCTGAAGCGAACATGGAGGCGGCTCCGGGAGAGAGCGTTGAAGAAACTTCTGAAGAGAACGTTGGTCCCGGAGAGAGCGTTGAAGCAGTTCCTTCTTCAGTTTGGTTTTCCCTTTACATGCTTCTTGATTGACCATCTCTTGTGTTGAAGAACTCCTTGACTGATGGCGAAGGAATCTCATGTTGAGCCTCAGTCCCCAAGCATGACTTATATGGTTCTGTCTTGCATGGTCGGTGATTTTAACATAATAAAGATATTGTTATCTCGTCTTCGTGACTCTATTACTTCTCCATGGGAAAATAAAATATGCACAAGTTTGGATTACCTCTGTCGGAAGTGGTTGCTGCTATAGTGAAGTTCAGGCACTGGTATCAACAGACGAACAACGGTTCTTAGCAGAAGCTTTGATCAGAAGAGACTGGCAGGGAGAGGCGTGATAGATACAGGAACGAACTTGGCAGTCTTCATATAGTGGTAGAGCTTGTCTTTTTATTAGAGGGAGAAGCTAATGATGGAACCGAAAGCTTCCTTGATGTTTCCTCATAGAATGAAAAAGAGGGAGGCAGTCCCTTTCCCATGAGTATCACTGAGCCTTCGTCTTGATAGATGTTGTCACGCTGGGTTCATGAGTCTGTCTTTACATCTGCGTTGCATTTCATAGACGTCTAGGAATATCACTGGCCTTTGATAATACGTCTGCTCTCTTGTGTATATCCTCGTCTTTGGACATCTTGGAATGACAGCGTGCTTGCATCTCTCTAAATTCACAATCTTTGAGATAGGAAATGCTAAGCAGTCCCCGGTCATTCTCCTTTGCCATTATCATCTTCAGATCGTGTCTTTAAGGAGTAGGGAAGTTCATTTATGCAAATGACTTAACTAATGATGAATCTCTTTACATGTAGAATTTGTATGTACCTCTTAAGACCTAAGTGCAATCTCCTTAGGTAACGCAGCTACTTCGGGAGGAGAAGTTCTGAAACCGTCTCTTATTTATGTTGTTGCCGTCGAGCCAGACATGGAATATCTTGGACGTTGTTTCATCATCGTGGAAGTCGTGCATGTGGTACTAGAGTTGGAGTTTGCGATTTTGGACGTGTAGGATGTTGCATCTCAGTGGTTTTCCTCTTGCTGCTTCAGCGAAACTGCTTAAAGAAGTCGAAGGTTGTATTGCTTATTGGTGAGATGCATGCTTCCACGAACATCATGAGGCTCTTCATTACTGACAGGTTTATTCTTTCTAGCAGGGCAGGTCGCAACTGAGTGTTTAGCAGCTTCACGGATGTCTGAAAGCGCAGGTTCTTCGACAAAGCACGATCGACAGGTACCGTCCTATTGATGCACAATTACACCACTTGCTGTTAAGTCACATTCGGATCGTGACCCTCCAGTGCCTGAATCCGGGACCTCTTGACGTAATCATTTGGATGTTCGCTGTTTCACTGAAGCATTCCTCTTAACTATGATAGAGTGATTCTCCCAAGCTGCAGATTCTTCCTCGACATGATGATGCGTACATCGCTATCTTCTTGAGGCTTCTCCCTTGAGGTGTCGGCTCCAGTAGATCCGAAGATGTCCCATGCTCGCTCTTGTATGGGCTGATATAATAGGCGAACCCTTTGTGATGATTTGGAGATGACAATATTCGTTTCATCTTCCGAAACGCTTCCTGTTGTAGAGCGGTCCAGACGAAACTTGCTCCTTTCTTCTGCAAGGGGGTGAATGAAGCAACGAGCTGGGCTACCAGGTATAAGAGTTCACCTTGCTCATGAAGTTTTGAAGATCCTTCACGGTTCGCGGCAGTGGTATTGTGAGGATAGCTTGAGTCTTGGATTTGACTACTATATCATCCACGTAGTCTTCAACTTTCTTATGCATCATGTCATGGAAGATTGCAGTCATAGCGCGTCGATACGTAGCACCGACATTCTTCAAACCGAATGGCATTACGGTATAATAAAAATTTCCAAGAGGGGTTTGAAAAGTTGTCTTACTTGCATCATGCTCATACATCCTTATCTGGTTGTAGCCGCTATATCCATCCATGGAGGAGAGCATGCGTATAGACGGCTTGCCGGTGTACATGTCCGTACCTCATTGTATCATGAAGGTGCGATCTAGGCCATTCAATTTGACCGGTAAAGAGGAGTGGTAGATATCAAATTTCGACAGAAATCCTATGCCGCAAAGGATTCTTAAAGGGGCGCGGCATGCCACCTTCAAGGCACACGAATCGAGGCATCCGACCATGGCTTGTCTTGGTCGTTCGGACATATAGATAGACGGGCCCACAGTGATCACGTTGATACTCTCTGTACTTCCTTAGTCTATTCCTGTACCCTTCATCCAAGCTGGCGAAGATGGACGCTCGTGATTGATTAACGACACATGTAGCATGCAGCAAACCCTAATTAGGGTTTTAAAACAGTCACGCATGCATGGTTTTGGCTAATCGTTTTTGCAGGTTAGGCTTCTCTTTTAGAGAGGTCGATCATGTGGGGCCCATATTGGACCGACAGTAAACGTGTGTGCGCTTCTCCAATGGTCTTAGGCGCAATCTAAGACATCCATACATGATGGCAAAGTTGGATGGTTGTGATTGTTTTAAGATACTAGTAGAACTTCCTTGACCTTTAAAAGCATCACGCCAGCCATGTTTGGAGCAAACGTTCATTGCTCCATGGCTTTGTCGTGAGAAAACCGATCAAGCAGGGATAGAGTGGTCCCGCTAATGTGTGTGCTAGCGCCCCTCCATCTTTCATGGTGCGATCTAAGTCGTCCAATCAGGCTAGTGAAGTTGGACGATCACGATAATTTTGAGACTGTCTTAAGCAGTCTTGCTCATTCGAGCTTCTTCCAAAGCAGCGTGGCCACCCTATTTTGGGGTTGGCGTTTAGGCGCGCTGAGAAGAGGAGTGTGATGTTCGACCTGCTAGGGCACAAACTGGCCCGCTGGTGGTCATCACAGTGATAGCCTGCTCCTGCTAGGGTTCGTCTAGGCTGGTTGAATCATGCGGTCAACCTGCGTGGCCGTGATTGTTTCTGAAACTGATATAGACAGTCTAGATTTCCCTTAGGAAATTAAATATGCTCAATCGGGCTAATATAACACACCGAGAGATATAGCATATACGGGTATTTCGTGCATGCCTCATCATCGACACTTGGAGATTCGTGTTACTCTGCTGAGAGCAACACTCAGTCATCATGCCGTACCAACAATGAGAGTTATGCGGGAACAACACAGGAAATACTAGGCAAATCATGCATTATAAATAATGCTAAAAATTCACAGGGTATTTGGGATTGTTGCCACATGCTCCAACCTGGATGAATTTTATATATTTAATTCACATAAATATTTGGGATTGTTGCCACATGCTCCATTCTAGGTGAATTAATTAAAGCGAAGAGGTACTCATCACTTATCAAACAGCTTTATCCTCTGCAGGATGTCAACGCATAAATTTGGCTTTACAATTTTAGCCTTTGAACCAAAATCCACCATCAACAACGTAAATCAGGTCACGGACTTGTCTCAGTAAACTTTCTGATTGTTAGAGAAAGAGATATAACCTTAAATATTATTCCTTGATTGAGATTCATTAAGTTGAACTCCCAGAATTGTATTTAAGTTGGTTCATACAGGTTTCCTAAGAAAAAGTTGGTAGTGTATTTTGGTACCCCCGCATTTTCATATACCTCGTAAGATCACTATTAGGAACAACTTCATTTGTAGTAGTTAAAGCATCAATGATAGTTTTAATCACATGGAGATAAGCAGGATGGTCAGAGAAATACGACGAATATTATGAAGTTGATTTCTAAGCATAAGCTTCTTTGCTGAAAATTGATTTGTAAGAGAAGTGGCAAGATATTTTCAAAGCTCAACAGTATGTGACATCCTAAATCATCAGTAGTAAGAGGAGGAGAAGAAGTGGCATTCAAGCCTATATTCACGGATCTGACCCATTTCAACCATTTGAACATAAAGGATTGGGTGCAAAAAGATCATTAATAATAAGAATGGAAGAAAAATGTGATTTCCTGATAAGATAAATGGTTTCATCAGGTTTGATAGTGAAGAAGTGGGGGTACAATAACCACAACCAATATTTCGCTTAGAAATCTGTATGGAGAAACTCCAATATACTTTCTAGAGAATCAACTAGATAGCCAGACTCAATCTAGATAAAAAGTATATCAAAGAGTTTATATCTCAATCTCTCGATTTGATGTATACTCAAGCAAATAGAAATCTGCGAGTCTTTATCAAATACTAGAGAGATAACTTGGATGGTACCAAAGACCAAAATCCAAGTGTCAATCAATTTAATCAACAACCTATAAGGTCGGATATTCTAATTGATTGAACAACGCACAACCTGTGATATTTCAATTATATAAACAAATATAATGCGGAATAAAAATAACACAGACACCAGAATTTTGTTAACGAGGAAACCGCAAAGGCAGAAAAACCCCGGGACCTAGTCCAGATTGAACACACACTGTATTAAGCAGCTACAGACACTATCCTACTCCAAGCTAACTTCGGACTGGACTGTAATTGAACCCCAATCAGTCTCCCACTGATCCAAGGTATAGTTGTACTCCCTACGCCTCTGATCCCAGCAGGGTACTGCGCACTTGATTCCCTTAGATGATCTCACCCACAACTAAGAGTTTCTACGACACAAAATCGCAGGCTTTGACAATAAACAAATCTGTCCCACACAGACAAGTCTATCAAAGGATCAATCTGTCAACCATAGAAAAACCCTAAAGTTTTTGTTCCGTCTTTTGATAATAATCAAGGTGAACAGGAACCAATTGATAATCCAGTCGTATATTCCCGAAGAATAGCCTATATTAATCAATCACCTCACAACAATCTTAATCGTATGGTAGAGAAACAAGATGTTTTGGAATCACAAACAATGAGACGAACATGTTTGTGATTACTTTTTATATCTTGCCTATCAGAGATATCAAATCTCAAGCCAATCAATCTGATTGTACTCGTACGATAGAAGATGCAAGATAAGATCACACAACTACGATAAAAGTAGTATCGGTCTGGCTTCACAATCCCAATGAAGTATTTAAGGCGTTAACCTGGTTTTAGAAGAAGAAAACCAAAGGTTAAAGGAGAATCGACTCTAGTACGCAAACTAGTATCACACGTAAGGTGTGGGGATTAGTTTTGCACAATACTAGATGTCTCCTTTATATAGTCTTTAAAATAAGGGTTTTGCCTTGGTAACAAAGCAATCAATATTCACCGTTAGATGAAAAACTGATTTAGATTCAAGCTAATATTTCTCAACTGTTAGATCGAAAACTTAGCTTGTTATACACAAATGAACTGCAGACTTCTAGGTTTCTTAACTGTACCCAAACGTGTACATTGTTGGTTCAACAATAGTTAACCAAAAGGTTAGCCATATGAGCATTTCATATCAACCATGTTCTTCTTCACCATAACTAGTTCAAATGACTCAAATAAACTAGTTAGAGAGTTGTTCAATTGCAAGGAAATCTTATGTAACTACACAAGACACAATTGAAGCAAAGATGATTTGATTCACTTGAATCGGTTCATGAACTTTTATAGCCACGATTTGCAAATTGCATTCCTTAGTATTTTTAAAGTTTAAGTTCAGAAATCATCTTCAGATATATAACCTTCTTAAGTTCGCACACTAGGTTCGCGGACTTAAGTAGCCGACAGAGTTTACAAACTCCAGCAGAAAATCTCGGTAAGAGACCTTCCGCCGGTTCGCGGACTGGTACTCACGCAACTAGTTTGTCAACTCCAACAGAATTTCTCGGGATGATAAGTTCGGCAGTTCGAGGACTGAGTTCGCGGAATTGGCAACAAGCCATTCTTCCGGTTTCTCTTGATCAACAAAGTTCGCAAACTTTGGTTCAAGGAATAGGACTTATACATAAATGTGTTTCCACAACAATGCTTATTTCCATCATTGGTTATGTAATTTAAACTCTCATTTCAATGATTGAAACATTCTTAGAGAACGTTATGTAGTTGTTACACCATTTCTCGTCAAAGCAATTTTCAAGATGATTGAAACATATCATGACTTCCGTCACTAGGTATAGATAAACTTGGTCGAAGCGAAAAGCTTACCAACACATATTTAGAAATATAGATAGGCGAGGTATACTCGGCTCGAAATACCAAATGTGTATAATCTAAGTCTATATATATAGCATACGACTTTTTGTCTCAAGAAGTAGGAGATAGAGTAGATATACTTTTGAGTGACAGATAAGTTCAAGTCTTCACATATCTTTTTGTCGAGAAGTTCCACCGGTTCCTTGAGTAGTTCTTCTACTTGTATGATGAATCGCCATGAAGTCCTTGAGCTCAACTACACTTTCTATCCTAGTCCGAGACTTAGCTATAATAGACTAGAAATAAAGACTTATAGTTTTGATCACTAACATTGACAAACATGCTTGAGATAGAAACGCATGCGAGTTCGACCGAGCAATGCTCTAACAATCTCCCCCTTTTTCAATTTTATTGACAAAACTATCAATACATACGGAATACAAAAAAGATAAAGAAACTTAAGTAGCTCCTATTCCACATGTCTAATCTTCAACATTCCTCGAAATCTTCGTCACTTCCAAGTACTCCAATGATCCCAAAGGTTGTAAGTTTAGCATCATCGCTGTTGAAGATCCGTAGCTATAACAATTAGAAAGCATCGGTCTCGATCATTGTTATACAGTGTCATAGTATTATTACACAGTGTCAAAGTTCATTTGTATCACAACTTAAACAACAATACTATGGTGATATGTATCACTCCCTCTTAGTCAATACTCCATCTCACATGGAAACCACTCCCCCTTATATAATGACCCGAAGACCATTTGTATTTGTAGTGTAAAATACATATTAATTCTCCCCCTTTTTGTCAATAAAATTGGAAAAGGTACAAGAATGGGATTATAATGAAATTTCCGTAAGAGACATTTAATGACTAAAAAGAAAGAACACACATCATCTTATTTAGATGCAATCATAGAGCCGGAGCTAATAGCATTCATCAAGGAGTTTAAAGATACAAGATAACCCCTCTAAAATTCCACATCCGCACACCCCTAAAGATATGACCATTAAGCACAAGTTCAAAAGAAGTCTCCCCCATTAAAATGTTATTCCCGAGAGAACAACAAGAGCGACCTTAATTTCGAAGGAAAAGAAGGATTTCTTTGGACATAACAAATCACATTCAAGTATGAATTTGAATCCAAAATATTCAATTAAACTAACCACAAGAGAACCCATGATTAATTTAATCGAAAAATATTCAAATATAAGTGAACTTATGGAGACTTAAAAACATACAATTATATTAATCACAAGAGAACCCATAATTAATCTAATTGAAATACACAACCAAACTAATCACAAAAGTAATCAATTTAATTGGTCATGCTCGACATAAGAAAACTTACGGAGCAACAACTAAATAACCAAACAAGATAATTAACTTAGTTGAAAATGCTCGACATATAGTACCTCACGGAACAACAACATAGCTAATCAAAAATAATCAACTTGGTTGTTTAATGCTCAACATAAGACACTTTATGGAGCCTTACAGTAATACATAAAATAAGGATCAGGGAAGATCAATTACTGCGGAATACACAAGGATTCATTCTATTTTCCATCACTATTTGCACAATGACATACAATAGACATAATCCTTGCAAACAAAAGATTTTAACCTATCTTCCATCAAAGGCTTAACTTTCGTAATTGACAATATAGGCTTAACTTTTATCAATACATTCATATTGACATACGAAAGACTTTACTTTTGACAAGATACGGGACAGTCAAGTTCACGGACGTAAACACACACTTCCCATAGCAATATTGCAATATATAAAACCATAAAGATTAATACTGCAAAAAAATCATCTTCCAAACAAGTTTAGAATTTAAACCAATAAATCTAAAAACATGAAGATGAAACCGTTGGACATAGCAATATGAAATCACAATAATGGCTATTCCAAACTCTAGTAATCCTTCTCAAAAATAAGAATAAATTCTCATAAGAAGTTTCCTAGGCAACAAGACAAACTCGTAATGCACATACAAGATGATTTATCCTTATACGGTAGAATCAATTTTTTTTCGCCCGGATTTACACCAAGAATAGCTACCAAAGGAGAATAAAAAGATTTTCTTAACAAAGAAGAACATACAAAGTCATCAACGACTATGCACCATAGTTCACATAAAATGATTGTGAACATTCAAGAATCACATAGTAATGCGTGTTACTGCCCATTATTGAACTTCCTTCTTTGTTATTTAACAACAACATTCTTTTAAAAGCTATAAATCGTCTTAGAAGATTAGTACTCCACAAATAACAAGTGCCCAAGTCCAAGAAGTGGAACAAGTGCAACGAAACGGAGCAAAACACTCAAAAACAATAGAAGGGACAAAAACCAATCTTAACTCATCCAAATACAAGAATTCTCATATCCATTATGAAGATAATTCAAAGAGGAAGAGAATAAAAAAAGAATGAGGTCATTCCGAGTTCGGACGAAGAAGTTACGGCCAAAACAAGTTTAACGAATATCGACGTCTACGGGTTTGCAAACGAATTTTCATGACTTGGAGCAGTTTGCAAACTGGGTATGCAAACTTAAACCCTGGATTTTGATTTTAAATGATGTATGCATACTTGGTATATGTACCATGAAGTTCAAACATCCCGAACTCTTATTTTCAAACCTAAACATTTAAGAACCTTAAACACAGATCAAGTTAGGTAGAAAAGAACGATAAGAAAGGTATGTGAATCATTATAAGTTCTCTAAGCAAATAAAAGAACAAATCTTGCTCAAGTTTATAGACATACCTTTTTAGATGAATCCAGTTGAATCCTACAGCCTTACCAAACATAATTTGTGAGCCCCAATTTTCGTGCTTCCCTCACCGTATACATAACATGGCATTCCTTGGTGAGGATACACTTACAACACACTCAAGTTGTGTTGAGGTGAAAAATGTCTTGATCACCACAAGTGACTTTTGGATTATCATGAAGGAGCTTTTAGAACCTTTCACATCCAAATCCATTTTCCCAAAGAACTCTTTAAGTTCCAGCATCATGGATACTGCTTTCTCCATAGTCATGGAACTTTCTGGGAGATCATTCCTTTTCACACTCAAAACATCATTGACTTTCTTTGGTATCCACTTTTGAGTGTGTTTAGGAATGACCGGAACCTTCTTCCCATTACTCTCTTCAAGATTTTTCGGAAGAGAATTGGATTGACTATTCTTTTGCAAGTTAGTCTTTCTCCAATTGGGAGCATCAGATCTTGTCTTCGTATTTACGGAGTTATCCTTTTGATAACCATTACGATTGTGAAAAGGCTTGACGTTTATAGGCAAATCTAGGATTATCACAGCATTGATTCCTTTGCTTAAAGGTTGGACGTTTACAACCCGTAATTTCAAGAGTGTTATCCTTAACATATGATCCCGGTTTAATAACTTCTTTTGACACCCAAATAAGAATATCATGAAGTTTTTCATTCCTTATACGAAAACGACATCTCCTTTCCAGGTGACCTTTGTTTCCACAATAATGACAAATATAAGGAACGTTCTTACCCGGATTCATGTCTGCTGGTTTTGGAGGTTTATATAATTTTCTCTTATGAACCTTAACTGCCGGTGAAGGTATTTCACTTTTCCCATCAGTGGAAACCTTTTGTTGAAAAGAATCAGTAGCCTTGAAAAACTTTACCTCTTTGCTAATACTTGGAGCATATATTCCCTTATAGCCCAATCCTCGTGTATCGCGATGATTTTTACTTTCTCCTAGCATAGTGGTTAATTTGATTGAACTAGTATTGAACTTTTTCAAGTCATCTTCCAACATCTTGATTTTATCAAGAGCAGCAGCTAAATCAGCCTCAAGGCGTTTTTCTCGAGCGAGATAAGCGCTTTCTCTGTCATCAAAACTTGTTTGCTGAGAGTTAAACCTTGCTTCAGATTCTGCAAGTTTCTCTTCCAACAAAAAGTACTTTTGATAAAGATTATCACATTCAAGTGACTCATATGTAGGTTTTCCTCAGAATCCTTGTGGATCGATTCGTTAGAACAATTCGAAATATAAACACCTGTGTAACATCTTCTCAACTTCTTGTTTTCACGACAGAGAGGAGTCAGAAGATGAGTGACATGAGAAGTTGTCATCTTCTTCTTTTCTAACGAATTCAAAACCTTCACATACTCAGAGACTTCCTCATCAACATCTCTATCAATATCTGAATCACCTTCATCAGAAAGTTCATCCAACTGTTCTTCTAGGTGTGTTCCCAGACTTCAACAGGTTTTACATTAAGAGAATGTTTAGATACTGACCTAGATGTGACAGTCCTCTCCGGTGAATCCAAGCTTTGAAAATCATCTGGTAATTTATGAACAAGTACGTTATTAGAGATAGACTCGTCCATAATCAGATCGCTACAAACACAGAATTATGAGGTCTTAAACGTGTTTGCCTGCTCTGATACCAATTGAAAAAGTGGGGGTACAACAACCACACCCAATATTTCGCTTAACAATCTGTATGGACAAACTCCAATATACTTTCTAGAGAATCAACTAGACAGTCAGACTCAATCTAGATAAAAAAAGGATATCAAAGAGTTTATATCTCAATCTCTCGATTTGATGTATACTCAAGCAAATAGAAATCTGCTAGTCTTTATCAAATACTAGAGAGATAACTTGGATGGTACCAAAGACCAAAATCCAAGTGTAAATCAATTTAAATCAACAACCTAAAAGGTCGGATATTCTAATTGATTGAACAACGCACAACCTGTGATATTTCAATTATATAAACAAATATAATGCGGAATAGAAATAACACACACACCAGAATTTTGTTAACGAGGAAACCGCAAATGCAGAAAAACCCCGGGACCTAGTCCAGATTGTACACACACTGTATTAAGCCGCTACAGACACTAGCCTACTCCAAGCTAACTTCGGACAGGACTATAGTTGAACCCCAATCAGTCTCCCACTGATACAATGTACAGTTGTACTCCCTATGCCTCTGATCCCAGCAGGATACTGGGCACTTGATTCCCTTAGCTAATCTCACCCACAACTAAAAGTTGCTACGACCCAAAATCGCAGGCTTTGACAATAAACAAATCTGTCTCACACAGACAAGTCTATCAAAGGATCAATCTGTCTCCCACAGAAAAACCCTAAAGTTTTTGTTCCGTCTTTTGATAATAATCAAGGTGAACATGAACCAATTGATAATCCGGTCTTATATTCCCAAAGAACAGCCTAGATTAATCAATCACCTCACAACAATCTTAATCGTATGGTAGAGAAAGAAGATGTTGTGGAATCACAAACAATGAGACGAAAATGTTTGTGATTACTTTTTATATCTTGCCTATCGGAGATATCAAATCTCAAGCCAATCAATCTGATTGTACTCGTACGATAGAAGATGCAAGATCAGATCACACAACTACGATAAAAGTAGTATCGGTCTGGCTTCATAATCACAATGAAATATTTAAGTCGTTAGCCTGGTGTTAGAGAAGAAAACCAAAGGTTAAAGGAGAATCGACTCTAGTACGCAAACTAGTATCACATGTAAGGTGTGGGGATTAGCTTTACACAATACTAGATGTCTCCTTTATATAGTATTTCAAATTAGGGTTTTGCCTTGGTAACAAAGCAATCAATATTCACTGTTAGATGAAACCTGATTTAGATTCAAGCTAATATTTCTCAACCGTTAGATCGAAAACTTAGCTTGTTATACACAAATGAACTGCACGCTTCTAGGTTTGTTAACCGTACCCAAACGTGTACATTGTTGGTTCAACAATAGTTAACCAAAAGGTTATCCATATGAGCATTTCATATCAACCATGTTCTTCTTCACCATAACTAGTTCAAATGACTCAAATGAACTAGTTAGAGAGTTGTTCAATTGCAAGGAAATCTTATGTAACTACACAAGACACAATTGAAGCAAATATGATTTGATTCACTTGAATCGGTTCATGAACTTTTATAGCCACGATTTGCAAACTGCATTCCTTAGTCTTTTTAATGTTTAAGTTCAAAAATCATCTTCAGATATATAACCTTCTTAATTTCGCACACTAGGTTCACGGACTTAAGCAACCGGCAGAGTTTACAAACTCCAGCAGAAAATCTCGGCAAGAGACCTTCCACCGGTTCGCGAACTGGTACTCACGCAACTAGTTTGTCAACTCCAGCAGAATTTTTCGGGATGAGAAGTTCGGTGATAGACACATTTATGTGTCTAATATGTCTCAATTGTACGTATTGTTAGTGCTCGATTTTGTATTTATTTTGTTATTTTATGTCTTTGTAGGTATTTATAGAGAAATGAGCTCTTGCGGCGAAATTGGCTCAAAAAGTGGTGTTTTACACCCCCAGGATAAAGTACTAAAGGCACCCCAGAAAAATTACTAAAGGCACCCCATGGGAATGTGTTATTCGGACTCCAGCAACGGATAAGGGGCGACCACTGGATAAGGGGTGTCCTTCTTCTAAAATTCAAATTTCATTTTTGGCGGGAAAATTTCCTTCTTCATTGGCAGATTTTTGATCGAAGTTTTAAACGAGTTCTAGGGAGATTCAATGGCTGATTTTTGGTAGGAAGTTGTGATATGGCCTAGCAAACACGTTTTGGGCTTTTGGTTCGATCAGAATTAGCTAGAATCGGCTAGGCAATCCACGAGTTGCAAACAGGGAAAACACGTACAGGGAGAAGATATCCACGGGTTCTGGAAGAATTTGTACGTGTTCTGATGATGTGTAATGACTTGAACGACTTGTTGGAGCGTGACAAAGATAAACAGGGATAGTTTTCACGTAATTGACAGCTGCAGATATGTGATCGAGATAAAAAAAGGAAAGAAAAATATATCATTTACTGCCGAGTAATGGGAGAATATCTGGAGTGATTGAGGAAGATTTTATGAGGCTGTTGGGTATAAAAAGGATTCTCGAGAGTCAGAGAAGGGTGTCGAGAGTTTGGGGTTGAGAGGAGAGCAGAAATCACGAGTTGCAGAAACTCGGTTCCTGCTGTTGCTGCTGAAGAACGCGAAGAACATGAAGAACGGACGTCCAGGAACCGTCGTTCTTCAACAGTGACAACGACAGGTCAGCGTGGGTCATAGGTGTGGGTCTTAGAACCACAGCGAAAATAGCACTTCTCTTTTATCGTTCTTTTGTGACGCTTCTTGTGGGTCGCACATTAGTTGTTTACACCATTTTCTCTATTTCTCTTCATTGTAAACACCATTTGAGCAATAAATAAATATTTTGAGCGTGTTTTTATCATGATGAGCGACTAATTCTCCCACAACCAAGGCATTGAGGAAACTATTTACGCATGAATAATTGGTAACTATTTTATTTTCTCTAATATTTAATTATAATTCACTCAATCACTGCTTTTGCAGAGTTTTAAATTGTTTGCTTAATTTTCCTAATCAGTTGTGATTCAATTAGATAGTTTATGCTTTGTTTAGATAATCTATGCTTAAGGGATACAATTGATGTTTGAGAATTTGCTTGATTACTAGTGAGTTAAGATATAAAAGACTTAAAAGATAATTAGAGTTTTGGATTATTTACCATCATTAATTCATGTGTAATAGTGGAATCAATGTTTTGGTTGTTTTCTCATACCTCTCGCCCACTTTGTTAATATTTTTTTATATAATTTTATTAAATTTTTAAATTTAATCTTCACAAGTCCGAGAGTTTGAACCTCATTACTACAACCACAATCAAAAATTATTATCATTTTGGCGCCGCGGACGCGGATTTATGCTTAGGTAGAATTTTTAGGTTTTATTTTTATTTCATTTGTTCTTTTTACGTTTCTTTGGGTGTCTTTGTATTACAGGTTTGAAGTTGGATACTAAAGACTTGGAATGAAAGCTTAATGCCAAAAGAGAAGGAAAAAGACAAAGCAAAAAAAAAAAAGCGAAAGAAAAATTAAAAAAAAAAAGAGAATTTATTTTATTTTTTTTAGAGACCTTCCATTTTTGTAATTATTTATTTTTATTTATTTTCTTTTGCACTTTATTTGGACTTTGGACTTGGACAATTATTATTTTTTTTTTTGAACCCTAAGGAAGGGTACATTAAATATAAAACTATTTGCAGGGAAGGACGACGATTACAATATCGTCTCGGCCCCTCGGGTTCGCACACGACATAGGAGTCGTGGCCCGAGTCCACTTCAGCGGTTTTGCGCCCGTCTGGTACGGGAGGTAAGCTTTCGAAACACCCGTGAATCCCATGTCAGCGGGTTTATTGTATGCCTTAAGGTGAATATATGCTGAGGATTTGAATACGCTTGTTTTAATTTCCTAGTAAAGGGCAAGGCCTGGCCAAATTAAGATAAGGACTCGGATTTCATCACCGTTTCCTTCTTGCCCGCCTTAGGAAAACGAAACCAAACGCGAACCTAAGCTTAAAATTTTGACTAGAACGAGACCTATAGGGTAACGAGCTAAATAGGAAAGTCGTTCGAAAACTATTGGTTACTCTTTTGAGCATACTTTGAAGTTCAAGATGGTTTCTGCGAGTTGAATGCGTGACTGCGCCGCCTTATAATACCGGTGAGACCTTGGGTATCAAAGCTCCTCGCAGCTTTCCTCGTCTCAATTCAACTTACTTAAACTCAGATTGATTCCATAGAGGTTTTCTCAGATTGTAACGAATTCCTTTTCGAAAGATTAGAAGCTGGTCTAGAAACAATCTAAGTGGATCCATCATGCTTGTTGTTTGCTAGATTTTATAGGTTTGATTTGGTCGAGTCAGCCTTGTTTGTGATTGTGTAGAATTCCCTTGCGGTTAGGATGTCGAACTGGTATTATAATAGCCAATACAATGGGTATCCGACTGAGCAGCTTGGACATTATCCTTTTTATGACCATAGTGATTGGGAACGCGAAACTTTTGAAGTTTATGGTCCATAGCATTGTGAGCCCAATTACTATCCATATACCCACAGGTCATACGAGCTAAACAATCCTTCTATTTCTCTAGAAGAGTCTCTCAAGAGTTTCAATGAGTCAACACGGAAGTTATTTATGAAAGAGACTTATAATATTCTTCTCCCAGAAGAGTCCGTAGAGCGGTCAACTAAGATATCTCTAGAAAAGACCCTCAAGCAATTTACTGAGAATACAAATAGGATTATGGAAAAACTTGCTCAGGATAATCTTAATTTCCAGTGTAGTTTTCCCAATACCACCCTCGAAAATAAGGATAGTTTATATTCACATAATCAAGATGACGAGGTTAGAATTGGTAACACTACTTGTTTTGATGAGGTTCGACCTTTTTCATGTTATTATAATGAGGACTGTGATGAGGATAGTATTGATGAAGAATCTGAAATATATAGGCATAGTGATGAGGAATCTGTTACTCCCAATGAGCTCTTTAATGATAATATTATTTCTAGTTCAAATCCAAATAATTTTAATAATTATTCACCTATTCAAAAGGACGAGGATTTGACTAGAGATACCCCCGTTTTAGACGATATAATATTTCCTATTTACAAAGCCGATAATGATTTAGAGGAAAGAGTTTACCCTGAGAATACTTTTTTAGAATCTAGCGATTTAGAAACACTAGTCTTAGAAGATGATAAACTCGTAGAAATGAGTGAGGATGAACCCAACTTAGAAGAATCAATTGACCATTTCCAGGAATCTGATGACCTAGAAATTAGGGAAGTTGTGACTAGTCTTTATAGAGACACAAAAAACTCTTAGTTTGGGGGTGATTATCATTCTCCGTGTTCTTTAACTCTTAGAAAGTTCCCTCGTGTAGGACTTGACATTTATGCCTCAACCATCTTACAAGATTATCTTCATATATGTTTTACCGAACCTAATGATGTCCAGAAAGAAGCTCAGTTGTTAGAGACCCATCCTCTGGTTGATGTGGTTAACCTAGGCTATGATACCAAGATTGACTTTATTTTCCCACCAAAAACTTTTCTTCTAATTGTGGGAACATATGATTTTCAGTTGTGACGGTATTTAAGTTTTGAGAATAAACCTAATTACTTTAGGATTTTAGGGTCGACACATTTTCTTAAGAATGACCATTATTATGGTCAACTTTGTGATTCAAATATAATTGACTTAGAGGATCCCCAATTATTCAGGTTGTTGTTATGTGCTTCTAAATTTTTATTTGAGTTTTTACAGACTCTAGGACCTAATAATTCGGATCTCACTTTTGAGGAGTTGCAGCCTAAAGAAATATATTTAGACCCTTTTATAGAACCTGAACCTTAACCACAATTAGATGTAGTTGTCTTAATCAGGAAACTAGGTAAGGGCATGCTAGTCTTTTTCATTTTTTGGTTTACTGCAGTTTCCTTTGGTCAGCTCTATTTGGTTTAGAAGACCCACAGTTATTCCGGCTACTGTTATACGGTTCGAGTTGACTAATCCTTTCCTAAGTCTGGCTGAAGACTTTAACTTAGCACTTCTTGGGAGGTAACCCATGCTCATGCAACATGGTAATATCTTTCCTTAACTATTTTTCTTCAAGTGGTAACAGTTTCTCCTTGTTCATGCTTTTAATTTTATCTTTAGAACATCGAGGACAATGTTAGATTTAAGTTTGGGGGTGGGGAAGAACTTTTTAGTTGCACTTTTGAAACTTCTAGCTTCACATGGTATCCGGTTAACTAAGTTTACATACTATTTCTCACCGAAAAGATAGAAATTGGAATGTTAGGCATAACAACCTTTTGAGACATTAGAGACAAAGACATTGATATCCTTGAAATTCAGGAGAGAACTTGTTCCTTTTAGAGGGTAACCGTGATGGACCTAACCATACATGATGGAAAGGCAAGTAGGTCAGGAAATGCCAGAAAGACAAAGCAACCTCACAATGTAGTCTTAGTTACTGGATTGTGACTCTCTCTTAGTAGAAACTTATCATCATCAACAAGCGGAGCGACATCAAAATATATGAAGAAAGTTGAAGACGCTTTAGGTTTAGAAGCAACAATAGAAAAGAATAATTCAAAAATCAAAGTTGAAGTTATAAGAGCAAATGATATAAGTTGTTAGAATCCATGATACCAAGACATCACAAGTTGCGAAGATCCAAGTTTTGAAAGTCCTTCTCTCATGGCCATGTAAATTGTTGTCTTGTAATTTTTGTTTCCAAAAAAAAAAATACAAAAAAAAAATGAAAAATGAAAAAATCATCGTTATGTTTTGTTCAATAAGGCCAAAGGGAAGTAGAAATTTATAAGTCAAGGAAGAAATCGAAGAGAAGAGTTGATTTTCAAGGTTCTATGAGGTTCGATAGTTTATCATCAACATTTGAAGACCGAAGAAGACGTTGTTTCTACTGAGCACTATGAGAGGGTCGAAGAAAGATACATTTGGTTGCTTTGTTAGTCCGATTTCAATCTGGCACAAGATATTTCTAGCACTGGTTTAACTCATCACACGTAATTAGTCCAGCTGTGTAGCAGATGTCCCTCTCATCTTTATCTCTCTCCTAATCTTATCCAACTGTAAAGCAGCGGACGCATCTTACAATGTTTATCTAGCTGTGTAGCGGATATCTCTTTATCTAGCAGTGTTGCGGATGTGTCTCCCCTTTTCTTCAGTCAGTTTTAGAGCTGACACCTTTAGTTTCTCTGGCATTCCAGTTACTTGGAGATAGGTTGAGAATATGTATGTCCTCATAGCTCTTTGGATACTTGTGACCAATTAGAAGTCATGGTTTTGTGGGTACACCTCTGGTAAACCCTCCCGAGATTAACTCGGTCACTAGGGACACCTAGTGAGTTAGGATTTTATTTTCCATATTAGTTTTGCTCGAGGACTAGGAAATAATAAGTTTGGGGGTGTTAATAGACACATTTATATGTCTAATATGTCTCAATTGTACGTATTGTTAGTGCTCGATTTTGTATTTATTTTGTTATTTTATGTCTTTGTAGGTATTTATAGAGAAATAAGCTCTTGCGGCGAAATTGGCTCAAAAAGTGGTGTTTTACACCCCAGGATAAGGTACTAAAGGCACCCCATAAAAATTACTAAAGGCACCTCATGGGTATGTGTTATTCGGACTCCGGCAACGGATAAGGGGCGACCACTGGATAAGGGGTGTCCTTCTTCTAAAATTCAAATTTCATTTTTGGCGGGAAAATTTCCTTCTTCACTGGCAGATTTTTGATCGAAGTTTTGAACGTGTTCTAGGGAGATTCAATGGCTGATTTTTGGTAGGAAGTTGTGATATGGCCTAGCAAACACGTTGTGGGCTTTTGGTTCGATCAGAATTAGCTAGAATCGGCTAGGAAATCCACGAGTTGCAAACAGGGAAAACACGTACAGGGAGAAGATATCCACGGGTTCTGGAAGAATTTGTACGTGTTCTGAAGATGTGTAATGACTTGAACGACTTGTTGGAGCGTGACAAAGATAAACAGGGATAGTTTTCACGTAATTGACAGCTGCAGATACGTGATCGAGATAAAAAAAGGAAAGAAAAATATATCTTTTACTGCCGAGTAATGGGAGAATATTTGGAGTTTTTGAGCAAGATTTTATGAGGCTGTTGGGTATAAAAAGGATTCTCAAGAGTCAGAGAAGCGTGTCGAGAGTTTGGGGTTGAGAGGAGAGCTCAGGAAGCAGAAATCACGAGTTGCAGAAACTCGGTTCCTGTTGTTGCTGCTGAAGAACGCGAAGAACATGAAGAACGGACGTCCAGGAACCGTCGTTCTTCAACAGTGACAACGACATGTCAGCGTGGGTCATAGGTGTGGGTCTTAGAACCACAGCGACAATAGCACTTCTCTTTTATCGTTCTTTTGTGACGCTTCCTGTGGGTCGCACATTAGCTGTTTACACCATTTTCTCTTCTTCTCTTCATTGTAAACACCATTTGAGCAATAAATAAATATTTTGAGCGTGTTTTTATCATGATGAGCGGCTAATTCTCCCACAACCAAGGCATTGAGGAAGCTATTTACGCATGAATAATTGGTAACTATTTTATTTTCTTTAATATTTAATTATAATTCACTCAATCACTGCTTTTGCAGAGTTTTAAATTGTTTGCGTAATTTTCCTAATCAGTTGTGATTCAATTAGATAGTTTATGCTTTGTTTAGATAATCTATGCTTAAGGGATACAATTGATGTTTGAGAATTTGCTTGATTATTAGTGAGTTAAGATATAAAAGACTTAAAAGATAATTAGAGTTTTGGATTATTTACCATCATTAATTCATGTGTAATAGTGGAATCAATGTTTTGGTTGTTTTCTCATACCTCTCACCCACTTTGTTAATATTTTTGTATATAATTTTATTAAATCTTTAAATTTAATCTTCACAAGTCCGAGAGTTTGAACCTCATTACTACAACCACAATCAAAAATTATTATCATTCGACAGTTCGCGGACTTGGAAACAAGTCATTCTTCCGGTTTCTCTTGATCAACAAAGTTCGCAAACTTTGGTTCAAGGAATAGGACTTATACATAAATGTGTTTCCACAACAATGCTTATGTCCATCATTGGTTATGTAATCTAAACTCTCATTTCAATCATTGAAATATTCTTAGAGAACGTTATATAGTTGTTACACCATTTCTCGTCAAAGCAATTTTCAAGATGATTGAAACATATCATGATTTTCGTCACTAGGTAAAGATAAACTTGGTCGAAGCGAAAAGCTTACCAACACATATTTCAAGATATAGATAGGCGAGGTATACTCGGCTCGAAATACCAAATGTGTATAATCTAAGTCTATATATATATATATAGCATACGACTTTTTGTCTCAAGAAGTAGGAGATAGAGTAGATAGACTTTTGAGTGACAGATAAGTTCAAGTCTTCACATACCTTTTTGTCGAGAAGTTCCACGGGTTCCTTGCGTAGTTCTTCTACTTGTATGATGAATCGCCATGAAGTCCTTGAGCTCAACTACACTTTTTATCCTAGTCCGAGACTTAGCTATAATAGACTAGAAATCAAGACTTATAGTTTTGATCACTAACATTGACCAACATGCTTGAGATAGCAACGCATGCGAGTTCGACCGAGCAATGCTCTAATAGATAGGTACAAAGTGCGCAATATTTGTAAATGGAAGTGTGGTTATAGTATCATTGAAGTGACAATAATTCTGTCATTCCAAATAATTGTAGAATATAACAGGTCAATGAACTATGCCTTCAGGATTCAATGAATCCCTAACACCGTAATCGAATTCAAGGAATATGATTTCTTGATCCAACCAAGAACACACTGTTTAAAAGATTTACAATGTTGCTATTTAGAAGAGAAGAAAGCTAAAAGAAAAAAAATCACCACTATTTATGGTGTATTTGCATACGTTCAAGTGCTTGTTTCATCACCAGCAGATACTTCCAATAAGCATCGATGATAGTTTTTGGAGAAGGACACTTTCTTCGCATTCAAACCCAAGTTGATTTGAATTGAAATCAAGTCCAGCCATTTTACATAAAATCGGACCCGGTAACTAGATGGTCCTACCATTTTGACTGGCGAGTTAAATGGGTCCGCCTATTTTGCATAAAATACTATTGAAAATATCCGACACAACCAATGGGTCAATGGCTAAATGCTTTCCAATGTTGATGTTAATTTTACATTAATTTGTTTATTTTGTTTATACCAGTATAGACATATGTAACATAGATTTGAAAAAAAAAATATTTTCTTTAATGAGTGAGGATTCATGAACAATCTTGTGTAGACATCTTATAAAATTTGAGCCAACTTTTTTACGAATCCAAACGACAGTGAATTTGAAGTCAAATTTTTGATTTTTTTTCTTTTTTAAGCATGACTTTTATTAATAAACTTAAAGGGCTAGTACATGAGGGTATGTGATACCATGAGATTCATTAGTTACAATTAGAATGGTATGCCATGAATCTAGAGTAGAAAAGCAGTGGAGTAGAACGCCAGCAGCAGTCTTCGGATCAAAGTTGCACCATGGGGAGATGTTGGAGTCGAAAGTCAGAAGGCCTCCGTTCAGTGCTTTTCACAAGAAAAATTGTGCATTTGATGGACATAAGAACATAGATGATGGTATGAGTGTTCGATGCGCTTGATTGAAGGTGCTAGCCAGACAATTGCGTCCAAAAGCTGAGGTGTACTGCCCCAGCGTTAACTTTCTAGATTCCTACTAAAAATGAGCACAATTCGAGATACCAAACCTCACTATCTACCGATTTTAATTTCGGCAGTTAATTTTCAAAATGGTAGATAGTGTTGTTATACGTGTCGGATTGTGCTCATTTTTTATAGGATTGTCGAGATTAAGAAAATATTATCAAAGTATTGGCTTCAAATCCATTTTCATTTGGACTTTAAAGTAAAATTGTTGTGAGTGTTGTAAGATAGTGTCCATATAAATTGGTCCATGTAAAGATAGTGTCCATATAAATTGGTCCATGTACTTTATAGGAATTTTAAAGAGCTTTTTTACTATACAAACACTAACAAAAAAAAGTGAGATTTTGTATGGTGAGAGTGAAAGTTTCCATGTTTTAACTCTATTTTTAAAATAACGACATTTTTATAAATATACAAAAATGGACTTAATTCCTACTCGTATTTATTAATTATTAAAAAAAATAATTTTTAATATTAATTATTTATTAATATTAAAAAATATTGTCTTGGTGTGCCTCTTTTTTCTGATGATAGTGTGTGTCCATGTTGTAGTCGTGCCATGGATACATTTGGTGATCATGCCATCCATTGTGCGAATGAAATCGGCTCTAAATTCAGACATGATTTGGTTCATGATGTGGTCATGGATATATGTAACAAAGCAAGTGTAGCTGCTAGAAATGAGGCTTCTTTGGGATTTTTGACGGATGGCAATGGCTTAAAACCAGCTGACATTCTTGTACTCCCTCCGTCCCACTCCTAAGTGACCTATTTGATTTTAGATTTTGTCCCAATGATAAGTGACCTATATCACTAAACAATGAGATATTCCGGAATTATCCTTTTAGTTAATTATAAATAATATATGAAATATGTATAATTTGATAGGCATGTTTATATTCGTTATGTAGGTGTTTTAAAATGCTTTTCAATTGTATGAAATTTGCGAACATTCGTGGAGTATTTTGAGAGATAAACCATTTTTAAATTTCACTAGTTATTATTCATAAGGGTATAATTGTAAAAAATGATTAAAAATACTATTTTCCTTGCTTGCCTTAAAAATTGTGCAAATTTCAAATAGGTCACTTAGGAGTGGGACGGAGGAAGTATATGATTGGGAGAACGATCAAGACACTTGTTTTGATGTCACTGGGATTTCTCCCTTTACGTGGTGTTCATAGCTTTGTTCCGGGACGTGCTTCTTCTGCGGCTATCAATCGCAAACGCGTCAAATATTTGGACACATGCACATCTCATGATTATAGTTTTGTGGTTTTAGCGTTTTCTATATTAGCGAACTAGGAGATGATTTTGTTTTTTATTTTGAACCGGGTGAGGAATTGCTTAGCTAATTATGATGTTAATTGTAAGATAGGCAATTTTCTTTTTCATAGGGTAGGTGTAGCTATCCAAAAAGGAGTTGGTCGCAACTTGTTGTTAGGCTCCCAACCAACTCTGTATATTAATTTTTCTTTTTTGTTTGTAAAAAAAAAAAATTTAAAAAAAATAAAAAAAAGTGACAAAGTTAATTAGCCTTTTCTTTTAAAAATAATTAATTTTTTTAAGAAATAGAAAAAAATTTAGACAAGAAAAAAGAAACATAAAAAGAAATTAAAAATAATTATTTAATAATATTTGAAAGGGGTAACTTAGGCCATTTACACTTTTAAGACACCCCTTAGCAAAATATTAAAGATGAGATAGTTTTTCATATCCCGCACTTGTGTGTTCTTAATGAATTGAAGATGTTAATGTACAATTTAGGGGTGTAAATAATACCCGAAAATACTCGGCCTGTCTGTACCTGCCCGAGCCCGCCTGTACCCGAAGTAGCCCAAAGCCTGTTATGGCCCATCATGGGCCACCCGACCTGGCCTGGATTAATTTATTGGGCGGTCTCCGGCTTTGCAATTAATTATGATGTCCGGCCTGAAAACCTTCTATGTGCCATTAATTATTTAATATCCTTTTAAAAAGACTTAAAAGTTACAATTTTATAATTATCAATTTTGTGTCGAGAAAAATAAAATATATAATTGTTTTTACTTATAATTAACCTTTTCAAAACATTAATGGTAATATATTTTCTTATTAGAAAGTTTATTGTACTCTAATTAATTATTTATTATAGGCTAAAATTAAAAATTTGCCATTGTAATTTAAATATAAAATAATACTATCACTTACGGTATGCAATGTTACAAAGGAAAGGATATTGTATTAAAAATAAATAAATTTAATACCGTTCATTTGAAAATTTAAACTTAAAAAAAAAATATTCAAAATAGTGGCCTATCCGGCCCGATCTGGCCTGCCCATATAAAAAACGGGCTTTGGGCCGTCTTTGGGTAGCAAATTATCTACTTTTGCCCGGCTTGCCCGGCCTGAATTTGTTTACGGACACACAAATATTAAGCCTGGCCTGCCCGGCCTGTCTTAGTTTTTGGGCCGGGCGGCCCGGCCTGCCCGAATTTACACCCCTACTGTACGATATCAAGGCATTGTTGTATGTCTACGAGACTACGTCCCACGAAGATGTAGCTAGAGTTTTCTGTCTAGCCTATGTAATACTGTACTATGTACTACTACTTCTATCAATAATAATATCCGACACAACCTTGATATCAACCTTCCTCCTGAGTCCATTCATGGGAATTCAGACAACATGCAAAATGCAAAAGGTTTCTGGAGAACCAGAAGAACTTCCGGATCTGGATGTTAATAGTCTCTGGAGAGACAACCTAGAAGTTGCCGAGGAACTCATGGATATTGTACGCCAGCCTACTGGCTTTGAAACAATCCAAGATTTAGATAACGTTGAGACAAAGTGTTGGGAGCTGCTGGTATCTTCCCGATCTGAGGAGGTAATCAAAAAGGAACTAGGGAAGATGCAGGCTCTATCTCATGGCCTCAAGGCCTTTAATTCTCGTCACTTCAATGAATATAACTTACTTTCCAAGACAGTTCCAAGGAAGATTCGTCAAATTGCTGACAAGGTTCCCGGCATTCAAATATGGAAGAATACAACAAGATACCCGACCACCGAATTGCCGTAATTCAGCATTATCTGAAAGAGAATGATGATCAAGTCAACTCGGTTTCACCAGACACTGCTGATGCTAAAAAGAATATCGAGGAATTGCTTAATGAAGTGGACGATTGCATGGACAGGGAGTGTGAAGAAACCAATCTGTGTAGAGCTTCATCCGTAGTGCTGTCCAAGGTCGAGAGTTTAATCGATACCAATCGATACCTTAACAACAATAGTTGAAGTATCCAGTGAGCTTCTTAGGAAAGCCAAGGAAGGTCGGAAGAAGACCGTGGATAAGGATGAGGGGAGAGATCATAAGAGAATGCACCTTGCAGGACCAGCCAAGGAAGGCCGGAAGAGCGAGGATGGGGATGAGGGGAGGGATCATAAGAGAGTGAAGCTTGCATCTCCAGTGAAGGAAGGTCGGAAGAGCGTGGATGAGTAGGATGAGGCTAGGAGGGCATTGATGAAGGTAAGTTCCAGTGTCTGTGCAAGGAATGCGGCTCTTGTGTTGTTTAACTAAGCTAACATGTGTCAGAAATTGCGGACATGCTGAAGACGATGCAGGAGCAGTGACACAAACTTGTTGGGGACGATGCAACCTGCATCGAACAGTTTAGACTTTGCTGTTCTTTATTTTGAGTGCCCTGTAATATAAAATCTACAGACTTTACTTAGCAGAGTTGAATATATTGAAGAACTTCAGTCGATGACTTTACCATTGATTTGAGGAATAATTCCGTTAAAACGCATTTTATGAAATGGTAGATTCATTTATTTAGCAGGAAATTGATGTACAAACAAGAGAATAAGAGAGTTTGCAACTCAGAGCGAGCTTCTAATGATGTTCAAATTTCGGTAAACTTCTAAAGTCTTGAAGGCATTCCACCTGCCACCACCAGGGTCTCACCTGTAATGTAAGAAGCATCATCTGATGCCAAATAAGCGGTTGCAGAAGCCATGTCTTCTGTTGTTCCGAGCCTATTAAGCAAGGTCCTTTGCTCAATTTCTTTCCTCTGCGCCCAAAGATGACAAGAAAAAATATTACTATGAAATAAATCACAAATTCACAACAACGTAGAAAATCCGAGAGGAATGAGTAAAAACTAAAACAAGTAAAGGAAGTGACAAACAGAGAAAATAGTAGAAAAAAACTAACCACATTTTCATCTTTTGTAAGAAAGTCGGCAAAGTGTGTGGGTACAAATCCTGGAGCAACAGTGTTCACTCGGGTATCCGGGGACATCTCGATCGCAAGGGCCTACATGAAGAACTGGCTATTAAAGATGTAATCTTCACAGAAAAAAATCTATGGGTAAACCCACAGTTGCTTTCATAGATTTCATATTTCTTGCGTGTGTTTGTTGTGTCAAGAGTCATCTCAGGAAAAAGCAGAACCTTAAAAAAAAAAAAAAAAACTCGAGCACTAGAAAAAATGATACTCCAACAACAGTTGGCTCAAGAATTCACTAGTAGTCGTCCCAGCTTTCTAGTATTGACAGTTTAATAGTATAGTTTTAATACCTTAGTGAGACCTAGAAGAGCAGTTTTGGTGACCCCATACATTCCCATCGATGCAGATGGCTGATAAGCTGTAATAGAAGAAATAAACACAACCGAAGATCCTTTCTCCAAATGAGGTGCTGCATCCTAAATTAATGGCAATTGGATGAACATAAAAGTAAGCATTTCAAGTAACAATTACGAACAGTTGATGGATCGTCTTTCAAAGTGAAATTCTAGTTTACATAACCATCACATCAGAAATTCTTACCATCCACTAGCTTTATGAATGTTAAAAAAAAATGATAGGATGGACGGTTATGATCTCTTGAGAATTGGACTAAAAGGAAACTGTATTCTCTAAAATATAAATGTTAATTTGAGAGATTCACTGAAAAGTTTTCACAATGTGTTTTACCTGTAAGATAAGTATAGATGCCTTGACATTGATCTCCCAGAGTTTATCAAGAATGCTTTCTTTAGTTTCCAAAATGGGATCTACAGATGGATTGGCAGCAGCGTTTGATACAACAACATTGATTTTACCATATTTCTGCAAACAAAACCGTTAACCGCTTAGATGGAAGAGACATGATGAAATTGTATCACCGATTGTTTCTAAGCTGGTGTACAACCCATGAATAATACAGGATAAAACAAATCAAAACCTCCAGACCAAACAAAAAGGAGTTCATCTACCAGATATCGTATACCTAATTCCTTGTTAAACTTGATAACATAGAATCGATGACCAGTTTTCTGCAGAATCTTTTTGGAAAAGCAAAATGCCTAAAGCTGTAAAGCATATTGAATTGGTCGAGCTAGCACAGTGGCTGTATTTGGTTAGCGTATAAAAAGTATTTGAGCTAATATACTTAACCTGATTCAAATCTACAGTTCACTCCACAAAATGAAACTAAGGTAAATTGAAGATCTAGGTTATAGTTGAGTCTTCTGAACTTAAGACATCAAAATAGATCAAAAAAACTCATTTTGGATTGGCCGTTTTGCATGTAACGAGATATCAGGTACAACCGAAGTCTTTATTTTTGTTTTCACAAACAATCCTAATATCATTTACATATCGTTACAGAAGGTGTTTACAATTATTAAATTACTGAACCAAAATACTCAAACCATAGGCATACCACACTAAACTTGTTTTGGAAACCAAACACAGAACACAAACTCAAAATTGAACAGTAAGTTTCAAATACAAATTAGGCATAAAACTACCTCATCAAGCTACTAAGCAGTTCCAATTTTTCTAGATAAGATAAACCCTACTCCTTGGATAACGAAACTAGACTAACATTCCCTACAGTTGTATAGAATTAGATCCTTCAGTAGAACATCCCCCACCAGAGGTTTTACACGCCGGTCTCACCTTCATCACTTTGAGACCAAACCAAGAGATACAAATACAATTATGAGAAAATGCAAATTCGAAAGTCAACCACCAGGTAAACCCACTATCTACACCAGATAACAAGTGAAATGAACACAATTAACAATCATATGCTACACTACAGATATTTGTAGACAATACCCAACCCCTAAAACCTAAATCCAATCATTTCACGATCAGAAATATGAACTCATAAAATGATAAAAAGGCTAAAAATTTGATCCTTATACCTGAATAGTTTGGTCTATGAGATTCTTTCTGTGTTGAGCATTTGATACATGACAAACAACCCCAAAAACCTCAATTCCTTTAGATTTTAGCTTCTCCACAGCTTCATCAACATTTTTCTGCAAAATCAGACGAAACCCAGATCAAATTATTATCTTCTGATCTCAATTTTACTAGTTATTAAGAAAATTGAAAAATTGAAACAAACCCCAGAAGGAATTTTGGGAGTAAAAAATGATTAGACCTGTTTGCGAGACGAGATGACAATAGAAGCTCCTTCTAAACCAAGTCTTTCTGCTATGCTGAAACCTATCCCTTGTGTTGAAGCTGTAACTATGGCAACTTTTCCTTCAAATCTCTTCTTCATCATCGCCATTTTTTTTCTGTATACTTCTTCTCACCGATGAAAAATATATCAAATCGGGTTGCTGAGTTAGGTTCCAGTGGTAATCAATTATTATTATTAAAGTATTACCAGAAATGAATGCCATTTGATCTGGCGTGGTGACCAATGTGAACAAAATTTAGACTAGAAGACGAGACAAGCTTCTAAATATCCAACAAGTCGCCGCATTATAGTAAATATCTAGTGCAAAGATTATGACCGACCGGAATTCGTACTATTAGTAAAATCCACTATGGCAGCCTCAGCTACCGACTGATATGATACCAAGGAATCAGTCGGATATAACTTGGTAGGTATGGCTGATTTTAGTCGACTTATTCAGCAACGCTACAGTCCACGCAAGCTATTCAGCATACAGTCAGTACATGTGCTCTTCCATGTTTACACAGAAGATGCATGCATAATTATAATGCTGCATTCCATGACATGCTGGATTTCTCAGCACACAATTTTTTTTCTCCGACAGAATCAATAGAATCTCATTTTGTGAAGTGGTGAGTATGATACTATCGTGTTTGTTTGCAGCTGACTCGGCGTTTGGATCTGACATAACCCCTCAGATAACAAAATACCCGTGACTCATCGGACGAAACTACTTACTCACATCACGTGAGTCAGATCTGACCCAAAACAAACATATCGAGTCAGATCCAGATGAGTCAGGTGATTTCACTCAGATCCAGACAACTCAGATGAGTCAGGAGTAAACAAACATGGTGGTAGTGTCTTTTACTCTGAAACATGGACTTAGGTTGCTTGCATATGATACCCTAGATAAATGCAGGCCTCTGTATGCATAACCCCAAAACCTCGCATTTCAACACCAAGGTGAACATGCCAAGCCTGTGCACAAGGGGGTAGTCAAACGAGATTTCTATGGATTTTTATAGATTTTCAGTTTGAGTGACTCCCAGAGATTCTCTGAAAATGTAGAGATTTTTAGTGATTCTCTGAGAGTATTTTAGAGAGTCTTTGTGACTTATGGAGACAAAAAAATGAGATTTGTATAGAGTCTTTGTGACTTGTTGAGACAAAAAATGTATTATATCTTTTGAAAATTCAATATGTCTGCCAAAAAAATTTTATCCACGTTACAATGTTCACTAAAGTACCGTGAATACCTAATGAAAATGAAAAAAAAAAAACTATTGAAATATGTGTCCATTTTCTAAATAAATCTCATCATAGTTGTCTTATGCCTAAATTTTCATTCTCTTTATTCCACTTGTCCCACATTTTATTTGCTATCCATGACATTTGTATGCGCTAGTTTTTACTTTTTTTTTAATCATAAGTTCACAGGTGGTTTATAAAGGCATCACAAGATTACATGAAAGCTGTCGATGCTGATCAACACCCCCGCCTTGTGGATCCTAAACGTAAACTGTATGAGCCAGAGGACCAAACAATGCAGTGGAATGCATACCACTCAGCTAAAAGGTACAACAGCCAGCAAACAATGGATGAGGAACAACTATCAAGCAATACTACTAGCAATTTGGAGGGAGATAATTTGCCTACAAAAAACCAGGTAACTCACATCATAATCCAGTCATATAATTACACTCACAGCATCTTAACTATGAGGATTGACCTTTGGTTAACTGTCGGTCACTTTGCTAGGATATCATACTCATTCCTAGGTTACAAAATCATCATTTTCTCATATCCTATTATATCTTATTTTTGGCAATTTTACTCTGTCATAGCTTGAAATTGCCAAGGATTAGGACAAGCTGACACTATTAGATACCTAGACAACGTGCTAAATAAACATAATCCAGAAATAATCTTCTTATCTGAGACCAAACAACAAGATAGAAATCTTAAAAAAACTCCTAGGAAATATAGGAGTCACTAATTTCTGGTTTGTAGAACCAAAGGGCAAAGCTAAAACAGCTGGAGGACTAGTTCTTGCTTGGAAAACCAACCTAGATGTCACCATTGAGGATTTCTCTGACCATCATATCAATGCCATCATTAAACCTTTACATGGTGAATCTTGGTTATTTACTGGTTACTATGGGAGTCCCTTTACTACTAATGATAAATTACACTCCTGGAGTATGATTGAAAAAACCTTTGCTGCTAACTCCTTACCTTGGTTGATTATGGGAGATTACAACTTTGTCCTTCATGATCATGAAAAATTTAGCCAGCATCCCATCAATCAAGTTGAAGCTGATATTTTCCTAAACGAGATAGAAGAAGCAAATCTCTCTGATCTAAGCTACACTGAATTCCCTTTCACTTGGACTAACAAGAGATCTGGTACTCATCTCACAGAACAAAGACTAGATAGAGCCCTAGCTAATGAAGCTTGGCTAGACAACCACCCAAATACCACCATCTCAAACCTCACTGCCTTAGGCTCTGATCATAACCCAATCATTCTCAATACCAATCCTAGCTGGAGACATGGTCAAATCTCCTTCAGATTCTTTGGTCCCTGGCTTGATCATGAAGACTGCAAAATCATTATAGCCGACTGCTGGAAGATAACTCATAAAGGATCTCTAGCCATAAAAATAGCAAGGAAATTAAGAGACGTCAAAGTCAAGCTAAAGAAGTGGAATAAGGAAGTTTATGGCAACATGAAAACTAATTTAAAAGATTGCATCAAACATCTGGATTGGATAACAAAAAATCAGTTTACTTCATCTAGAGGAGCAGAGCTAAAAGAAGCAAGAATTCAGGTGGCACATTGGCAACATGTGCAAGAATATTTCTGGAAGACCAAGAGCAGAGACATACATATCAAGCTTGGAGATAAAAATACAGGATACTTCCACATTGCTGCTAAGAAAAGATATAGGAGGAATAGGATTGATTCTATCCAACAAGAAGATGGTACTTGGATCCATGATACTGCTGAGATTACCCAAACTTTCACCAATCATTTTGCCAAGATGGCCACTGAAGAACCCATCAATATCAACCCCTTCATTATAAATCTCATACCCACCACAATTACTACCCAAGAGAATCAGAACCTTATCAGAACACCTGAACCCATGGAAATCAAAAACATTCTCTTCAGCATGACTGGTGACAAAGCTCTAGGTCCTAATGGCTTCCCCCAAACTTTTTTCAAGCCAACTGGGATATTGTGGGAGAAGACATCATCCGCATGGTTCAAAGATTCTTCACAACTGGGAATATCCTCAAAGAAATGAACTCCACCTTCATATTCCTCATTCCCAAAACTGAAAAACCTATCACACCAGCTCAATTCAGACCAATATCCCTGTGTAACACTACTTACAAAATCATCTCAAAACTCATTTCCCAAAGACTAAAACCTCTTTTACCAAAATTAATATCTCCTTTTCAATCTGCTTTCATCCATGGAAGGCAAATATCTGACAACATAGCCATAGCTCATGAAATTATTCACCACATGAATACTAGAAGAGGAAAAAAAGGAAAAAATGGCACAATGGGCATTAAAATTGATATGGCAAAGGCATTTGATAGATTCAATTGGGACTTTCTTCTTCAGGTTTTATCTCAGATGGTATTCATCTCTCATTGGTGCAACCTGATATTTCAATGCATTTCCACTACAAATATGGCTGTGCTGGTCAATGGATCTCCAGGAAATTCTTCAAACCCTCTAGGGGGATAAGACAAGGGGACCCCTTATCCCCCTATCTATTCTTATTCTGTATGGAAGCCCTATCCAGGTATCTAAACCAATCTGAAACTCATCAACAAATTCATGGTATCCATATTTGCAAGGATGCATCGGCTATAAATCGCCTGCTCTTTGCTGATGACTGCATGATATTCTGCAAAGCTAATCTTCAGGAATGCAATAATCTCATACAGATTTTTAAGGAATTTGGTCAATCCTCTGGACAGTTGATAAACTTCTCAAAATCTGGTATCTTCTTCAGCAAGAACACTTCCCCGGACATTGTTGATAACATCAGTAATACTTTGAAGGTTCAAATGATTAATCCAACAGACAAGTATCTGGGTTCCCCTCTGTTCACCACAAAAATCAAGATCCAAGCTTTCAAGCCTTGTGTAGACAAGCTTAAATTCAGATTTGCTGGATGGAAAACAACTCTCTCTACTGCTGGAAAAATGACAATGATTCAGTCTGTCACTTCCACAACTAGTATATATCAGATGAACTGCTTCAAAATTCCAAAAACCATCTGCAATGAGATCAATGCCATTCAAAGAGACTTTTTCTGGAATAAAGAACATGACAAATCCAAAGGAGTCTATTACTTTGCTTGGAATGCAGTAGACAAACCCAAAGAATTAGGAGGTTTGGGATTCAAAAACATGGAAATATTCAATATGTATATGCTTACTAAAATTGTTTGGAGACTTGTCTCAGAGCCAGACTCCCTATGGAGTAGTACTATGAAGGCATCCCACTATCCCAACATTGAAGTCATAAGATTAGATACCAAACCAAAGGCCACAGACTCTTGGATCTGGAAAGGAATTCTGGAAGGCATAGCTCTTCTCCAACAATATTACATTTGGAAGGTGCGAAATGGAGTGAACATACATATTTGGGAAGACAGATGGGTCACAAACCTTCCAGGGAGACTCCAAAAACCAAGCCTCTGCTCAGAGAATCTCATCTCTGTTAATCAGCTCTTCAATACCCATGGGGATTGGGATATCAACATTATAAACCAATGGTTCTCACCTGATATTCAAAACCTGATTATTCAAACACCTCACTTCATGGATGAACAAGATGAAATCAGATGGTCCCTTACCAACAACAACAAGTTTTCAGTCAAATCACTTTATGATAAGCAGATCCAAGTTAAATATACCTCACATACTCCAACTGCCCCTTGGATTCAAATCTGGGGTCTTGATACAAACCCTGCCATTCAGCTCTTCATCTGGAAATGTGTTCATGGCATCCTATCAACTAATGCTAAGACAGCTAGCATTTTGAGTTACATTGATCCTTTATGCACTGATAGACACATTTTTGTGTCTGATATAATCTCAGTTGTATATATTGTTAGTGCTCGATTTTGTATTTATTATGGCTTTTTATGTCTTTGTAGGTGTTTTTGGAGAAATAAGCTTTTGCGGCGAAATTGGCTCGAAAAGTGGTTTTTGCGCTCGCGGGAGAAAATCACTAAAAGGACCCCTCATTTGGATAAGGGGCACCTCACTTACTAAGGGGCGGCCACTTGCTATTCGCACCCCGGAAATGGATAAGGGCCAGTCATCTTCAAGAATTCAAAATATGTGTTTTGCAGGGAAAACAAGTTCACTCACTGGCAGAGTTGGATTCGACTTTTGGACGCGTCTGGCAGAGATTCAATCACGAAGCTTGTTTGGGTTGGACTATACTTGACTAAACAGGGGTGTTATAAGAGATTTAACGGATTAAACTGGGATGGATAATCGGTTCTCGGCTAAACAGGGAATAAACTTATTCACCTGCGTAAAGTTTGGATTGATTCTGGAAGAGATTTTCGCGAGCTTTCTTTTTGGATATGGATCAATATGGGCTTGATACGAGTAAAAAGGAGCGGTGACGTGTTTTGGGAAGTTAAAAAGGAATCAAATCCTTGTATTCTCGGGAATTATCTAAAACAGGGGAGGAGTAATACTCGGGTGCTGTTTTTAGCTATTACGTGAACTGAAGAAAGAAAATATCTTTTGTTCGATTTGTTTCTATCCTAAGAAAAGTTTTGAACAGCTATGATTTAATCAAAGCCGCGTATGGAAGATATATGGGGAAGAAAAGTCCGAGATTTTCGTATGAAGAAAATAGAGAATTTAATCGGGTTCGCATGGTGTTGTGGTATATATAAACACTACTGGGAGACTTTCGGAGTTGGGGGGTACGCTGCAGAGCTAAGAATCAGGCTGCAGGAGAAATTGCAGCAGTAGCAGGAAGAAGACTAAGCTGAAGAACATAAGGCTGTAAAGGACAGTCGCAGAAACGTGACCTATACTTTCAAACTCAATAGCTTTGTAAAAAAATTTCCAACAATTATTCTGAGTTCGCAACAATTCTGTTAGGGTTCTCTGTAACAGTGGGTTCTGTAACAATTATAACTGTTACAAACACACTGCTTTATACCTCTTCTTCAATAAAACACCTTTTTGAGCTATGGATTATTATTTTGAGCGTGTTTTCACCATGAAGAGCTAAAACCCCTTAGCCGAGGCGACGGAGGAAGCCATTGTTCCATGAAAAGTGGTATATTTCTATTTTAATAAATTCTTGCAATTTCTTTTATGATTATTTGCATGGAACCAATATTGGAAAATTGATTTTTATTGAATAATTGTGATCCGTTTTGATGGAGCATGCTTAGTTTAAGATTTTTGATGTTTCATGCTTGATGTATACAATTGTTACTTCAAAAATCTACTAAAGGCAATATATTAGAATCACTTTAAACGCAAAAAATTGCATGAATATTGATTAGATTAAATCACTTAATTGGTCAATGGTGGAATCCTGAGTCTCGGTGCTTTTTATAATCTTGATAACAACTTTATCTTGAGTTTTTATTTAAGTCTAAAACAAATCTCCACAAGTCTGAGTGAACGACAACTTTACTACCACTTTCTACAACAACATAAAAACCACATCAATTTTTGGCGCCGCCAACGCGGACTTGTATTTAGATTTGTTTTAGGTTTCTTTTTATTTTTATTATTTTTTGTTCTTTTTTACACGTTTTGGTATTTTTCGATTCTTTTCAGATTTGGAGCGAAGCTACAAGGGAAGAAAAAGTGTTATAAAAGGAACGCATCGCCAAAGAAGGAAAGAAAAGAGGAACCCGAAAGGAGTGAAGAAGAAGATTTTGTATATAATTATTTTGTTTTATTTTTAGAAACTGTAAATAGGGTGTTATTTTTGTAATTTTTCTTTTCCTTTTTGGACATTTTTCTTTTTGGACTTTTCGGACTGGACATTATTTCTAAAACCCTAAGGAAGGGTTAAAGATTAAATAAAAACTGTTTGCAGGGAAGGACGACGATTACGATATCGTCTCAGCCCCTCGGGTTCGTACACTGACATCGGAGTCGGTGGCCTGAGTCGACTTCAACGGTTCATCGCCCGTCTGGTACGGGAGGTAAGATTATATCCACCCACGAATCCCCTGTCAGTGGTTTTTATTTTGTGTGACAACTCACACCCCTGCAATAGAATGTCGAACTGGTATTACAATAGCCAATACAACGAATATCAGACTGAGTTTCAAAATGGACGTCACTGCTTTGACCATAGTGTGAATAATGGTTGGGAACATCAGCCTTTTGAAGGTTATGGTCCATACCATGGTGAGCCCAATTACTATCCACACGCCAACCGCTCATACGAGCAAAATTCCTCTCTACTAGAGTCAACACGTAAGTTAGCTGAGTCGACGCGTAAGTTAGCAGAAATGAATAACTTAGTTATGGACAAAAGAAATGCAACGAGTGAACTTTCTTTCCTAGATTCAATCAGGAAGTCATGTGAGTCGACTCAAAATATTTTGTTAGAGGCCCAGAACATAACTGCTCTTAATTTCCAATATAGTGTTTCCAATAGTACCTTTGAAAATGAAGATAGTTATTCACATAATCAAGATGACGAGGATAAAATTGGTAACACTACTTTTTTAGATGAGGTTCAACCATTTTCATGTTATTATAATGATGATTATGATGCGGATAGTGTTGATGAAGAATTTGAAATAAGTAGGCATAGTGATCAGGAATTTGTTACTCCAATTGAGCTTAATAATGATAATTTTTCTAGTTCAAATCCAAATAATTTTAATAATTATTCACCTATTCAAAAGGACGAGGATTTGACTAGAGATACTCCTGTTTTAGACGATGTAGTATTTCCTTTTGATTACGAAGCTAATAATGGTTTAGAGGAACGAGTTTATTCTGAGAATAATGTTTTAGAGTCTAGCGATTTAGAAACATTAGTCTTAGACAAAGAAAGTGAACTCGTAGAGATGAGTGGGGATGAACCTGACTTAGAAGAATCAATTGACCATTTTCAGGAATCATATGACCTTGAAATTAGGGAAGTTGTGACTAGTCTTTCTAGAGACACTGAAAACTCTAAGTTTGGGGGTGATTATCATTCTCCATGTGCTTTAACTATTAGAAAGGTCCCTCACTTGGGACTTGACATATGTGCCTCAACCATTTTACAAGATTATCTTCATACACGTTTTCCCGAACCTAGTGATGTCCATAAGGAAGTTCAGTTGTTATAAACCCATCCTCTGGTTGATGTGGTTTACCCAGGCTATGATATCCAGATTGACTTTGTTTTCCCACCAAATATTTTTCGACCAATTGTGGGAACGTATAAGTTTCATATGTGTCAATTATTAAGTTTTGAGACTAAACCTAATTACTTTAGGAGATTAGGGTCGACACATTTGTTTAAGGAAGACCACCACTCTCATTGTGGTCATCTGTGTGAGTCAAAACTGATTGACTTTAAGGATCCACAATTATTCAGGTTATTATTATGTGCTTCTAAGTTTTTACTTGAGTTTTTCCAGACTCTAATACCTGAACCGGACCTTAGCTTTGAGGAATTCCAGCGCATGAAAATATTTTATCTAGACCCTTTTATAGAGCCTGAACCTGAACCACAACTAGATGTAGTTGTCTTAAACATGAAACTAGACAAGGGTGCGCTTTATTTGTCAATTTTCTTGGCATGTTGCAGATTTCTTTTACTTGTGATAGCTCTATTTGGTTTTGATGACCCGCAGATATTTCGGCTATTACTTTATGATACGAGGTGATTAATCCTTTCTTATGTCTGGCTGAAGACGTTAAACTTAGCACTTCTTGGGAGGTAACCCAATCTCATGCAACACGGTAATATCTTTCCTTATCTCTTTTGCTTCAAATGGTAACAGTTTCTCCTTGTTCATGCTTTTAATTTTATCTTTAGAACATTGAGGACAATCTTAGATTTAAGTTTGGGGGTATGGGAGAAACTTTTTAGTTGCAATAAATAAACTTCAGAGCCTAGAAATTTATGCCTATTAAGGATTGCACTAACCAATCTAAGTGGATGGAAGCATTTTGGTTGTAGGAGTTGAGGAACCAATCTGATTAGATGGAAACATCTAAAGAGTCTATTCATAAAAGCACAGAGCTCAGGTGTTAGAAATAACATGGTAGTTTCGCCATATCTCGTTGAGTCCTTTTCACTTCTGTTTTTATTTTTCTTTTTAAATATGTTTCTAAGTGATTTGGTGGGGCTCACAATTCAAGTTGTTACCAATGCTAGGGTGAATTAGAGTGATTGAGATACCATGAAAAAAAAAAGTTGAAAAAAAAAGAGAGGAAAAAAAAGAAAAGAGAAATTGAGACCAGACCATTTGACCAAAAGGGAATAAATTCAATAAAGCCGACCACTGGTACCCTTGTATATGCCAGTTGTGTTGACCTAGAGTTTGGTTATCGACCACTGGTTCCCTTGTATATGTCAGTGTTTTGATATTAGTCAGACTAGTACCTCAATCCATTAGGATAGGTTCATTTTGGCGGAGGCCTTCAGACAGATATGGGAAACGCCGTTCACTTAGTAAACATCAAAACCATCTATGTTTTTCTCTATATCCATCTTCTTGATCTATCCATGTGATTAGTTTTGACTCCGGATATTGATGTCCATAGTGCGACTATCTGAGTAGAGCTCTGTCACTTTATATGAATTTTAGTATGCTTGAGTGCAAACTCGTGTACATCAATTGGAATTTCGCATCAGGGTACTTCCTCCTGTAGTCAATAAGTATGCCAACCAAGGAGATTCTTTAGTGCTTTCCAAGGTTCTGTGTAGATAGCTAGGGTCTGAAGTGTAAAGGTTTTGTGGGTATATCTCTTGTAAGCCCTCCCGAGACTATAACTCGGTCACTAGGGCCACCTAGGGGTTTAAAGGCTTATTGCATACGCTAAATGCAATCGACGATGCCTGCGACAGTGAGTTAGGATTTTATATTCTATTTTAGATTTGCTCGAGGACTAGCAAATAATGAGTTTGGGGGTATTTGATAGACACATTTTTGTGTCTGATATAATATCAGTTGTATATATTGTTAGTGCTCGATTTTGTATTTATTATGGCTTTTTATGTCTTTATAGGTGTTTTTGGAGAAATAAGCTTTTGAGGCGAAATTGGCTCGAAAAGTGGTTTGCGCTCGCGGGAGAAAATCACTAAAAGGACCCCTCATTTGGATAAGGGTCACCTCAATTAATAAGGGGTGGCCACTTGCTATTCGCACCCCGGGAATGGATAAGGGCCAGTCATCTTCAAGAATTCAAAATATGTGTTTTGGAGGGAAAACAGGTTCACTCACTGGCAGAGTTGGATTCGACTTTTGGACGCGTCTGGCAGAGATTCAATCACGAAGCTTGTTTAGGTTGGACTATACTTGACTAAACAGGGGTGTTATAAGCGATTTAACAGATTAAACTGGGATGGATAATCGGTTCTCGGCTAAACAAGGAATAAACTTATTCACTTTCGTAAAGTTTGGATTGATTCTGGAAGAGATTTTCGCGAGATTTCTTTTTGGATATGGATCAATATGGGCTTGATACGAGTAAAAAGGAGCGGTGGCGTGTTTTGGGAAGTTAAAAAGGAATCAAATCCTTGTATTCTCGGGAATTATCTAAAACAGGGGAGGAGTAATACTCGGGTGCTGTTTTTAGCTATTACGTGAATTGAAGAAAGAAAATATCTTTTGTTCGATTTGTTTCTATCCTAAGAAAAGTTTTGAACGGCTATGATTTAATCAAAGCCGCGTATGGAAGATATATGGGGAAGAAAAGTCCGAGACTTTCGTATGAAGAAAATAGAGAATTTAATCGGGTTCGCATGGTGTTGTGGTATATATAAACACTACTGGGAGACTTTCGGATTTGGGGGTACGCTGCAGAGCTAAGAATCAGGCTTGGGGGTACGCTGCAAAGCTAAGAATCAGGTTGCAGGAGAAATTTCAGCGGGAGCAGGAAGAAGACTAAGCTGAAGAACATAAGGCTGTAAAGGACAGTCGCAGAAACCGTGACCTATACTTTCAAACTCAATAGCTTTGTAACAATTTTTCCAACAATTATTCTGAGTTCGCAACAGTTCTGTTAGGGTTCTCTGTAACAGTGGGTTCTGTAACAATTATAACTGTTACAAACACACTGCTTTATACCTCTTCTTCAATAAAACACCTTTTTGAGCTTTGGATTATTATTTTGAGCGTATTTTCACCATGAAGAGCTAAAACCCAACACTAGGATGACGGAGGAAGCCATTCTCTACGCGTGTGGTAAATCTATTTAATTCCTTTATGACTTTTGCACTATTTTAAATTGATTCATGATTTTTCTTAATTGATTGTGATTTTGTTTGATGGCGTATGCTTGGTCTTAGTATTTTTGATACGTCATGCTTGTGATTTACAGTCAATCTTTTATAAAATCTACCTTGGCAAAGAATAAAGAGTCAATATTTATTATGTTATGAGCTATAATTGTTTGGAATGGATAGTTGAACCACATGAATATGAGAATCGGTGGAATCTTGAGTTTCAGTACCTCTCGATATCGTGACAGTATTTTGTATATATTTTCTAGTATTAAGTCTAAAATCAATCTCTATAAGTATTTGAACGAACTTTTACTACCACTTTACAACATCACTTTCAAAACTACATCATGCACCTATTGCAAAAATGATGCCGAAGATATAACTCATGTTCTTCTCTCCTGCCCTGCTACTTCAGATGTTTGGAGAAAACTGTTTGGCCAAAACCATAATCTCTTCACTCAGGACAATAATTTCCATGATTGGCTAAACAACTGGTTCCAAGCTGACAACAACATGGCTAGCTGGAATGAAACATTTGCCACTACATGTTGGTTCATATGGAAAGCCAGATGCGACTGGGTTTTCAGAAAAATCACTCCAACAGCGTGTGCTACTGCTATGGATATTACTCAACACCTCTGTAGCCATACCAGGATCCACCATAAGCCAGGGCACATCCTGAATAATCTATACTATTGGAAAAACAACTCAAATTCTCCTTCTGGAAACTACAGTCCTCGCAATCACACTTCTGATAAATTTGGAATCACTATTAGCCTACACATTGATCCTGCAGATCTTTACCAAGCTACTAGTGATGCCCAATCTTACACTAACTACTCTCTTATTGCCATGTCTTTCACAGGTAAATGTGTGGGCATCGGAAACTTCAAAGACTATTCAATGGAATCAGTAGAACAGAGCGAGCCAGCAGAGGAGCTCAACTAGCACTGACCTGGGGAAAAACCATGCAGCAAGCCAACATCAACTTCGCTGCTGAATCTGAAGTAACAATTCAAGGCATACAAGAGTATTACCAGGAGGAAGTACAACAACGTTTCACAAGAGGATGTCCAAAACAACAAGGCAGTTATCACAACAATCATCAAATTAATTTTGTGCTCGGGAAGCTATCCAAAGTGACAGTTCAACAAAACAGAGCAGCCACTAATCTGGCCAGATTGGCCAGACAGTCCCTCCTCTTCTCAGACTCTACCTGGAGAGGAACAAATTTAATTACAAACTCCTATGATTTGGATCACTGTAATAACATTAATGTCCTTTTGAGGGATGAGCCTCGCGCTCGAGTCAACACAGGCATCATCCTAGATGTAACCTTGAGTTGGCAAACTTTATAGTTTCCTAGACTCTTTTTCTTATAAAAAAAAAAAGATTACATGAAAGACAAAAAAAAGTGGAACCCTCCATCATTCCCTTAACAGGGTTATCTCCGCCATGATGTTTACAAAAATTCCTTTTTTTTTTTTTTGATTAGAAAATTCTCAAATTCTCAAGTCTCCCAAAATATCACCTATTAGGGAGAGACTTGTACCATGCCTATTTTTCAATAAAAGTCTCTCCAAATCTCTGAAAATTAAAAATCCATGACTTTCAATTCTCTTTCGAATAACAGGAGCGTTTGAGTGACTCTTACGAAATCATAATCCAATAACATGGAATTTCGGAGAATTTAAATGACTTAAAAAAAATCTCTAACCAATAACAAGAGACATTGAGAGACTCTCCAAAAATCTCAATGGAATAACAATAGATTTGGGAATTCCCCAGAAGTCATTTGAAATCTCATTTGACTACCTCCCTGTAAAGGACGCATTGGAATTTTATCGCTGTAGAATGCCCAAAGAAGTTAAAAGAACAAATAAATGAAATGACAAGAATTCTGGAAAGAGTGACAACCAAGAAGGGAATAGATTCTGAGTTTCTGTATGTTCATTTCGATCCTTCCGTCCACCTTTTTTCAGGTGGACTAGTGTTTACAGTACAAAGTCTCAGGTCACTATAATTATTGCAGATAGAATCTAATGATACCCACGTTAGCGCACGAGAAAACTGAAAATACAGAAATAATACAGATATAAACAAAAGTTTTGACAACTTCACAAAATTATCATTAACAACTTGGAACAATTAAAAGTGATAACAAATCACTTTTAAAAAGAAAAAAAGAATCCTCTCCATACAGAAAGAAAAAAACCATGGTAAAATGGAGTTGGATCTTACAAAAATTCCAATTCCACAAGACATTCTGAGAAAGGAGGATTTCCCAGACACTAATAAAAGCTGATCAAACCTCTCCGATCCAAAAACCAAATACATCAAACACCCTACAAAACAAGCTTTTTTTTTTTTTTTACGGTGTTTGAAAGCAGAAAAAACAATATAAATAGATAAAACAATGTAGGAGTGGTAATATATGATAATAACAGTTATATAAATACAGTGACAACAAAGAATGAAATTGAGCTCCTTCATTTTCGAGATTTTGATATCGAGGGTTTTCCATCTTTACCAGGGACATACCTCGGCAGAGTTAACAGTGTGTTGACACGTGAAACACCTTCCAGAGCTGACCAGTTTGGCTGTTCCACAAGATCTGCATTTTCTTCATCTTCATCAGGTTGAATCTCAGGACAAGCTCGTACAACAGTTCCTGATCGGTTCAGTTCTACAGGACCCATGCTTAGCAGATCTTCTAATGCTGGTTGATTTTCTTTGGAAGTTGGGGAGTTGTTGGTTGGACTGGACTTAAGAAAGAGGCACACAACAGCACAGTCATCTACTTTGGAAGTTGGGTACTTTGACCTCCAAGCTCGAACTGCCGACTCTACCAGTGCATGAGATGCAGCAGATTGTGTAGGAGCTGAGGCCACTATGTCTACCACTTCCTGGTTCGTGAGCACATCCCATACCTGCAAATGAGAAAAACCAAGCAAATACATGTAAAATAACCTGTACAGCACATCAAAGCTAATATTACAAAGATCTCAAGTTACAACGACTCTGTCCTAAAAATAAAATAACAATAGTTCCACTTCCTGATTATAACGACTTTTCGTAATTTAATATTGGACTACCATGCTTAGAATGTGAGGAGGCCAGGCCGTAAAGGTTTTGGCATAGCCTCAATTCATCAGTGGACTAGGGTCACTAAGCAACACAAGCTCTGCTCATATACTTAACAACCTTCACTGCAACCAAGTCTGCAAAGAACCAGTAGCATCCTCCAGTTTGTTGAATGAGGGCAAGGTGGTAATTTAAGTGCAAACCAGACTGCAGGAAAGAAGTATAAACCAAAAACAAAAACCTATCCACATTCTAATTATAGAATTACTGTCACCAATCATATAATGGTAGAATTGAGGGTGAGACAGATAGTCGTTGGATATTGAACTATAGCTGGAATCTTAACAATTTGGCTATAGTAGTCCAACCGTTGCTTTGATGTTCTCCAGTGATCCAATGGTACTGTCAAGAATTAGCTTCTAAAGGTACAAATATAAGACGTAGATCATTTAAGAAAATTCCTAACTATGGTTTAGGTTTTGGTCTTAGAAGTGATATAAATTGCATTCAAGATAACCATCAAATTATGTGAATGTAAGAAAGTCGAGCACAAATATAATCTGGCAATAAGTACCGTACTTTCTATAGAAGGTGAGGAGGAAGAGAAAAACACAAATTTTGTTTTCTTACCCCATCTGTAGCCAAAACGAGAAACTCATCCTTCTCAGTGAGGCGCCGATAAAAAACCTCAGGAACAGATATCAAACCAAAATCCTTCAGGCAAAAGTCCCCAAAAGCCCGAGCCATAGCCAGACCAGGGGAGTCATTGTTAGGCAGCCAAATTCGGGAAACCTCTGGCTCATCCTGAAGGGCGAAAACCCGCCCTCTACATTGTTTGATCCTCTCTGCTTCGCCTGTAAAGTGAGCAGAAGATGAAAAGTTAAAAGGGGATGATAACACCAAAAAACAGCTTCACAATGACATGCACACACACAAAAACCAATATACACATATATGTGAGAGAGTTAATTTACGTGGGAGATTAGGCTTGAGGTCCACTGTCAACTGAACAGCGATAAGAGAGTCATCTCGGTCTCTTGTCCCCAGTATGGCTCTGGAGTCCCCTACGTTTCCGATTATAAGGTCCTGACCCTGCATCATGGAAGCTAACTGAGAGAGGAATTTTAATTAAATAATCAAAAATAAGGCACAAATTGTACTCTCTTGCTACCTGTTTGACCAAGGTGACAGCTGTTGTTCCGCTGCAAAAGCAATCGAGAGTTGGGTGCATTTTCAGTTCCTTATCCATAACATTGAAAGCCTTTAGAAAGGACTCTTTCAGTGTCAGATAGATCTCTGGATATTTGTCTTTATCTTCAATGTCCATGGACCCCCTAGATTCTTCATCCTCACATAGAGGGGTATTTTCTTCTGCAATCACGCCTTCCATTCCAGAAATGCTGTTCTGCCTGGAGCCATCATCACCGCCTATATTTACTTCCCAATGGGAACTGAGTTTCAAAGGAAGAGAGTCCCTCACTCTTCTAGCAACCATATGACCATAGGGCCCGTGACCGTCAAAAACCCCACAGAAGACAGTATCTGTTCGTGAGCCGAAATTCTGAAAATATATAACCGTATTTCAGATACTTATAGCCCCTTGAGTGCGAAACTAGTAAAAGTAAAACAGAGAAAAGAAATTGTAGAATAACATATGTCTGCTTCGTGGGATACTCCCTGTAACTTAAACATGTCCATACTGGTCCACTACATGATAAATCTGAAATCTAACCCAGTTACTAGATAAATACATGTTACTCTGAGGTTTTTTTTTTTTAAAAAAAAGGTCTAATTCTGCACCTAGATATCTCAAGGTACATAGAAATAATAATCAATGTATTTCTGTCCCAACCATCTGTATTTTGGTATCATGATGTGGAGAAATGGGCAGCTAAAACTGAAGGTATGTCTAAGCTTCAGCTAAATAACAAACTAGTCAAAGAAGAAAGCTTAAATCTGACTGAAATACTAAAGATGAGAAACCAAAGACATCATCTTAGTGACGGTATGAATAAGAAAGGAATCAAACATCAAAAGGATAAAAAAGATAATAATTTAGGATCCAAATGATACGATATTGTAATTGATTCATTCCCATCATCAGATTAGATACCCCATCAAATAAATTACGACATATGTATGATAGTGAAAAAGAACAAGCGTGTTGTAAAAGCAGGTAAAGTAAGAAATAAGCATAGCTAGACAAATGAAATTTAAATTAGCTAAGTTTATAGGCAAAAGACCTCACCTCCCAGACAATCATGGCATCCTGATTGGTCCCCTTCTTCCCCTGTTGGGTAAAAAGTGAAGCAGCATTACTAGCCCCATTAGAATACAATCGACCAGGAGTTCTACTTAACTGTTCTGATCTTCTTGAATCAAAAGAAGAACTACTTCTCAACCCCTTCTTCTTCCTGTGCTTCCTACCTCCCGAAGGAAATGTAGGAGAGTAAGGGTGTGGATTCGTCCCATCTGTCGATAGGCAGGACCCCATCCTGAGGGCCCTGATTATCTCGAGTAAGCAATCCAGACCAGCCAGACAATTGAATCCCCTATTTTCAACTGATCGATCTGCTGCTGTCAGAAACAAACCGAGTTTCTCCGTTTCACCCGTCGTTCCAACTTTTTAATTACCCAATTTTCTTAATCAATAACCACCACAAACTCCCTTAACAATTCTCTGAATTCAATTGAAGAAACCTTATGCAACAATGTCCTTCTACTAATAATAACCCCAATACTCAATCAAATTAAGAACCCGGAAATCCTTCCAAATCAAACAAAGATTGATGTACCCTTTATCCTATAATAACTTTCCTTCCGAAATTGTCTAAATTTTATTGCCAATATCAATAGCAAATTGATGATTAACAAGCAGATAACACTTGCAAAACTAATTGGATAACACCTTATGAAGCCAAAAAGAGAAACCCCACCTTCAAAAAACAAATATTGGATTGGATCAAAACTCAAACACATAGACAACAATAATGGAAGAAGGAGATAGATTCGAACTAATCACATGTAATAGTAAACAAAGGACATATAAATTGAATGATTTTTTCCTTTTTAAAGATTAAAAAATGAATTAATCAATTAAAGCAAAGGGTTATAGAAAAACTTACCACCTTTTAGCCCACAAGAATCCTGTATAACCTTTAGAAAAAAGAGTAGAGATCTGCAATAACTCAAACAATATATAAAAATGGTATCTTTTACATCTTCTTAATAACTACCCAATATAGCTCTTCATTAATTACAGAGAAAAAATTTCTGATATCCAAAAATTCAATTCTTGAGTGATCAATCCAATATTGGCTTTTGCATGTAATCAGAAACAAAGAGAACCCTTTGATAATCTTCGAATGGAGATCTAAAAAAACCAAGAAATGAGAAAAATTGATTTGATTCAGAGAGATTTCCTTTAATGAATTGAATTCGTTTGATGGAAGGTTTTTTTTTTGTATGATATCTTTTCTGTTTACTAAAATAAGTAAGTGAAAAAAAAGTTTTACAGGGGAAGAATGACGTGATCTATCGCTTTCATATGTTTTGATTCTTCCTAAAACAAAAGAACCCGATCTCAGATTCCACTTTCTCTTCGTGGTTTCTGTTTTTCTTATATTAATTTTTGAAATAAATGTTTATTAATTTTCTTTTATTACCTATTTTTATCTGTATCTTTATCCATGAAAAACTGGAAAAAGATTTGTTCGCGAAAATACACCTGGATATTATAACCATACTACGACATTGATGACGTGGAAAACCTGTATTCTTTGCTAGAAGGTCTAGAAGGAATATTGGTTTGCCAAGTTGGCAAGGGGTCTTTGTTAGGTCACGACGAAGTCCAATTTTGTGAACACTTGTGTAAATGTGGGCATGAAATTTTAATCTTATTTTTGATTTGATTTTGGGGGTTATGTAATAAAGAACGCAATTTTTAACAGTGAGATCGGCTGCTAATTACTTAACGTGGCTAGTTTAGAGCAGAGGTGTAAAATGTGTCGGTCCAGCACAACACATTCCATGAAATCACGTGTTTAACGTGCTATGTGTCGTGTTGTCCCGTGCAGGAGATTATGACGTGTCGTGCTGTGCCGTGCTAAAAGGCGTGATGGGTTGGGCTGTGCCAGAAAAATAAACGTGATGTGCTGTGCCAGGCACATTTATTTTATATTTTGCAATACAAATGTTTTTCAAATATTTAGGTATTATATGTGTTATTATAGAAATAAGTAGACATAACAGTAGTAAAATGTCAATAATTGGCTAGAATAAAGCTGACATAAAATGTGATGTATTGTGCCTTATTTTGTAGTATTTTATACATTTTATGACGTGCTTTCTTAACGTGTTGTGTTGTGTCGTGCCACGTGCTAATCTGTGTCGCCTGTTGTGCTGGGCTATTGTGCCAACTAGTCAAACTCAGGACGTCCCATTTAACTAACGTGTTGTGCCGTGCTGGGCTAAGTCACGTGTTGTGCTGGGTTGTGCTCAATTTTTAGCGTGTTGGGCTGGGCTGTGCTCGTGTTGGCATAACCCAGTTTACACCTCTAGTTTGGGACTTAAGACAATTATTTGGGGCCTGTTACTACATGACAAAATAAGATATCCCTTAAACAACTATTTTCTTTAATGATTATAATTTATCCTTTGATTAAATAGTGTTCATTTGGTCTACTAATAGATGTTTAATCTTATTAATCTAGAAATCAACTAATGTAAGATTTATCACCAAAACACATAGAATCTTCTTCTTCTTTTGCCGAAAACACTACCCAGAATTGGTTTACGTTCATGCACTCGTAAACCGATTTTGGGTTGGTGTCTCGCTATATACGAAGGATATCCAGAATCGTTAAAGTACGTATAGATAAAATCCGATTCTAACACTCGTGTTTTTCCTAGTCACATACAAACTGATTATTTCACATAATCAGCTTATGTGAACATTCACATAATCCGATTCTAACAAAAAAAACATACAGAAAATTGGGCCTCCTCCATACCATAATCGGTTTATGTGGACATTAACTTTTACCGATTCTGGTCAAATTTTCTTCGACCAGAAAACACATCCAGGTTAATTGATTGATGTTTTCATGAACATAGGAATCAGTAAATATGAACACGAACATCGACCATAAATTTTACCAAACAAAGCCATATTAACGTAAATTGAGTTTCTTACAATTAGAAATTTGGGCCCACTAACCCATAAAGGCTGAAAATTAAGCCTAATGATGAACCAAAATATCACTTTAAAAATATCATTTTTCTTGGTCACAGTTTGTCGCACATCTACAGTATTACTAGCCAAGGCTTAGCTGAAAGTGCCTGTATCACTGTAATATAATAATAAAATTGGTAGATAATGATATCCATAATCTAAACTTGAAACTCATCAGCACCGGTTTCTTTACCGATAAGAAAACAGGCTTAGCTCATAGCTATATTGTAACTAAGAGAAGGGCCATAGTGGTTGCTCTTGTCTAGTAAAAGTAAGGAAAAACACCTCCCATGGTGATTATTCCTCTAATTCTACCTACTAGACTTATTTTGTGAGGTTGCACAATGATGATTTTATGAAAATTTGTTATATTAATTAATCTTCCAACAGTAACTCGGTCAAAAATATCATGCAAAAGACAGTATCATTTTGAAGTCGGCTTGTTCACATTAGTAAACTCAACAACTACCATGGCAGAGTTCCCGCGCTAACCTCGTGAACATTTTCAATATTCTCGACCTTCTTTGTCAACAACAACTTTGAGCAAATTATAAGTTTAAAAAGTCCTAGTCAAATGATTGTAGATTTGACTTACCACATCCTTGGAGTTGGATGACCGTGACGATATTAAACTAGAGCACCATTTAAGAGACTGGCGTATGATCCATGGGATGTCACAATAAGACCCGCCACCCAGTAAAAATCACTGTTAGTTGCACCGAGTATTATTATTTATTTAAAATAAAAGCAGCTAGGGTCTGCGCATAATGTTGAAGCAGCAGCCCCTCCACGCATCGTACTGATTCCTTCCCCACTCGTTGATTGCATATTTGTCATTCAGTTTTCGATAATATCCATGATCTGATTCGTGGTCTGGTGATTTATTTGAATCTTTAAAGAAAATGTTCTTTTTTTATTATTATTATTATTATTATTATTATTTTATCTTTTGTAGATAATATTGAATTTTGGAAAGATATATTGATAATTTAATTTGCAAGACATTATTTTCTTGAAAACTATGGATGGAGTGTCCACGGTTTGGTCTAAATTAGTTTGTGCCCGGCCTCATTTCTTGACAATGATGGCTTCGAGATACATACACCAGTTTACACTTCAAGCACACGGCAAGAATGACTGTCAACAAAGTTGATCGAGGAAATACGTGGGAATTACCAAATTCAAATAAGCCAAAACAATTTTGCTTGTTGTATCAAATGGATTGGCAACTCTTTATGAAATTTGTATCAATTTATTTTCAAAAAGAAAAATTTGTTTTCATATTTTAAAAATTGTTTGGTAGAATAAAAATTGTTTTTGAAAATCAAGTTTTAAATCATATCAAATGTAAAGACTCGTCTAAGAGATAGTGATACTGGCCATGATTCACTTGCAGTCATTCCCCCGATCTCTTATTTTATTCTGAAAAGAAGAAGAAGGAACAAAAAAAGAGAAAAAAAAACACAGAAAATAATAATTTGTTGTTTTCATTTTTTTGTTTTCAAAAATAAAAAACAAATAGAAAAAAATTTCTGAAAATATCCCTACCAAACGCGTTTTCTTCTATTTTCTGTTTTTAAAAACAAAAAACTGTTTTTAAAAACTGTACCAAACACGCTCTTAACCTTTTACTTATAAAATTCATTTTGAAATCGTATGGTCCGGTTAGATTTTGACATTTAAAAGTCGAAAAATAACTTCTGTATAGGTATCCGAACATGCAAGTATCATTTTCCAGCAAGATTTCTATCAGAGTGCAAGTTAGTATCTGTAACTACAAGATTACAATCACATGGAAATGGATAGCGCAGAGATTGTGTGATCTTAGTAACAAACATGGAGAGAAATGTCAACTGAACCGATTAATTTAGCATAACTATTTTCTTTATTTATCCAGTTTAGGATAAATGTTTGGCCTACAAAATTTGTTTATAGTGATGAGATGGTGAGCTTCTTTCTTTCCTTTATTCGTTGCGGGATACGTGGGAATAAATCTTTAGACAAAAAAGAACAAAAGAAAGATTGTTGTAAAGGTGTGTTGGATTGTTCTTCTTCTTTTTTATGCACCGCCCCATCTGCTGCAAACATCACTTCCCTCCTGATGCGACTCTTTACGTACCATCGGATCTCTAATTTACGTAGAAAATTTAACATCTACCACTGCTGAATAACACTACAAGAAAATCTAGCTATTGCTACTCCATATTGCTACACCTTCAATATAGATGTTGCAAAAGCAAATTTTTAGTCACGGTACTTTTCAGCTGCAGCTAAAAGCTATTATTTACTCCTGCAAAGTGAAACTTTTGCCACACAACCGTAACAACAATATGAAAAGAGTGGCAAAAAAATATAATCTCTTGCTACAGCAATAAAGATTGGGTGCAGTAATAGACTTCTTGTTATAGGTTATCGCGATACTAGTACGAGTTTATGCCATAACCATTGGGTACTGCAATATATTAAATTTCTTGAAGTGATAGCAAGTACTATCGGACTTCTTCTGTAATTGGCATGATCCCTCTCACTACGGAGGTAGGTGTTCGAACCCTGTAATTTCCAAAAATCCATTCCAATTTAAGGAATTTGGATGTAGTTTAGGGACCACTAGTCTATGATATAAAAAAGAAAAAAATCATACTTCCTCTGTTTCAAAAATAATAGACTGGTTTTATGTACAATAATACATCCAAATCAAATCTAATGCACATCGATATAACGACTGCGTTTAAAAAATGTACACACTAAATACCGGCTTACCGTTTGTTCTAAGCAAAACGTTTTTTCACCCCTCTCGAGTTCAACCCATGAGTTCCCTTTAAAAAGGCGAAAGATGAGAAATCTTTGAGAATATTTTAAGAAAATGAAGAAGAGATATCTGAAAAACTACAGCGTAACAAGTAATCGAAGAATGGGGTAGGATCTGTTGACATGGTTATAATGACATAATCTTGACATTTTAGCGTCATTTTCTCTACCAAACCCATCAGGCAATGAATTTGAGGCTAGTTTCTTGATGACATGTTCTTCTTATAAGTTTCTACACTCCCACCAAAAATGAGAGAATTCCGGGATGTATAAGACCACCATCTACCATTTTGAATATCAACCGTTGAAAATTAACGGCTAAAATCAAAATTTGTGGATGGTGGTCTTATACATCTCGGAATTCTCTCATTTGTGGTGGGAATGTAGAGTTTTATACGAGAAACATGTCGCCAAAATATTAGCTTTAAATTCATTGCCGTTTGGGTTTTATAAAAGAAAACGATAACCATGTCAACGGATTATGTCATTATAACCATGTCAACGGATCATATCTCAAATATAATAATGTAAATGTATGATCCGCGTTTCTATAAACAATTAATTATTTTAGTACCAGCCAATCCCCAAACTGATGGAACCCCTCCTCACTCAATGCTGGATGGAGAAGGACTTGAGCGACTTGGACTTCAATGGGGAACAAAGAATAATTCGCAACAGAATTTTGATTCAATGCGACGCCTACATAGTCATTTAGTACTAATTTGATTCAAAAAATTTAGGTGGTTGCCAGGAAATTCTGTACTAACTAAACCAGATTTACCTATGAATTGTTTGGGTGGGTTCGAAAAGGTGGTGGTACAATTAGGATAGGGCACCCATGCAAAACACAATTAGTACCTAAAGTACATGTGTTCCATGCACCTTTCAATCTCACGTTATGATCGGAACAAGAAGGACATGCTTTGATGTGCTGCGCTTTTATGCCTTGTGTAGGTCCCGCACTCTTTTCACTTTCCATACACACAAAACATAAAAATCAAGGTCGAAATCCACCTATTCAAAAGAAAATTAGAAGGTGTTCCGATAAACCTTAAGATCGATATAGATTTCCGACCTTGAAGAAGCAAATTAGAGGAATTAGGTTAGGAGCCGAATTTTTATAACGATTTCTAGAAATAAAAGAATTTACTTTTTGTAAAACAATAACACTCTCGATTTCAGGATTAACTTCTGAAAAAGCGAAAGCACGCACCTCTGCTATAATATTCAAACACCCTTTAAAGTTTAGAATTCGTCATTCTGCGGTGTTGGAATCGACCAAGGTTAAACCGACGACCCTTTATTGACCCAAGGTCCCAAACCCTGGAATACTTGCAGCTACGGTTACATATTTTCCTCCATTGGAATTTGGGACCATATTGAACCCATTAATTGGAAACATTTACGCATGAAACGGAAAGTTCGAGATATATTAAGGACTTCATCTTGGTGCATTGCTTTGAGTAAATTGGCCAAGACATTAATGCTCAACCAACCTGGACCAAATTGAAAAGATAGGGACCAAATTCCGCAAGACAACCTCTCCCACTTATGCACACATCGAAATCGTCAATTCCTCCATCCAAGTTCACATCAATGAGTGAGGTTGTTTCCATTCCTCAACTTGTGTCGTTGGGGGATATCACCCACATCACACAAATATGACAACTGAGAAAGAAAAAAAAAAGGCAATTCCGTAATTACATCTTGGGCCATGGCAAGACACACTAGCCTCTTGGACCAGGTTTCGGACAGAGAAGTAAATTGATGTGGCTTCCTAAGAGAATCTAGCTTGCTGCCACTTGTTACATGAACTACCTCTCGTCCAATTGAGGAAAATGTATTGTAACAAAGTTATATCAAGTGAATTAATTTCACAATGTATTCCAGTTCGAACTTTTTCGGCAGTCAAATTCGTGGGCTCTGCAAATCGGGCGACATACTGAGTTAACTCAGTTTTCATTTTTCTCGGTTCCCTCCTTCTCGGATGCATTAGTGAAATCTCTCCATTCTCTCTTTTGATTCATTATAATGATTCCTTAAGCTCCTGCATTAATCTTTTCTTTTAATTCTTTTACTTTTAATTCTATTTATTAAATTTTTTCTTAGGTTTCAATCTTCCCTGATGAATCACTAATTTTTTTGTCTCCTCTTTGCGTTTACAGATTGCTTAGTCCAAATATGGCGTTTGCCGGATATCCAGTGTTGATTATGGCGTTTGTTGCTATTGTATTAATGCTTGTGAAAGCAAAAGTTTTTTCCATGATTCTCATTGTTGTCGATTTCTCCAAAGTCAGAGAATGGTTCTCTACCGATTCAACAAAGGATAAAACCACACAGGGATGTTACACGTGTAACATGAGTAGAGCCATCCCGTTACAAATTTGAATTTCTAATAACCCTCTCTCTACTATGGTCAAATACAGCTCATGTTTTTTCCTTTTCTGTTCCAACCAATCCAAAAAACCTCTCGATGATTAATTCTGGGAAATTTCATATCTATCCTATTCTAAGTAACCCTAATTTGGTTACTACTTATACAAACCCTAAACTGCAGAATTCCAATAAACTCGAAAATATTTTAAAAAAGGTTTCTTCAATGGAATAAAATCAACCAATTGTTCAAAAAGCAAATAATGAAGTTTCTGAGTTAGCATTAAGATTCAAACAAGCTACTTTGGATCTGCAATCGACTGAAGAACTTATTATTATTAATCAAGATGAGGATGCTGATGTTGAAGAAAATAACAATGGAGAATGGGATTTTTGTCCGATTGGAAAGATTATTATTGAAGGTAAAATGTCATTTGGGGTTGTATAAAAGAATATCCAGTTTACCTGGCCTTTCATTCCCTCGGAAGATGTGAAAATTATTGAAGTGGATATGAATGCAATGATATTTAAGTTCTTAAAGAAGGAGCAGGTTGAAAAAATTATTGAAGAAGGTCCATGGAATATAGATGGGAAACTTTGTATTTTATTTGATTATTTTCAGGGTCTAGTTCATCAAATTCTTGATTGGAGTAAACAAGTGTACTGGATGAGCTTAAGTATCTACATCCAGGACACATGAATGTGAAATCTGTGGAGGAAATGGGGAAATTATTAGGAGAAGTTATTGCAATTGAACCGGCTAATGTCATCCCAATTGATGGTACTCCAGTGAAGATCTGTGTTAAGATTGAACTCACAACTCCTTTGAGAAGAGGCGTCCTTGCAATCACTGCACGAGGGTCCACAAAATGGGTCAAATTCTTTTATCATAAGCAATCAAACAAAATTTGTAGAGAGTGTTTTATGATCAACCACTGCAAGGATGCTTGTAAAGATGCAACCATTTACTTGAAAACATCTCATGAAAAGCCATTACCTTTTGGAGGTGTAGGAAGAATCAAGAAAAGCATCAATGTTCGTTCAACTACTACTATTACCTCTAAGCCAATGGAAAGGAAAAGTGTCAAACCAGCTCCTTTTGTTCCTCCAGTAGATGGCAAAATGGCGAAATTTCAGCCAGTACCTGATTCAGAAGATGCTGCAGCTAGACTTGGGAAGAGGCAGAGGTTTGAGAAAGAAGGATAAATCAATGACAACAATGTTGATGACAAGGAGAAACATACAACAACTAGAATCACACTATAGGGCAAGCAATCTGAAAGCACTTCAGGGAGCACAAGGTACAAATTAAGCTTCCTAATTATTCTTACTTTCTATTCAGTTTGAATTACACAATAGTTTTAAAATCTCACTATTTTAGTTTTTCTATAAGGAACTCAAAAACATGAAAATTCTTTCTTGGAATGTTTGTGGCTTTGATAATAAGAACACTAGAAACCATCTTCAAAACCTCATTAGATCAAATAATCATGATGTTATATTCCTATCTGAAACCAAAAATCAACTTAAAAGAATGCAATTTTTAACTGCTAGATACAATTTCTCAAACATTGTTTTCCACAATCCTATTGGTCTATCTGGGGGACTTTGCTTAATGTGGAAGGATGAAGTTGATCTCAGTGTGATTGATATCAATTACAATATCATTAATTGTCTTATTAAACTTGATTCTAAGAACACTGCTTCTTTGGTTTCTTTTGAACAATTAATTGGGGGATAAAAAAAAGGAATTGGGGGATATTGATTACTTCCCCCAACCCATGGTGTATGCTAAGGGGTGATTTTTGTGTATGAAAATACTAAAATACCCTTTGATTAATAAAAAAACATTATGAAAAGACTACTATACCCTTTTCCCTAAAACTTAAAATCTAAAAACCAAACACATATCCCCCATTCTTCCATCTACCGGCACTGACCTAGGTTTAGGTTTTTGCAAAAAAAAAAATTCATCGTTCCTCATCGTTCTTCGTCGATTAATCGTCGATTCAAAAATTTCTTCGTCGATTAACCTACCCGAATCATAAACAATGCCTCCATGAAAGAAAACGAATGCCCGATCGAACTCAAAATCGATTGCTCAACAAAAACAGGAACAAAGAATTGCTAAGATTTCTCAAGAGCAAGAAAAAGAACAAGCATCGGATTCGGACAATCAACCTCTCGCAACCATGGCTTCTGTGAGAAGGTAAGTGATTTTAAACTACTTTATGAGTGTTTTAGTCGATTTATAGAAATGGGTTTAGGTTAGAATCGTAAACCCTAACTGAAATAGTTGAGTTTCAGTGATTACCGGCACTGAAATACGTATGAATATGGTGCCAGTATTACCTTCCGGCATTCAATCTAGGATGAATGCAATGCCGGTTTCACTCCGCAGATTCACCATAAACTGAATTCTAGATACCGGTATAGAATTTGGGTCGAATTCCCTGCCGGTTCTTGGTACCCACAGTCATTTATAACTATTCGTGTATGCCGGTAGTGGTCTAAAAACATACAAGAGAGTTTATGAATTTGTCACCAGTACCGGCATAGACATTTGGTTCCACTGTATGCCGGTTTATAGTACCGGCATTCTTTTGTGAAAATTCGAGCATGCCGGTAGTGGACTTAAACCATACAGGAGAGTTTATGAATTTAGCACCAGTACCGGCATACATTTTTAGGTTGATTTGAATGCCGACACCAGGTTACGACATGGAATTGATTTATTTCGAGAATGTCGGTAGTGGACTAAAAACATACAGGAGAATTACATATGATTACCGGCATTGTCGACAGTCATTGTTTAATGCCGGAACAGACAACCGACGTGCTTTGTTTCAGTAAGTCAATGCCGGTGTAAAAACTGAAAGTGAGTTGTCTCACATTCATTTCGTGTGATTTTATGATATAGGTCAAAAGCCAAGGAGGCTAACAAAAGAAAAACTAAAGATGTTGTCACTAAAAGAAGAAGGAAGGACGGTCTTGATACTCCTCAATCTCTACCTCCTCGAGGGAAAGATGAAGGTCGTAAAAAGCGTTTGGGGGCTGAGACAAGAGGGATAATTTGGGATAGTGGTGGTGACCATAGTCGAGCTGTAATCCCTGACCACGATGATAAAGATGGGCAAGATGAAGAGGAAAATGAGGATGAAGATAATGTGGTTCCTCCAAGTCAATTAGCAAGACAAAGCGAAATTGGTGGGCCAAGTCAACAACCAACACAAGGCAATGGCAAGAAGGGCAATGACAAAGTGAAAGTTAAAGGTTCCCATCTTCCCCATATTAATGACATGATACCTGACCTTGAACGTGGTAAAATTTGGGGTGAATCTCCTGAACCGAAAACACTATTTGGATACAAGCACTCGTGGGCTTGTACTATCTATCAAACCTATGTAAGTATTTTTTATCTATGCATATGTATTGTTGTGTATTTATGTAAAATATCTTAATTGTATTGTCTCCTAATTGTAGGATCATACGAAGGCTGTACGTGTTTGCTGAAACCAAGCCGCGGATTGTTGGAAATTGTCCGATGAATGTGAAGAGGTCCAACAAATAGTAATGGAATCTGATCTATATGCTTTGGTTGAAAATTATGTGAAGCCTGATTCTGGGACTGTCAATTGCTTCGTCGAAAGGTATCATGGTGAAACCGATACCATGCACTTCCCTTTTGGGGAGATGACCTTCATCCCTGATGATGCTCAAAACATTCTAGGCTTGAATGTTACCGGCAAATCAATTGCAGAAGGAGTTGAGTCTCTAGACCCAGAATGGTCGAAGTTGCACGCTCTGACTAAGAAGCTGTTGGGTTGGGACTACAAAACTTCTGTGGAGAGATTTTATGAATCCAAGTCTGGTAGGAAAAAGACAATCAAGTTGACGCTGCTTAAGAAGAAGTTTGAAAACACAAAGAAAAGATGTTTGGAGGATGGATGGGACCCTGAAGAAATTCGTTATACTACCGTTGCATACCTTTTATACATCTTGGGCACTAGGGTATTCCCTGACACTAATGGCAACATAGGAAATTTTGTGCATCCGGGAAGACGTCGGATATTTCTTTCATTAATGCATCATCTTGATCGGTTACGATCACCCTCGGAAGTTGATTTTCCCGAAAGAATAATTTCAATTGTCGTAATGCCCAATGATAATTATAGTCTCTCTCGTTTTCCATTAAACACCAAGCCAATGTGAATGTTACCTTGTCCGAGGTTTGCCCCACGATGTTGAACAACGACATATTGTATTTGTTTGTCTTGTAGGTACAATCCATCATAAGAACACCACAACATGTATTTGTCAATTGTGAAAGCAAAAGATGCGAAATGAATATTTGAAGGGGCTTCTCGTCCGGCCCTCTTTTAATGATACGCGTGTAGTTGTAATCCCAAGCCATCTTCTCAAATTCTTGCATAATGGACCTCCCTTCCCTTTCCACCCTTCTAATAGTTGCTTGTGCGCTATAAATTGTACATAGAGAAGACACGTTGGACTCATCCTTTTCCTTGAATCCTCTGAGAATTTGTCTCGGTTTGATAAGTGCTTTGGTCAATCTCTTTACATCCTCGAACTCATGAGGTTTCAGCTTCGCAACTAGGGAGTGACCAACAAAATCTTTCGGATCCCGGTGGTTATGACAGCCAGACAAAACCTCACAATCCCAATTGTTCATGTCATTTAAACGGAAAACAAGCTTAAACGGGCAATCATTCTTCCTCGTACGAGTCTTGTATATCCTATTAGTCTTCTTTGGATATACATAATCCTTTCTCTTGTGGTTATTCTTCTCCTTGTATTTCCCACTTTTCTCGCAAGCCATCTCAAAACGCCTCTTTGAACGTTCGGTATTCCTCACCAACACACACATGTTCTTAAGAGCCGTTTCTTTAGCCCAAGCGATTGCTTCATTTCGATCTATTATTCCCTACATAAGATCAATTTCACATTCATTAGAAGGTTCATTACTAGCAATCCATTAGTAAAGTATTCTTTGGTCACATATCAGAGGTATTTTATAGTATTCCGACGTATCCCAATAAAGCGGCTTTGCATTTGTTGGATCAATATATGTCACCACCTAAAGATCGAACGAAAATTAGTTCCAAACTAAATTAAAACACTATGCCGGAAACAAGTACCGGCATGCTCGACCAATGTTCCGGCATTGTCGAACTTAGCCAAAACTGAAGACCAAATTTGAAACATATTCCGGCATACATTATTCATTAGACAGCAACGCCGGAAAACAAGGTGCCGGCATTGTCGTAATTTATTGTCCCAAGCCGGTACATGCTACCGACATTCCAATTAATTGATATGTAATGCCGGTGTTTAGCTTTGGAAAACATTTATGCCTGTATGTTTTTTGTAGGTACCGGCATTGTAAATTTGAAACTCAACAACGCCGGTTCCACTGCCGGCATTCTCGAAATTGATGGTACCATGCCGGTAACTGGTTCCGGCGTTGATGGTTATTAATTTTCCATGCCGGTTTTTGGGTTTACATGGAAATGTTTCCTGTATGTTTTTCATGTAGTTCCGGCATGGTAACCTATCAATGAACCCCATGCCGGTTTAATATTCCGTAGTATATTCCTTGGTAGGTAAAAAAGTTAACTGCGTACCGGCATAGTTTTTTGGTATAATACTATGCCGGATCAATATTCAAATTGGGGGATATCGCTTTACCGGCATGGTCGTAATATGAATACCATGCCGGTAACGCGTCTGCCGGCATGGTATTCATACTACGACCATGCCGGCACCGAGGTTTTATAGTTGAAAAAATGGCGGGTTTAAAAAAAATTTGATTTTTCAACCTCCTAGCAGCTTTACCTGTGTATTGGGGATGCTTGCATGTTGTGCAAGTTTACTTTCTTGTGTAGATTCTTCGAAAAACTCTCCATACTCGTCAAAATCATCATTAAAGGGTGTTGGCTTAACAAAGAGTTGCAATTGAGAGTTGTTGTCGTTAGCTCCTTGTTGTAGTAGAGTTAAAGATTCAGCAGCTGCAATTCTCTCCTCACAATCATCTTCCATTTTCACAAAAAAAAATTCCACTCAAAAATATTTTTCCCTCCTTCTACTCTCACCTCACTCACCCAAATTCAAATAAAACACACACTAATCATTTATCAAAAATGTTAAGATTTTACTAATTATTATTAATCACTAATCCTGATTAGTGAGGGGTAGATTAGGTAATACGTAAACTACTTAGATAAGGGGTGACCCCGAATTGATATATGGAATCAGTTTTTGTCCTTTTCTTATATCCCCAATTCCTTTTTTTAACCCCCAATTAATGGTTCTTTATTTTATGTATGGGGCCATTAGTGATACTAATAGAGAACTTCAATGGCAATATTTAGATGATATTAGATTCCACAATGATAATAACTGGATTTTGGTTGGAGATTTGAATTTCATCCTTAATGGTGATGAGAAAGAAGGTGGCAACGTCTCTTCTCAATCAGATTTGGATTATTTCAATAGTCTAATTCATAATAGAGGTCTATATAGCATGAATTTTATTGGCAACCATTTTACTTGGACTAATAGGAGAGAAGGTCAAGAACTTATCTTAGAAAGATTAGATAAAGTTTGTGCCACTCTGGATTGGTTTCAAAATTTCAAAAATGTTGTTGTGTACCACTTAACTACACTTGCTAGTGATCATTGCCCTATAATGCTTGTTACTTCTAAAATTGATAACTCTACTAAAAAACCTTTTAAAGTGAATAAGGCTTGGTTTAATGACTCTACTTGTTCTATCTTGATAAAATAAAAATGGGGTTCTCACAATTCTAGTTCCTTTTCTTTCAGATTCTCTAATAATCTTGTTGATACTAAATTTTCTTTGAAGGACTGGAACTATAACCACTTTGGTAATATTAGTACCCAAATTTACAAGATACAAGATCAACTCTGTGCTATAACTAGAAATAGAAAATCCCAAAATCTTGATCTAGTTAAAGAGCTAACTGAAAAACTCAAAATTTTGTATCAAGCTGAAGAAGATTTCTGGAAACAAAGAAACAAAGATGATAACTTAAGATTTGATGATAGGAACACTGCTTACTTCCACCAAAAATCAAATTTTAGGAGGAAAAGGACACAAATAAATACTATTCAGAATAGTAGGTGATTGGCTTACTGAGAGAGATGATATTGCTGCGGAACTTTTGGATCATTTTTCTAGTATGAGTAAAACTACAAATCCTGATAATTATTTGTGCAATGTTTCTCCCTGCATTTCTGATGTTGATAACTACATGCTCATTGAGTGTCCTTCTTATGATGAAGTTAAGAAAATTGTGTTTGAAATGAAACCATGGTCTACTCCAGGACCAGATGGTCTTCCTGCAGGTTTTTATCAAATTATGTGGGACACAGTAGGATAAGATGTAGTAAATATGGTTAGATCTTTCTTTGAAACTCAGCACGTTCTAAAACAACTAAACCATAATTTTACCACTCTTATACCTAAATCTAATTGTCCTAAGCATGCAATTGATTTCAGACCAATAAGTTCATGCAACGTTTCTTACAAAATCATTTCAAAAATTCTGGCTTCTAGACTAAAAAAGATACTAATTAAGTAAAATTATTGATCCTAATCAATCTACTTTTATAGCTGGAAGATTAATACAGGATAATTTTGTGATTTCTCATGAAATGATTGACTCTCTTAAGAAAACCAAAGCTAAGGATGGAGGTATTGCTATCAAACTAGATATGTCAAAAGCTTTTGACAGAGTAGAATGGTCTTTCTTAATTGCTAATTTTAAAGCTCCTGGTTTATCTAACATTTGGTGTGCTATGATTGAGCAGTGTATTTCAACAGTTTCTACTTCCATACTTCTTAATGGATCTCCAAGTAAGTTATACTATCCACAAAGAGGTTTAAGACAGGGAGACCCACTATCTTTCTATCTTTTTATTCTATGTATGGAAGCATTTTCTAGAGATCTTAAAACTGCTGAGGATTCTAACTTAATTCATGCATGGATTTCAAGTAACTAAATATGCTCTTCCCATTACTCATCTGTTTTTTTTTTGCAGATGACTGTCTTTTATTCATCAAAGATAGAATCCATGAAGCTAATCATTTAGCTACTATTATAGACCATTTCAGTAAATTCTCTGGCCAAGTTGTCAACTTTGACAAATTAGAAACAGCAATGAATTTTATCCTTAGAGTTCCAGGTAATATTAGAAACACTATTTCAGGCATTTATTCAGATAAAAAGAATGGCTCTTCAAGAGAAATATTTGGGAGTTCCCCTTCTCCTCCAAATAGATAAATCTAAATCTTTCTCTCATCTTGTTGACAATTATAAAGGTAGTCTAGCAACTTGGAAAGGTAAGTTTGTAGCTCCTCCAGGTAGAACAGTTCTTATACAATCTGTTTCAGGTAATATGGCTAATCATCATCTTGTTGTTTTTCCTATGCCTAAAACCGTTACTGACAAGATGGATTCTGTTCAGATGCACTTTCAATGGGGAAAGGATGATAAGGGTGGAGGTATTTATCCTAAAATATGGTTGTATGTAGCTCTCCCCAAAGCCTTAGGTAGTCTCAATATTAAAAGGACTGATATCCTAAACCTGGCTCTTCTCACTAAGTTAGCATGGAGAATGCTATAACAACAAGATGAGCTATGGGTTAAAATTTTAAGTTGCAAATATTTCAGTAATATTAACCCTCTTAGTGATGATGTGTCTACTTAGGGCACTTGGATCTGGAGGGGAATTTGTCATGGGCTTTAAATAGTTAAAAGGCATTATGTATGGGAAGTGGGAGATGGAAGCCAAATTTCTATCCGGAAGGATAATTGGATACCAAATAGAAATAAGCCACCAGATTCTACCTTTTACTCCGCTCAAATGAAAGTAGTTAGTCAACTCATTGATAGTAATTCACACTCTTGAAAACTAGAAACCCTTAATAGTCTATTTGATGAGGAAACTGTTACTGAAATCCTGAGGATTAGAATCCCTTTTACAGGTGGCGACATACTTAGGTGGTCTCCTGCCCAAAATGGGAGCTTCTCTGTTAAGACAGCTTATAGAGTAATTCTAGATGAAGCCTTAGCTGACTGCCCCTCTAAGAATAATATGGCTATAAACTGAAAACTGTTCTGGAAAATGAAGCTTCCTCCTAGGATTCACCATTTTATATGGAAATGTTTGCAAAAGTGTCTCTCTACTAAGGATAAGTTAGCTAGAATTACTAGGCACAAAAATACCTCTTGTTGCTTATGTGATAATGGCATTGAGTCATTCCTACATCTTTTTATTGATTGCCCTGTTCCTGCCAATATTTGGAACACTGTTAATCCTAATCTTTATCATTCAATCTGTAATTATAATCTACATGACTGGCTCTGTAACATTTTGAATGCAGGAAGCAATGGTGTTCAGGTGGATTTTAAGAACTTTGAATATATTTGTTTTATTACTTGGTATGTTTGGAAAGCGAGATGCGAAAAAAACTTTGACAATGCTCAAGTTAATGTGTCTCATATAACTGAAAATATTGTTAATCATCTGGATGAATGGCACAATTCTGTAGCTAATGTTAATAGGCTAACCAATAGCAATATCTCAAGCAGTAACAGATGGACACCTCCTTTGCCTGGCTTTGAGAAGATAAATTTTGATGCATCCTTTATAGACAGTTCTCTTCCATCTGGTGTTGGACTAATCCTAAAGAATTTTACAGGGAATTGCAATAGAGTGCGATGTACCTCAGTCAAAGCAATAGATGCAGAACAAGCTGAAGCACTATGAGCGTTGGAAGTAGTTTTATGGGCGAAAGAAAGAGGATTCACAAGGATTCAACCAGAGGGAGATTGTCAGAATGTTATAAGAACTATCCAAAGAAATCCAACTTCAGTAAAGTGGACAACAAACAATATTATTAGACATGTCTTATTTATTTTATCAGATTTTGAACAATGGAATTGTAGTTATGTCAAGAGAGATGCAAATAGCATAGCTGATTCTTTGGCTAAATTTGCAAAATCTCAAGAAGCCTTGATAGGTTGGCGGTGTGAATGGCCTACTTGGATCAATACTCTGATCTTAAGTGACCAAAACAATATTATTTCCCCTTAATTTATTCAATAAAATATATTCCTATTAAAAAAAGAATTAATTTCAAAAGAAACTATCAAATGAATTAACCTAAACCCCTGGACGAACACGTTGTTCACATTTTCCCTCTAGTTTGAAAGAGTTACGGCCGGGCCATACATAAAGTCAGTTGAAACTTCAAATCATGGTGGTGGATCATCCTTCACATAAAGGAAGACCAAGTTGTTCGACTGATTGGAAATGAATATGATATACTTGATGGTAACCAGCTTTCGCACAAAAAAGATAAAGAGATGGGTCTCCGTCTCTCAACAGAAGTTTTAATTGAATACCGAGGATCTCTCTGTAAAAGAGCAAAGCCAATAATGGGCAAGTCTTTATCATACATTAATTAGTAAAGATACAAGCCTGGCTCTGCAACAACCAGAGTTTATGCATAACTATTAACTAGCTAACTGTGATAGCAACAGTAATGGTCACAATCTCCATTTTGCTGAGTTTATTGGAGTCTTAAGAAAATGTACATTTCTACCAATATTCAACCCCCTTCATGGTGTGTGACTCGGATAGTTTTCCTGAAACTTCAGGCTAGCATAAAATCCATAATAATAATAGTACCAATTCATAGTTTCTCTTCATTACTCATTAGGAGGAACATCAAGCTGTTCAAGTAAAGCCACAATATGATACTTAGTGACGGAACTAAGGATGGTTCGGGTGTAGGGGTGTTCATGGTCGGTTTCGGCTCGGTTTCTAGCCAAACCAAAATCGAAACCATCAGTGTCGGTTTCTAATTTTTGAAACCAAAACCGTGCCATTAACCAACGATTTCGGTTTTAATTTTACCATCCGGTTTTGGTCTTAACCACTCGGTTCCGGTTAACCGATAAATATGTCAGTTTTAGGTAACTGACTGTTCAAAAAAACAATTTACACAGAAACAAAAAATTCACAAAGAATTTTGCCGAATCCAGCAATAACATCAAAAACGAATTTACATATATGATTCTACTAACAGTTTCTCAGATCAAACCTTAATTTCACTAACAGTTTTAGTCATCCACCTGAGCTTCAAATTCAAAACCCTAAATTCCTAAATCATCAACAAAACCTATTCACATCATCAATTAAACAATAACCCCTTCATTAATTCAATCCCCTAATGTAATTCCTTCTTAATCATCCTTAATTGAATCTCGAAATCATTTCCAGGAACCCTAATTTCTTCACAGTTTCGGTACCTCTCAATTATTCTTCAAAAACAACACTACAACTTCAATCTAGCAACAACCCATTGATCTTCAACTGTTAACTTACCGATTTACAAATAAACTCAACATCAAACTCAAACCCTATTTTTTTGATTCCCTTTTCTATGAGTTTAATTCAACTTCTCAAGTAAATACCACCACCATTAGTCGTTCCTTAGCCAAACACTTCTTTTTGGAATCTCGTAACCACAGATTTGGTTCTCAAATCCTCAGTAGAAGATTGACAGAGAAAGAAAAAGGAGAAGACAAGAATTAAACAGGAAAAAGAAGATGAGGCTGCTGCGGAGGAGAAGAAAGGAAAAGGGAGAAAAAAATGAGATTTAGTTTTTAGGGTTTTTATTTTTATAGTTTTAATCAATGGTTAAGATTTAATATCTAAATCTATGGTGAAAAGCAGATAATCGGTTAACCATTGGTTATCGGTTCGGTTTCTCTATCATACCAAAACCAAACCATTAATCTCGGTTTTCCTCTTTTCTAAACCAAAACCAACCATTAGTTAATGGCTCGGTTCAGTTTTTCCCTAATCGGTTTGGTTTGGTTCGGTTTCTCGGTTAACCAGTTACCATGAACAGCCCTAGTTGTTGCACACTTTAAATCCATTATATTTTGAACCATTTTAATTTGTAGCCCAGGTACCACACAAGCCCAGTTATTAAGAAAAATATCTACCAAGTCGTTCGAGTGATTGGCCGCAGTAATAGATAGCCTTCAACTTCTTAGCAAACCCTAACTTTTAATAACTTGATGAACAAGTTTTTGGATTTTTTTGGAACTTTCAAATTCAAATTGAACAAGTTCTCTATATATTTACGTCTAAAACAGAGTTAGGGTTTTTCCAATAGTCTGATAGTTAGCTATGGAAAACAAACTAAAAGTAAATCCTACATCATTCAAAGTTCATGGATCATCGTCAACAAGAAAAACTTCGAAAGAATCAAAGTTACCATAAACTAGCAACAAAAGCACTTCCAGTTCATGTATGAAACTAGTGAAAGATGTCTGGTTAAGGGAGCCGAAGAACAAGAATTTTGTATTCTCTCCCTTTTCAATCGACAGTGCTCTAGGTTTACTAGCTTTTGGAGCAAGTGGTGAAACCTTAGAACAGATATTAGGGTTCCTCAACTCCGGAAGCCTCGACCATCTGAATTCTGTCAACTCTAAACTTATTGAATCCTTATGCGAATCACGGACTGAACCTAAACTTTCTTTTGCTGGCGGCGTTTGGATTGAAAAATCTTGCTCTATTAAACCTTCATTCGAAGAAGTTGCCACCGCAGTATACAAAGCCAAAGCCAAAACTGTGGATTTCAAAAATAAGGTATGAGAATTTTCAACCTCTTGTTGTCGCTTGTATGTATGACAAACCTCTTCTATTAAGCTTCTTTTTAAGAGTTTAGTATTTCTATGTGTGTTTAGAGCTTAGTATTTATTTTTGTGTTTTTTCAATCAATAAAGAGTTTGGTGCTAACCAGGTTGGTATATCACCTAATGACTTTACCAACATTGGCTTGTGACATTTAAAAATACATTTTATCTTTAAATATCGGTTTACTGATTTTTAATCAATTTTTTTTAGAGCAAAAAGGTGCAGAAGAAGGTAAATGAATGGGTGGAAAAGCAAACAAATGGATTAATCAAAAATCTTCTTCCTGACGGAGCAGTCGATGAAAGTACAAAATTTATATTGGCGAATGCACTCTATTTTAAAGGATGTTGGAGTCGGAATCCGTTTGCTGAAATGTTAACCAAGAAATCAAAGTTTTATATTCTAGATGGGGGAAAATCAGTACAAGTTCCCTTTATGTCGTCCGTTCAATGCCAATATATTACTTGTTATGATAGCTTCAGAATACTTAAACTCCCATATGAGTGTTCAGGAACACATAAATATGCCCGTGGTCCAAGTTTTTCAATGTATATAGTTTTACCTGAGCAACGATATGGACTTGGTGAACTTATAGTATAGGTGAGTTCTAATCCCTCTGGTTTTCTGCATACATATGTCCCTGTCGATCAGAGTTTGGTGCCACCGGGAGAATTTAAGGTTCCGAAATTCAAACTCCTTTTTGATTTCGAAGCATCAAGTGTACTCAAGAAATTGGGAATAGTTTTTCCTTTTGACAAATCTCAAGCTGAGCCGACGGACATGGCGAACATTGATGGTACTAGAAAATATAGTACTCTTCATGTTGACAAAGTTTTTCACAAGTGTTTTGTTGAAGTTGATGAAAAAGGAACCGAAGCTGCTGCTTCTACTGCCGTGCATATGGTGTGTTGTGCGTTGACTCCTCGTCCTTGTCCTCGTCCAACTCCTCCTCGTGTTGATTTTGTGGGAGACCATCCTTTCATGTTCATTATCAGAAAGAAGCAGATTGGTGTGGTGTTGTTCATGGGGCATGTCCTTAACCCTTTGCTAAATTCCTGATGACGACATATGATCATCTCCCTGGCTCTATTTTTCCTGTGTTCTTTATTCGAGAAATTCAACTATATTGCTGCATATGATTTCCTTTATCTGTTTCTTTTATTGAACCAGAACAAAAAATTAGCTTTGATCATCGATAGGTTATGCTATGATAAATGTGGTTCCTCGGTGCAACCCTCAAATAATCATTTCGCGCAACCAAAAATAAAACTTGTTTGCCTAATGTTTCCCTGGCCTTTATGAAAATCAGAACTTTCGGCAGTCAGGTTACAACGTGATGATTCTTGAGAAAAACAGTGCGAAAGTTCATCATGCCAAAAATAAAAGGGCTCTAGAATTGCAGACTAGTTGTTTTTCAGTTTGTATGTCCATCGGCAAAATTCCGATTTTTTTTTTTCGTGATAACTATGTCTATTATAGGCTTTGGGTGTCAGTTGACGATTTAGCTTTGTGCCCTGGAATGAGCGTGCCTGGACCTAGATTAACACGTTGTTCACGTTATATAGTTAATAGAGGCTAAGAAAAAAACCTAAGAAAACGTGTTTCCACAAATATTTTTTAGTTGTTGAAGACTAATTAATTATTTTCTAAAGTTAGCCGTGGTTATTTAAGGAAGGGGTTTCCTAAACTGGTTAGAATTCTTGGTGGCCAAGTTTGTAACCTATATAAATAGGTTGTTAGGCCTTGTAGAATTTGTGCGTTGTGTAGAAAACGATTAAGAGATCGGTGAGAGATTTCTTGTATAGATTTTAGGGCTAAAGATAGGATTTCGTTGTGAGAGCATATTGGTGAGGAACAAGAGACAAGGTTATCGTCTCGGGTAATTGTTGCGGTGTAACCAAAGGTTTGCTGGGATTCACACGACGTTGTAATCGTTTTTCTTCATAGTGGATTTGAGTTGGTGCGGCTCAAAGTGGACGTAGACAATATATACAAGTTTTATCTTTCTCGTATTATTATGGTTTCTTATGCTTGGTTTACTTATTATTCATCATAATATCTCAAGATCCGTTATTCCGCGGTTGTCAGTGATTATTCCCTAAGAAAATCCTGACAACTGGTATCAGAGCTCGGGTTAGAGCTTTAGGGTTTATCGTAGTACGATTGGAGTGGGAGTTATGGGTGATAATAACGAAAGTACGGTAGCTAGGGTTAAATTTTTAATGGGAAGAACTTTGCATTTTGGAAGTCTCAGATGGAAGACTACCTATATGAGAAAGACATTGTCGATCCATTGGGAGGAGTTGCGAAAAAGGGAGCACGCAAAAACGATGAATGGACAACTCTTGATCGAAAGTGTGTAGCCGTGATCCGTAAATGTCTAACGGAGGAAGTCTACAATAACGTACAAGAGGAAACTAGTACGAAGGATATTATGGATAAAATTGAAAAGTTGTATCAAAAGTCATCAGCCTCGGGAAAGATTATGTTGTGTGAAAAATTATTTAATCTGAAGATGCAAGAAGGCGAAGCAATTTCAGCACATCTGGGGAAGTTTAAATCAATTATTTCTCAGCTTTCAAAAGTTAGTATTACTTTTGATGATGAAGTTCAAGCTTTACGGTTGTTGTCGTCATTACCAAAGAGTTGGGAGACTGCAAGTACAACCATTAGCAATTTCGCAGGGAGCGAGAAGTTGAAGCTTGATGATGTGCAACAAAGGTTAATTGATGTAGAGGAGAGAAGAATAGAACAAGGTTATGTTTCTAGTTCTTCAAGATCGTCCTTAACTATGCATGATGAAGATAGAAGCAGGAGTTCAAATAGGAAAAACAACAACAAATCCAGATGGAAGTCTATGGGGGATCCCAATCTCGACCTAGAGGTGTTGTTGAGTGTTGGGCGTGTAAGAAAGTAGGACACTTCAAGCGCGATTTTCCGGAAAACAAAGGTGCTAATAATGGTGGAAACAAAGGTAATCAAGAAGAGGTAAACGTAGTTGCAGCTGCGGAACCGGTGAAGGTCCTTGTTGATAACAAGAAGGTGATTACGGAAGGTTTTCTACTACTCTCTGAGTACAAGCAAGATGAGTCTTGGATTATAGACTCGAGAGCTTCTTTCCATGCAACGGGTGATAAGAGTATTATGATATCTTATAAAGAAGGATATTAAGGCCAAGTATTCTTGGGTGACGGTGAAGCATGCGACATCATCGGTTTGGGTGATGTGATCTTAAAATTCAATGGTTCGACATGGAAATTGAAGGATGTATGACACGTTCCAAATTTGAAGAAGAACTTGGCGTCTGTGGGCCAAGTTTGTGATGATGACTGTGAAGTTGTGTTAACGAAACACAATTGGAAAGTAAAGAAAGGGGCTATGGTGTTAGCTCGTGGAGTTGGAGTCGGTACTCTATACCGGACTTCAGATGGAACTAATTTAGCAGTGGCTAGTAGTGGTGAAGACACTAACTTATGGCATAGAATATTAGGGCACATGAGTGAGAAGAACATGAAGATTCTATGTTCGGGAGGATATCTACCTAAGGTGAAGTCTGTTGATATGAGTTTTTGTGAAGACTACGTTCTTGGAAAGCAAAAACGAGTTAGTTTCAGCAGAGGATGAAGAGACTTGAGAAGTGGAAAACTTGATTTGGTTCACACGGATGTATGGGGACCAATTGATGTTGCATCTCGCAGCGGGTTCCAGTATTATGTCACCTTTATTGATGATCACTCAAGGAAGGTGTGGCTTTACTTCATGAAGAATAAGTTCGAGGTGTATGAAGTGTTTAAGAAGTGGAAAGCTTTGGTTGAAACAGAAAATGGTCTGAAGTTGAAGTGTCTAAGGTAAGACAACGGTGGTGAGTATGACAAAACAAAATTCTTACGGTTATGTTCTATAAATGGAATTCGTTTGGAGAGGGCAGTTCCAAGGACACCACAGGAGAATGGAGTAGCAGAACGTATTAATTGGATGTTGAATGCACGTTCAAGGTGCATGAGGTTGAAGTCTGGTTTTCCCGAGACCTTCTGGGCACACGCAACAGAGACGGCTGCTTATCTAATTAACAGGACACCTAGTAGTCCATAGATATGAAGATACCAGAGGAGGTTTGTACTGGAAAAAAGGTAAATCTTTCCTATTTGAAAGTTTTTGGTTGTGTTGGTTATGTTCATCTTAGTCCCGGTGAGAGGTCTAAGATAGGTGCTCAATCAAAGAAGTGTATATTCCTTGGTTATAGAATTGACGCTTTTGGGTATAAACTTTGGGACTATGAGGGTCACAAAGTTATTAGAAGTATAAATGTCACTTTTAATGAGAATGAGTTGTACAAGGACAGGAATACAACACAAGTTGAAGATGTCAGGTCAAGCAACGTCGATAAGGAGTTGTATATCGATATTGATGATGTTTCTGGAAGAAGTGTGGAACAAGAAGAGCATGATATTGCTGATGGCAGAGAAGTACAAGTGGAAGAGACTTCTACTGTAGTGAGAGTTATTCCTAGAGTTTCACAAGAAGTACGAAGATCGTCAAGAACTCCTAAACCAAACCCAAGGTATGCTTTGAATTATCTATTACTTACGGATGGAGGCGAACCTGAAGATATTAAGGAAGCACTAGCGGCTGATGATTCAGGCAAGTGGAAACTTGCTATGAAGGATGAGATTCACTTGATGAGAATGGCACTTGGGTGTTAGTAAAATTACCAAGAGGTAAGAAGGAATTGCATAACAAGTGGGTTTATCGGATGAAATGTGAAGTAAATGGAAAAATTCGCTACAAGGTGAGGTTGGTTGTGAAAGGTTTCCAGCAAAAACTTGGTGTTGATTACAACGAGATATTTTCTCCAGTTGTGAAGATGACTACTATTCGAGTAGTATTAAGTCTAGTGGCTTCTGAAGATCTCTACCTTGAACAGTTGGATGTAAAGACAGTTTTTCTTCATGGTGACCTAGATGAAGAAATTTACATGAAGCATCCAGAAGGATTTATAGTAAAAGGAAAGGAAGAGATGGTGTGCAAGCTAAAGAAGAGTTTGTATGGTTTAAAACAAGCCCCGAGACAGTGGTACAAGAAGTTTGATAACTTCATGCATGGAAGTGGTTACTCACGGTGTAATGCAGATCATTGTTGTTACTTCAAAAGGAATGATTCTGACTACTTCATATTACTACTGTATGTGGATGATATGTTGGTTGCCGGAACATCTCTACAAGAAGTTGAGAATTTGAAGAAACAATTAGCAAGTGAGTTTGCTATGAAATATCTTAGTGAAGCAAAGCACATTCTTGGTATGAGGATCATAAGAGACAGAGATAAGGGTATACTTATGCTTAGTCAGGTTGAATATATTGAACGAGTGTTGAAAAGATTCAATATGGAGAATGCTAAACCAGTTAGTTGTCCACTTGGAAGTCAAATTCGTCTTTCAAGTATGCAGTGTACGAAGACAAATGAAGAAAAGGAGTACATGTCTAACGTACCATATTCTTCGGCTATTGGGAGTCTAATATATGCTATGGTGTGCACGAGACCGAATATTGCACATGCAGTGGGAGTAGCGAGTAGATATGCAAGCAACCCAGGAAAACAACATTGGGAAGCTGTGAAGTGGATTCTCAGGTATTTGAGAGGTAACACAAACGCACCATTGTGCTATGGAAAAGGTGGTTCTATTTTAAGGGGTTATGTGGATGCAGACTTCGCAGGTGATGTAGATAAAAGGCGAAGTACGACCGGTTATGTTTATACTATGGGGTCAGCTGCAGTGAGTTGGAACTCACAGTTACATAAGTTGGTGACATTGTCTACTACGGAAGCGGAGTACGTAGCGGTGACGGAAGCGAGCAATGAGATGATTTGTTTACAAGGATTATTAGCTGATTTGGGAAAGGAACAAGGAGATAATGTTTTATTTAGCGACAGTCAAAGTGCTATACATTTAGCCAAGAACTCAGCCTATCATGCTAGGACGAAGCATATATATATATCCGTTATCATTTCATTCGGGATCTCTTAGAAGAAGGAGAGTTGAAGCTCGAGAAGATTCTTGGTTCGAATAATCCGGCGGATATGTTTGCCAAGGGAGTTAATCAGACGAGCTAAAGCTCTGCAAGGCTTTAGTTGGTCTCTCAGAATGAGGATCTGGGAGGGGAGACGCACTAACAAGGAAGATGTTTTAGCACCGTCAATCCAAATTTGAAGAATGGAAGACAATCAATAAGTCTTCAAAGTGGGAGATTGTTAGTTGTTGAAGACTAATTAATTATTTCCTAAAGTTAGCCGTGGTTATTTAGGGAAGGGGTTTCATAAACCGGTTAGAATTCTTGGTGGCCAAGTTTGTAACCTATATGAATAGGTAGTTAGGCCTTGTAGAATTTGTGCGTTGTGTAGAAAACGATTAAGAGACTGGTGAGAGATTTCTTGTATAGCTTTTACGGATAAAGCTAGGATTTCGTTGTGAGAGCATATTGGTGAGGAACAAGAGACAAGGTTATCGTCTCGGGTAATTTTTGCGGTGTAACCAAAGGTTTGCTGGGATTCACACGACGTTGTAATCGTTTTTCTTCATAGTGGATTTGAGTTGGTGCGGCTCAATGTGGACGTAGACAATATATACAAGTTGTATGTATTGGTCGAACCACTATAAATCTTGTGTCTTGTGAGTTGATTTATATTTCTCGTATTATTATGGTTGCTTATGCTTGGTTTACTTATTATTCATCATAATATCTCAAGATCCGTTGTTCCGCGGTTGTCAGTGATTATTCCCTAAGAAAATCCTGACAATATTCACTTCCCAACTCTCCCCATAGTGGCTCAGATTTCTTTTACTGAAAAAGAAAAGGCGGTCAGGCAATGCATAAATTAGTTGACACTTCAAATCATGGTGGTGGATCGACCTTAGCATAAAGGAAGACCAAGTTGTTTGAGTAATTGGCAATGTTGTGAACCTCTCTGTAAGAGCATTGCCTTACGGGCAAGTCTTTTGGTAAAGATACAACATGGTTCTGTAACAAACAGAGTTTAAGTGTGCATATCTATAGCTAACAATGATAATGATCACTTACAGTTCCATCTTTGCAGGATATTTTCAGGATTTTTCTAAAGATGCATGGTGAATAATTTGGTGCTAAAGAATTTCGAGTTCAAGTTATTAATATCATCTCAATGACTTTACCTTGTCGTTTATTTTATTACTTTTAGCACCCTGGCCCCTGGCACTTAATCACACAATCACAGTCTACTTCTAGTGCCCAAGTACTTTCCAAGTTAAAACTCTTTCCATCTTCTTAGCAAACCCTAACTTCTTGCGGAACAAGTTAGGGAATATTGGGAACCTCGAATTGCACAAGTTATATATATTACATGTATAACAAAGTTAGATAGATACAATAGGGTTTTCGTTCTCTGCAATAGTCTGGTAACTATGGAAAACAAACTACAAGGAAACCGCAGGCCTCTACCAAATATTGATTCAATAATAGCAAAATATAAATACACTGTGAAAGAACCAAAGCTACCATAACCAGAAACAAGCAACAAAAGTACTGCCAATTCATGTATGAAACTAGTGCAAGATATCTGGTTAAAGGAGGCGGAGAACAAGAATTTTGTATTCTCTCCGTTTTCTATCGACAATGCTGTAGGTTTATTAGCTTCTGGAGCAAGTGGTGAAACCTTAGAACATATATTAGGATTTCTCAACATCGAAAGCCTCAACCATCTAAATTCGGTTAACTCTAACCTCATTGAATCGTTATGCGAAGCACGAACTGAACCCAAGCTTTCTTTTGCTGGTGGAGTTTGGATTGAAAAATCTTTTCCTATTAAACCTTTATTCGAAGAAATTTCCGCCGCAGTGTATAAAGCAGAAGCCGAAACTGTGGATTTCGAAAATAAGGTATTAGAATTTTTAACTCTTTTAGCCAAGGCATTCGGCTTATTTTTTAGAGCTTTAGTATTTTTATGGTTTTTTTTTTCTTTCTTTTGAATCAAAATAAAGAATTTGATGCTAGCTAACCAGTTTCCTTGTGGGTATCATCCAATGATTTTACCATTGAACTGTAACATATTTTATTGATTTTAATCTATTTTATTTAGAGCGAAGAGGAGCAGATGAAGGTGAATGAATGAGTTGAAAAGAAAAAAAATAGATCAATTAAGCATCTTCTTCCTGACGGAGCAGTTGGTAAACATACAAAATTTATATTGGCGAATGCACTCTATTTCAAAGGATGTTGGAGTCGGAATTCGTTCGATCAAGCACGAACCAAGGAATCCAAGTTCTATCTCCTGGATGGGGAAAAACCTGTACAAGTTCCCTTCATGTCGTCCATACAATGTCAATATATTAGTTGTTATGATAGCTTCAGAATACTTGAACTCCCATACAAATGTTCAGGAACACAAGAAAATTTCCGTAGTCCAAGTTTTTCAATGTATATAATTTTACCTGAGCAACGAGATGGGCTTGTTGAACTTATAGCATAGGTTAGTTCTAATCCCGCAGGTTTTCTGCATAAATATGTTCCAGTCTATCAGAGTTTGGTGCCACCGGGAGAATTTAAGTTCCGAAATTCTAAATCCTTTTTGATTTTGAAGTAAAAAGAGTACTCAAGGAAATGGGTACGATTTTTCCTTTTGATAAATATCAAGCTGAGCTGTCGGAGGTGGTCAATATCGATATTGCTACTACTAATAAGCTTCATGTTGACAAAGTTTTTCACAAGTGTTTTGTGGAAGTTGATGAAAAAGGAACTGAAGCTGCTGTTACTACTGCCGTTAAGGCGCATGTGGAGTGTTGCATGATGCGTCCTCGTACACCTCCTCCTCGTGTTGATTTTGTGGAAGATCTTCCTTTCATGTTCATCATCGGAGAAGAGCAAAGTGGTGATGTGTTGTTTATGGGACATGTTCTTAATCCTTTGTTAAATTAGTGATGAAAACATGTGTTTATCTCCCTAGCTCTCTTTTGGTAGTTTGGAACATCCCACTTTTCCTTTATATTGTTATTATTTTTGCTCGGTTTAAAATGACTATTATTATATTCGGAGAGTTTAGGTTTTAGATTACGTACTAAAGTTCTTCTCATATGGTATACATACATAAGGCACTAGTATTTCTTTGAGCTGTAACGTGTTGCATATTTGTCATTTAGCTTTATTTTATTTTATTTTTCATCGACAAAGGTATAAATTCATTAAACATCTTATAGGGAGTAAGCAAAATCCAAAGCAACAGACACTACAAACCCCAGAATAACCAGATCCAAAAACAAAAGAATCAGTCTAAGCTGCGAAAACAAAGGGAAACTTCCCTTCCCAAACTCTTGGAAAGCTAAATTACAAAAAATTGTCCCCATCTAGATTTCACATTTTCTAGAGATATCCTCTCCGAAGCTTCTAAATTTTTGCACCAATAGTAAGATTGTGCTTTCACTTTCGTGATGACTTGTTGCACTTCAAATAACATCCCGTTGAAGATTAAATCATTCCTAGACATCCAAATTCCCGATGAAGATTAAATCATTCCTAAACATCCAAATAGTCCAAGTAATGGCCGCTGGCAGAACCTGCCGTAGAAAGATTCTTTACCCTCCAACCTTTGATTATTAATGTATTTGATTGGTGTACTCCCTGATGATGATTAGTCATCATGAATTTTAAAGAAAGTCTAAAGAATGTTTTCGCTTAAATTTCAGAATTCGAAAGATAGATATACTGCAGGATATTATAACTATGGATAGAGTTATCCACAGTTCAGCCATGATCTCTGCATCTCCTTCTATATTTTGACTTTGTAAGCAGGGAACCGTCATTGTACAAGTAGCAAATGAACACTCGTAGCAGCACTCATAAATCTTCTGGGGCCAGATTGATGCGGCAAGTTGCTTTCATGTATTCTGTGCAATTATAGTGTAGGATTTCATGTGTAGTGTTGGGAATATATGTTTTAAAAATATTATTAATTTCCAATAAATTAGTGTCTCACTTAAATGGTTTTATTGTGACATTTATTCTTCCTTTAAAAGGTAAATTTATTACGTTTTTAATGTGAAAACCGTTTTTTGTTGAATTGGCTAATGATGCTAATTAATAACTTATAAATGCATTTCATTTAATATTATTTAATTCTTTAACCATTATAAATCAGATTTTGATGAAAAGAATTTAGAGAGTGGATGAAACCTTTTCTCTATAGAGAGAGTTTTTTCTTTTATGTTACTTGAGTTACAAAGAAAAATGAATTTTTGTGAGAAACAAAAACAAGTGTGTGACATCCTTGGTTTTTTTAAAGAGTTTCTGAGCAAGAATGAAGTGTAGAAATTTCACATCCTCTCACCGTGCAAAGACTGATTGTGTAAGAGATTGATCTCGGCTGTTTTATCCTGGGGACGACGCGCCATTGAAGAACTGCTTGCACAATCTTGGGCAGAGCCGCAAAATGTCTTAAAGAAAGGACCGAGCCCGTGACTCAGCCATAACATTTGTTTCGTGTTTTTTTTTTTTTTTTTTTTTTTGTGCAGCCATAATTCAGCAATTGTTCCAACAATTTTAAGATGTTTTATTCTGCCATGGATATCAAAAAGAAAACAATTGCTTAAACGCGATAAGTATCATTTTTTTATTTCGTTTTATAGAATTATAATCGGTATAATTTTTCTTTGACGATTGTAAATGATGATTGAGATTTTAGGTAACTTGATACCTAGTGTTAATTTTATGTTATGGACTAGGATTCCAAAATGGTTGATATTTGTTCATGAATTTTTAGCATAGAAAAATATTACTGAACATACACGAACATTTTTGACATGTTATAGAGTTTTATGTGCATGTCTTTAATGAAAACGAAACGGGTCTTGAAATTTTAACCGAGTATATTAAACATCATGAGGATCATCCCTGCAAAATTTTAGAATTTTTGGAGTCCGAAAAGTATTCTTAAAGTATTTTAGAAAACTGCACAATGTATCTGAAAATTTCCGATGAGCAGAAATATAGTCCTTGTTGAATTCGTTTTTATGATATTTGTGTTGATAATTTGGATTCGTGTATAACATGAAACTTGTAGATAAGGAACTTATCTTCAAAACCCATTTTGAAGTTTTTCATTTGGATTTTTAGTTTGAGAGTTGTGATGTTTTTAAAATCGTTGTGTATGTTTTTCAAAAATAGGAGACATGATACTTGAGATTAGAGATTAGAGATGTAAGAAATTACTTTAAAAATCATGTTCTGATTCTAGTACTTCATAATCTTGTTTTGGTAATGAAAAGGAAGATTGTAGTTAGCAATCAAACTAGTGCACCACATATGTTTGATAAAATGCTTGATAGAGAGTTATAAATATATGATGTTATAACTATATTACTTTGGATCTTTGATTGAAATTTAAGAGAAACTTGGAGTACTCTATTTTAATTGATTTTTAAGTAATTATGTAAGTGCATAACTTGCTTATGTTTGGTTTCAAATTCTCACATGTAAATCATTGTGACAGGTTGAGCAAGTTTTTATTTTCCTATGAAATAAAAATTGTGGGAGATTAATTGATGTGTGGAGCAATGGGGTTGTTGATGTCTTTGTTGGTGTGCAAAGAATGGACAATGGTTTATAACCAATTGAGATTTAAAAGCAATTGAGGTATGGTTGATGGGCTATTCGTAGTTATTGTAGTGATCAAATAATGACATCCTAAATTGAATAAATTGATTGTTCAATCTTAGAATAAATTTTAGGGAAACAAAATATTGAGAATTATTGTGTATGACAATAAACATGTGACTCATATAAGTTTGGAACTTATGAAATAGAACTTGATATGAAACCAAAACTGAAAGAATTAGAAGCCTAGTCAAAACAAATGTGAATATCAACTCTCACTAAGAAATGAGCATAATATTGATTATGAGATTATTTGCTATTCTTGCACGGCATTGCAAGGATATCAAATGTTATTAACAACGCTTTTCAAGCTTAGTTAATGTGAATTGTGGATATGGTGAGAGATTGGTATATATTGGTGTTCTAAACCATATTTGTTTTGATAGGTTATAGGTTCAAAAGTTGAACCGAATCGTTTGAAAGAAAGTGGTGTTGAGATACACTCACATCACTATGATTTTTGATATTGGTACGATCTCAAAGTTTACTTTGGGTAGAACAATCTTGTTAAAGATGTTCATACTTTCGAAATGAGCGAGAATCTAGTTTCTGCGTATCTTGTTATAAACAAGATTGAGATTAAAATTTTGTTGAATTTGATCATTGCACTACTACAAATAATATGTTATGGATAAAATGTTTGTTTGAATATAATGTTACAATTTTATCATAACATGAATTGAATTTTGAATATTTGAATTATGAGATTTTGTCATGCTTTTAAGAAATCAATGAGTTAGTAACGAATGTGAGCATGTTATATTTTCTTATAAACTTGGTGAATTTTTGAGTAACATGTATGTAATATAACCTGACTCATAAAAGCATGTACACTTTGAAATCTTACACAACTTACAATGTTTTTTAATGAAATAAAATATTTGAGAATTTTATAAATACTTGCTTGATGCTTCTAGTAGCTTGTATTAAATAATCATTTGAGTCGTGAATTAGGCGATATTGACTTTACAAAAATTGTTTGAATTTTTATCCTCTATATTGTGTAAAATGTTTTGGGTTTAAGTCATTGGTTCATTAGTTTTCACAATTCTTGGAGTCTTTTGATATTGTTTTGAAATTCTTGTTTGAGTCAAAAATTAGTGGGGGTTCCATACCCTATGTTTTACAAACTTTGATTTAAATTAGAGGAATTAGAAAAATGAAGGTGACAAGTAATTCACTAAGAATGAAACTAGAAAAACATATATTATAGTGAGACTAAATTTTAGTCATGAATATTTTGTTGCTTATAATTTAAAGATAACTTCTCATTGAAAATAACTTTGTTCTTCAAAAAAGTTAATCTTTGGAAAAATAAATTCATGAGCCTATTGTTTTTAGACAAGCAAACAGAAAATCGTTGACACTTGCATTCATGTCGTTAAATTAACTTACATGCTTGTTTTATTCATGTTGTTTCTATGATGTATGATTTGTTATAGTCATAGTAAAAATATGTAAGTTAAATATGAGAATCTATGTAAACCAAGAATAACAAACTGTGTAGTTTCTACAATAAAAGAAAACATATAAGTTAGATATAAGTTATCATTTATATTCTGAAAACAACTTTAAAACAATTAAAAGAAATTTTGTTTACTTGAATCATTAGAATGATTTCAGAATTAATAAAAGTGAAATGCACAATAGTCTTTGTTTTGTATGCATAAGTGATTTGTTGAATTTTTATTCTAACTTATGATGAAAATGAAATTGAGAACATGTTTGGTTTACTATTTGACATGAAACACTTGAATGAAGATGGTGTATATTTTTGAAATGAATTTTTTTATTATTTGGATCTATTTCCTTTCAATGAAAATAGAATTTTAAAAGAGATAGAAATATGTATAGTCTGACTGTAAACTAGTTTTCACTCATTTGGTTTAGTGCTAATGCTTTTGAGATTGTGTGTGATTGGACTAGACATGAGTATGGTAGCTCAGTATGTTTCTTTGCCATGTGATTGACTATATATAAGTATTTTTGTAGTGGGGGTTTAATATATTACTTCCATAGTGGGGGTTTTATATTCAGATTTACAATCTTAGTATGGAAAATTGGTAAAATTTTGAGAAGGTTATGAGGTGTTTCAAACACACCTTATACCTAAAAATACACTATCTAAATGGTTACCGCAATCCTTTAAGGATATTGCAAAGCTGATTGGACATCCTTTCAGATGAATCCTTTAAGGGATGAAGCGATTCGATCCTCTAATAGATAGAGGAACAGTCATATTAATCCAATGTGATAGTATCGCGGTTATTGCATGAATTGAGAACGTAACGATAACTATAAGAGTTGATTTTATGAGAATATGGATTATATAATGTCTGAAAAGAGTTTTCATTAGTCCTTTGACGAAAGGATAAGAAGTTGTGAATACATCTTAGGGATGAGGTTGACGCCCATTGAGATTGAGTCATCTGTGACAGATACCAAACCTAGAAATAAGTTCAAAGGGACTAGATGAAGTCATGAATGATATGCATCATTGAGATTGAGTTATTTATGATGCGATTACCAACCTATAACTCAAGGTCTCAAAAGTAAGTTCAAAAGGGTAACCCTTACCTATGGAGTGAGATCCCAAAATATAGGTTCAAATGGGACTCCAAGTCATTGATAATATGGAGATGCGAGAATCATGCTTTTGAAGAATTCATCCCACGACATGATATCCTGAAGGGAGTAGAGGTTGAGTTTAATTTTTAGTTTTTAATTTTTAAACTCTTAATGATGTTTATATCTCTATTTAGAGTGGGGTACTTTCAGGAGTACTCTTGATAAACTCATCTATGTGAATGTGAAAGTGTGGCCGCTTTCTATGAGAATATGGGAAGTTCTTTAGATCATTCATTAAACCGAGATACAAGCATAGGGACGTAATGTGCTGGCTTTAGACTTTACACTAGTATAGTCGTGTGTGTTAAGTAATCTTTTTATCTCCTAGAGTTCAAGACTCATGTTCACTCTATGGTCAGATTTTAAGAGTGCCTATTAACACTATGTAAAGGTTCAAGTCGCGAGACACCTTTGCTTATGCACAACTATGTATGTTCTTGCTCAATGTTTTGACAAATATAAGTGGGGCATTGTTGGGAATATATGTTTTAAAAATATTATTAATTTTCAATAAATTAGTGCCTCATTTAAATGGTTTTATTGTGACATTTATTCCTCCTTTAAAGAATAAATTTATTAAACGTCAAAAACCGTTTTTGTTGAATTGGTTAGTGATGCTAATTAACAACTTATAAATGCATTTTATTTAATATTACTTAATTCTTTGACCATTATAAATCAGATTTTGATGAAAAGAAATAAGAGAGTTGATGAAACCTTTTTCTAGAGGGAGAGTTTTTTCTTTTATGTTACTTGAGTTCCAAAGAAAAATGAATTTTTTTGAGAAAAAAAAACAAGTGTGTGACATCCTTGTTTTTTCTAAAGATATATGAGCAAAAATGAAGCGTAGAAGTTTCACATTATCTCACCGTGCAAAGAGTGATTGTGTAAGAGATTGATCTCGGTTGTTTTATTTTGGGGACGACGCGCCATTGAATAATTGCTTTCACAATCTTGGGAAGAGCCGTGAAACTTCATAAAGAAAGCGATCTAGTCCGCGACTCATCCATAACTTTTGTTTCGTGTTTGGTTTTTATTTTTTTTGTGCAGGCATAATTCAACAATTGTTCCAATATGTAGTCTTTAGCTCTTGATGTTACACTTCTTGCTGAATATTTTGATGTTTGTTGAAGACCATATCATTTCTAAGCTTCCCAAAGTTCTAACATACAAATAATAGGTTTATCTTATTATCCACCCAGACTAAAAATTTAAACTAAAATAGGGCCGGACACAGGTTAAAGCCTTCAACCGCGTCCGGCCACTCCATTACTGCCTCATCTCAGAATCTTCTCTTTTCAAGTTAATTATTTCCATCTGCTCATCAAGCCCCAATTTATATGTAACTTGCGGAACAAGTTTTGCGAATTTTTCCAAATTCCAAAACAGAGTTCGATACAGGTTTCTGCGGTAGTTTGATAGCTACCTATGGAAAACAAACTAAAATTAAAGCCTCCCACATTCGAAGTTCAACAAGAAAAACTGTGAAAGAATTAAAGCTAGCAAACAACAGCAAGAAAATAGCCAACTCATGTATGAAACTAGTGCAAGATGTCTGGGTAAGGAGTCAAAGAGCAAGAATTTTGTATATTCTCTCCGATCTCAATCGACAGTGTTCTCTGTTTACTAGCTTCTAAAAGCCACAACCATCTAAATTATGTTAACTCTAAACTCACTGAATCATTATGCCAAGCACGAACTGAACCCAAAATAATTTGGTGATAATGATCACGTACAGTTCCATTTTTGCAGGATTAGGATTTTTTTAGTACACGTAAGGAGTTTTCTAACGATTCGAGTGAGCTGCATCCCCCCAAAATAATTTGGTCCAATGACTTAACCACGGCTAGCCTATTGCATATATTTTTAGCGCCCAAATACTTAATCATACATTCCCAGTTTATTAGGAAGAACACCACCACTGCCTAATCTCGAAATATTTCCTTTCCAAGTTAAAATTATTTCCATCTTCTTAGCAAACCCTAAATTCTTGCGGAACAAGTTAGGGAATTTTGGGAACCTCCAGTTAAACAAGTTTTATACATGTATAACAGAGTTAGCTACGATAGGGTTTCTTTGCAATAGCCTGTCTGGTAGCTATGAAAAAAAAAACTAAAAGTAAACCCTCCATCATTCAAAGTTCATGGATCACCAACAAAAAATACTTTCAAAGAATCAAAGCTATCAAAAACTAGCAACAAAAGCACTGCCGATGCATGTATGAAACTAGTGCAAGATATCTGGCTGAAGGAGTCGGAGAACAAGAATTTTGTATTCTCTCCCTTTTCAATCGACATTGCTCTAGGCTTACTAGCTTCTGGAGCAAGTGGTGAAACCTTGTAACAGAGATTAGGCTTCCTCAACACTAACAACCTCGACCATCTGAATTCTATTAACTCTAAACTCATTGAATCGTTATGCGAATCAGGAACTGAACCCAAACTCTCTTTTGTTGGCGACGTTTGGATTGAAAAATCTTGTCATATCAAACCTTCATTCGAAGATGTTGCCACCGCAGTATATAAAGCAGAAGCCAAAATCTTGTATTCCAACCATCCCTGTGTACTCGCATCTTTGGGCCTAAAAGTGGCCCCCTGGATAATCTCCAGGGGGCGAGGGCCACCCATATGTGAGTATACGGTTTTGCTATAGTTTTTTTAGGCGGTTCATATAGAACCACTGCTGCGGGAATTAACTTGAAGTTTTAAGCCAAGAAAAAAAAAATAAATTTTTTTGAAAGGTAAGCCAAGCAAAATAAGATAACGAGTTATCACTGCATTCACCATCCTTTCCAGCCTCACACTTTTAATTAAAATCTGTAGGATTGCATATTTGAATTAATTAAAATCTACAGGATTGCAAATTTGAAATGTCTTGGTTTCAAGAAGGGTTATTCATCTTTGTTTTTTCGCTTTACTTGCCTATTGTATCATTTTTTTGTAGTTATTTTTTGAGTATCTTATTATTTGATAGAGCCGTGCTATCCCACGCAGCTGCGTGGGAAGCAGTTATAAGAAAATTAGTTGTTAGCCGTTGGATGTTATATAATCTTCCAATTACGTTCTTTTAGACATTCTTTCCTTCATCTAAGTTTCTATGTGTAACATTATTTTCCCTTCCTTCTTCTTCTACATTCTTCTACAGGAAAGTCATCTAGGGCTAACTTCTTGCTTTCGTTTTTTGTTCTGAATGTAACTCTTGCTTTGGTAATCATCATATAAACCAAATAGAAAATAAATATATTTAAAATCAAGTTGATTTTTGGAAGAAAAAAAATCAACCCATTTTAAACTAGTTTAAGAAAACCATTATCCAATATTTTGTTCATGTTTTAGGAAATTCGTGAGACAGAATGTTGTTTATGGAGTTTTAATCTCTAGGTTTTTGGTGAACTTAATTTTGATGGAACAGTTTGAGTGTGAATTTTCTAAGTAATTGACAGTTGGTAATTTATCAAGATAATTCTAAAATAATCATGAATCACAACACAAATTTATTTTTCCATATTTCAAAAAAGATTCAATTTAGATAAGGTCTTCTGGATTCAAAGGAGGCATATTGATTTTGGGCTGATGATAGAACTGATTAGTCTCAATGCAACTAACTAATATCATCAATGGCATATCACCAACAACGACAGCAACCGAAAGCATAGTCGATAGGATTCTCAGAAACAAAGAGATCGAGTTACTTAAGGAAATAAGAGGGTATGGTTATTTTACTTTGTGGGGTATGTATGTTTTGATGGTTACTCTGAAAAATAAAAATTATGAGATCCAATAATATCCAAGAGCTACAACCCGCTTGCGTATAAAGACGTCCCACGCAGCTGCGCGGGACAGCACGACTCATATTGTTTCCCTTGAAAAATGCCATGTAAACGATCTTATCTTTTAATGCGAATGAATATGATAATATCTATGTTACAAAAACAAATGGTTTTTGAACTATCCGGCGGACATCAATAGGCTTCTTTCTCCGATCTATGGCTACCATTCCTCAGAAAGTGAAAAGACAAATCGTGGTTGAGAATGAACCCTTTTTTTAAGGTCTCATCCGACGTCCCGGATCTCTTTTTGCACTAAATCTCCTCTTCGGTTACAAAACCCATAACCAATTATTATCACCGATATCTTCTTGCGCTCAATCCTCTCTTCCGTACAGAAGTATATTAATGCTCTTCTTCGGATTGTTCTTCTCCATTGCGGCGACATGATTTGCGGGATTGAATCCCTTTGATCAATACCCGGATAATCAGTTTGATGTGTTACGTTTCAAATGTTTCCCTATATAAACCTCAACAGATGTTATCATCTTCCTAGGTTTCTCCATTTCTTTCTAAGAGCTTAATGTTTCGGAATAATCAACTAATCTACAAAAATCCATTCGGCGTTCTTTAAAGATGCAATATTAGAGTTATTTTATAGATACATAATTTAGGATCTTGAACTTCATGATAATCACACAATAAAATATGCAAGAGAGTCTATGAGAAATACCTTATAGTGCTAATCCATAATACATCCCCGATGATCTCAGTAGCAGCGGCAATACCTTGTGGAGGTCATGGTTTCTCCTTCTTCACCTCTTACGTTATGAATAATCAATTCTCCGAACCCAATACCGATGGCTATTGTGTTCCTCTTATAGGCAGAAGGAGGACCAAGTCCCTAGGGTTTAGTGTTGGCATTAAATCTCGACCGTCCATCAAAGAAGAGATATTAGGAATAATCCCATAAATGAAACCGGGTATAAGTATAGCAATAATCTAGATTACCAAGATTATTACACGGGCCCAAGGGAATATTTTAGTCATACAAAAAATATTCTTACATTCTCCCACTGGTCCATGTGATAATCTATTTAATGGTTAATCGTAGAAAAACATAAGCGCATAATTCCTAAATAAAATTTAATGGTTTAACATAATACCTTAACCAAGCAAATCACTCATGCGAGTCATGGCAGTGGCACGTTGTCTTGTTATCAACATGTTCCCTCCATGTACCACAACACAAACAACTTACTTGATCAGGCCTTAAATTGGGATATCATAATGGCCCAATGATGTCTTCAAACGAAAGACTATTTCTGTTAACATTCATCCATTCACATAAGTGTATACTAAACATGGATACATAAATAATTCAGAACGAAATTAATAAGAGCTCAATAAGTGTTCAAAAATAAGAACATAAATTAGCTGAACTCAATAATCAATTACTCCCACAGACCCAAGATTTTAATCTTTTCTTAAGAGGTCCTAAAAGGTAATTGTTCATTAAGAGCATCTCTCAATGCAATTGTGCTTAAATGATATATGAACAACTATTGTTTCTGAATTTCTTGATTCACGTATATATAATCAAGGTTCATGTGTTTTGTTCCTTTTGTATCATATCGTGCTTTAATGCTGCGATACGAAGACGATAAATTTCAGCAATGTAGAGACAAACTTAAATCTCTAAGTCTCGCAGTCATAAATATTCAAACTCAATTGTGGAATTAATATTGATGAATTCTTCCTTTATAAAATCCATACATCCACAAAAATTGAAGTCTGAAAACCCAATCAAATCTGTTGGGTTTGCTAACTAATTATAAGACATAAATTAAAATAGTATCTCAAAACTCTTGATAGCTTTCCTGTAATTTGTTCTTCGATTCTTTAACATATCAACAACTTGTTATAAGTTTCATATCAGAATTAAGACGTAATGAAGATTAAATTTATATCTTATATCCAACATGAAATAAAATCTGTTAAATATGTTATTATCTCAAAATTCTTGAATATTCGATATATGCCTTATATGAGAGCTTTATTAATCCATATGATATTACTATCGCATGGTAAGCTTCATTCATATCCTTTACTTAAAAAAACTATAGAGATATGCATAAAGTCAAGATCACTACTCGTAGGTAGTACGTCTTAAAATACAAGACCAAGAGTATGAATTTCTCCCACTGATCTTGAGGTATATGCATAAATCTGTAATAATTCATCCAAAACTTGAAACATTTATAGTTTTGTTGAATTTCATATACCATTATGGGAGGATGCTTAAATTTCATACTTTGATTTCTAAAATTTGTAGACTAAAATTTATCATTAATAAAGGTTATTTTCACATTTAATTAATGCAACTCTTAGGTCATACTGATCTACTAATAATACTATGACAATTCTGAATAAGTCTTTATTTGACACGAAAGAAAAACTTATTTATAATCAATGCATCGTTTCGGAGTAAAATCTTTGGCGATAAGTCTTGCTTTATACCGTTTAAAATTGCTATTACAGTCGTATTAGGTCAGAAAGACCCACTTTCATACAACTGATTTGTGTCTTTCGAGCAATTAAACAATATCCGAGACTTAACTTTTAACCAATGATTTTTGCTCACATAGCATCAATCCATTAATCAAAATTATTACACAAAATATTTGTGAACCTAAAACCGAGTCTTTGCCATTCCATATCAAAATGTAATAAATTCTTGTAAGAAAATCACTGAAACAACATGAATAACTTTCTTTCAATCTCTGTTGAGGCCTTCTTAATGCTGGTTCATGTTGTTATCAAAAAATTTCTTTATTGGCATATTATGGAGTATTGGATCAGTAATTTATGGGCTTTCATTATCTAACATTCTGATAATGAGAAGATTCACAATAACTGTAGAAATCTTAAATAAAGGGATCATTATCATGATTTCTTGAACAAATATATCCACGTACTCCCACAGATTATGCCATCATTAAAAATTTATATTTTCGATTTCAATAAATCCCATACCATTTGGATTATTTAGGAAAACCAATGATTCAGTAATAGTTTTCAAATCCAATTTTCATTCTTTGGAATGTAAGCCCTCACCTCCAACTGAACAACCATAACTTAAAGGTGATTTAAACTAGGTTTCCAGCCATTCTAGTCCAAAATGTGTCTTTGAAACTTCTTTGCTCGGAAATCTATTTAAATTACACAGTTGTTGAAAGAACATACATCACTGATATGTGTTCATTATGCATAACTCATCATGCTTCTAACCATTTTCATAAAAGTATGATTTTGCCTTTTGTTATACACCATTATGCCAAGGATAAGTTGGCCTTGTGTATTGAGCAACAAATCCAAACTTTTGGAGATACTACGTAAAAGATTTAGGATATTATCCTGTTTTGTAATACCTTTCACAATTTTCACCACCTTTATCAGACTTTATGATTTTCACTTTCTCTATAATTGCCTCTCAATTTCAATAATGAATGTTCGAGAAAATATCCACGGATTGAGATTCATAATGCAATTGATAGATGTACACAGTAACGCGAAAAATCATCAGGTGATAAACAATTTTATCTTCCAAAAAAATGGACCATTGAAAGTTTACAAAATAATCATAATCTACAATTAATAAGAACAAAAGCTGAAATTTATATTAGAGATAATTGACAATTAAGCTTACAATAGGTACGTACCTTCAATAAGATTCTCCTGTGGGTAAAACCTTATCAAGGAACAATGTGAGACATGAAAAACATTAGTACATATTTTACCTTCTCATACACACAACATTATGTTTGTTTAATACCATAACTAGAATCACCTGTGCGAAACTCACGTCCTAAAATGTATTAAAAAACTCAAATAATTCTAATGTTTAACCTAATACATTGGAATAATAGCCACATGTGGGTAGCTATTATTTCACATGTGTATGAAACATTTAGATAATCTTAATGCTTGTCTAAACCTGTGAACCAAAACTACTTGTGAGCAGTATTGTTCTTATTGTTAAATCAAACTAAAATGACTCAAAATATACAACATTTACAAGATAAAAGTTTAGTATCACTATGGTGATAACTAATCTATCCAGCAAACATGTACAATTACAAATATCCCACTAACTTTTCTTGTGATATTGCACAGTCCTAATCAATGATATGGACATCCTTGATCTGATCATAAAATTAGTCGATTACAAACAATTATGAGTAACCCTAAAACATTAATCATAAACCTTTACTCAAAGGCATGTCATCATACATAAATTGTAAAAATAATAACACCCTTTAATTGAAATGTCCAAAACATAATGAACTTTTCGTAAAACAAAATCTGGCGTTAAGCAAGTGTATAAGTATAATTCAATAATAAAATTTCATTGAAGAAAAATTCTTTGATGCATCACTCATTTAAATATGATACAAACTTAAATATCATGATAAATAACGGATATATGATGAATTAATATGAAAGGTGTTAAATAGTCAATGAATATCATTTTCAGAAATATGGAGAAATTTGTCAAAAATAAAACCTCAATTTCATAGAGGATAATTTGAGTTTTGGACAACATAATAAAAAATATTCATGAAAATATGAAAAAATCCGTAATAGGTTATTCAACTCGATAATGAGTTAATTTATGTAAATTTTCTTTTATGCACTTTTAAGAAATAACGTAAAATCATGTGCTAATTATTTAATCATCATAATGTATGATAAGATATTGTACACTTCAATGTTATCTTAAACATGTGAACTCAAATTACCTGTGGGTAATTGTTGTTCTAATACATTTAAGCAAAACAATATTATAAGCACTTGAGATAATAATGATTATGACTGGAAAAATTATTTGACATCATTGTGGTGATTGCCAAACAACTAAAAAATAATGCCATAATAACTACTAAACCTTTCCTTTTCGGCTTAGCGTGTTCGTGCTTACAATAAAATTATTATTATTGCTAAGATAAAACACTCTAGTATCACTGTGGTGATAGCTAAAGAATTATGACCTAAGAATCTTAAGCACAATAATTTTGTGCGTACATTTGAAATTATCATCAACATTGGGAGAAAAGTGAAACATAATGACACAAGACACCCACAAGATTCAAATCAATTCATATCCATATGATCAACAATCATATCATCAGTGTTTTCTTATATATGTGAACTCCAATTTCTTGTGGGTGAATTTTGTTCTGATATATTTAAGAAAAACGGGATTACAAGCATTTGACAAAAATTTTGATCATGAACAAAAGTGATTTGACGTCACTGTGATGATAGCCAATCAACTAAAATAATGTCATTATCACATGATGTCGATAACTGCTAAACCTACACTTTACGGTTTGCAAATTCATGCTTGTAATAACATTATGATTATACTGAGATATAACACTCTAGTATCACTGTGGTGATAACTAAAGAGTCCCATAATAATTTTAAGTATATTCCCATAAAATTTAAAGAAAAACAATAGTGCGAGAGAAACTATATCATAACGCACAAGCACACACACAAACCATATCATAATGCACACACAAATTTAATGGTGTCAAAAAATGGTTTTGATCATAAAATTTATAATGAAATTCGATTAAAAAAGATGTTTTAGTGTTTCGATAAAGCGGAAGCATATTAGTTAGTTTACATTTCTTAATGTAAAAAACCATTTCATTTATTTTAACATTGTCATTAAAATTGGTTTTAGTTGTAAATAGGTTCAATTCATAAATCTGTTCAGTGATGAACAAATTTAAAAAAAAATAGCTTAAGTTTGAACCATAATTGTTTATAACCTCTTAACTAGCAAAATAGAATTATGCTAGCAAAACGGGCCATTTAATCTAAGGCCCAATTTCTGTAATTTATAAGACACGACGTAAAATAGTTTCATGAGTCCATATTCTTAAACAAACAAAGACATTCAACTTGACCCGTATGGCCCAGGAAAAATAAAGACATTCCATAATATTTTACCCCCTCATCAAATTTCACAAACATGCCTAATATATTATTTCTTTAATACCCATTAATGTTAATATCTTTAATACCCATTAAAAAGAAAACGTAACTTCACATTTAAACAGGGAAGGAATTAATAAGACATTGATAACCTGTGGGTCCAAATTCACCAAAGGTTTGACCGAGAAAACTTAATGCACGCATATACAATTGTGCCACGTCATGTTCACCATATTCTCCTAAACATTTCAAAGAAAATGAAAAACCTAGCTAACTATTACAACGGCGGTCTTCATTTTTTTCTTTTTTTTGATTCTCATTAATTCACAGATTTTATATGTATATCCGGTAATAAGTTTTTGTGAAACGAAGGCTATGCATATTACATACTGATTTGGATTTTTGCTTTTGGTCTTGAAAATTAAGCTCATTGACGTGAATACGGACATAGGTTAAAGACATCACGATTTTCACATATCATTATCGGATGATCATGAGTTCTAAACACAGGCTCTGATGCCAACTATTAGAGTTATTTTATAGATACATAATTTAGGATCTTGAACTTCATGATAATCACACAATAAAATATGCAAGAGAGTCTATGAGAAATACCTTATAGTGCTAATCCATAATACATCCCCGATGATCTCAGTAGCAGCGGCAATACCTTGTGGAGGTCATGGTTTCTCCTTCTTCACCTCTTACGTTATGAATAATCAATTCTCCGAATCCAATACCGATGGATATTGTGTTCCTCTTATAGGCAGAAGGAGGACCAAGTCCCTAGGGTTTAGTGTTGGCGTTAAATCTCGACCGTCCATCAAAGAAAAGATATTAGGAATAATCCCATAAATGAAACCGGGTATAAGTATAGCAGTAATCTAGATTACCAAGATTATTACACGGGCTCAAGGAAATATTTTTACAAAAAAATATTCTTACATGCAACCCCACAAGATTTCCATTCAAAAATGCCGCAAAGCTAGCTAAATTCGTCCGTCTTACTCTTTTTTTTTTTTTTTTGTAGGTAATGCCATCCTTCCCCTATATTGAGAGTGATGTTTATAATATCGGGTCTACGGATGAACTCACACTCACATGTGAATTTTTAGTTATGTGGGAAGTGAGAAAAGCAACCCTTCTTAAAAAGGTAATATTCTTTCATCTGTGATATAAGATTAGTCCATTTGACACCAACCCACACCCAGTAAAGATTCGTGTTGGTGATAGACATGCAAGTTTTTCCTTTGGTTTCATTTAGTGAATGATTTTCTTGATTTGGTTATTTTTCTAAAATATTAAATGTAACTTTCACGTAAGTTGGACCATCAATCTTAGGTGTAATCGGTTTTTGTTGATCGAAAGGACTCGCCAAAACTCCTAAAACCCATTAGCCAGTGTATGGAAGTAACATTGAATATCTAGAATACACCTGAAATATCCATCCTTACCCAAACTTCTCAAATTTGTCTGGGCAGCAAAGTAAGTGTATGATGCATTTGCACTCTGTAACCAATTTTTTTTTCCTAAACGTTGCTTCTATCACGCTATATTAGTTACATAGCTTGAAAATAAACAACTTAGACAAGTGGATTGGCTTGACCCTTCCTTGGCTTCTGTTCGTTATTTGTTGTCGTAATATTTACAATTTCATATTAAATCCAAAAAAAATTATGATTGACATTGTGTTTTATATAAGGACTTCGGTTCAGGAAAGCTTAGAGTGAGAATGATATCTTACTTTTTCCGGCAACTCTTCTGCATATACTGATTGTTAAATTTAATTTTTAGGGATGTAACGAATTCTGTTGCAGTATATGCAGGTAATATCGTGGAAGTACTCTCTCTATAAGATAGTTTAACATACAAATAGATCGCCAGTAAGTGAGGAGTCGTCCCTCATTTCACATGGTTAGTGGAAATCATACTGTCGAGATAGTTCTGAAACTTTGCAGAGTTTTAAAGAGTCGTAGTTGGTGGAACTTTTAATGTGCATTTCAAGCTCTTCCTATTGTAAAAAGTTAATTTCTGAAACTATTTTCTGTTTAATTAATTTTCTTACATTCTTTTTCTTTTTTTTGCAGGTAAACCACAACTTAGTTTCAGTTGGCAAAAGGTTTGAAAAAACTGGAATGCGGCCTCTCATGGGTGATTCTTTTTGCACCAAGAATAGGAAGGCATGACTCTCACCTAAAAAAACAGATTATAACGTAATTCTAAATAGGGAATGTACTTCTCCAATATTACCTGAAACTATCCAATATTGGCCCCCTAACTAACATGTAGTACTTTTAAAATTCTCCCAGTAAGCACCTATAAGAGTTTCAGTCAGCTTCCTGAAAAGGAGGACATCATTGGATGACCATGATTTTCCTACGATGAAATGAAGTAGACTTCATGGGACCAATGAGGTTACCAGGTTTTCATTCTCTTCTATTTCATTATGTGGTATACTAAATAGTGGGTACAGGTTACGAAGTGTAAGAGGATGGTGAGCTTAAGCTACATCACGAGTGCTGAGACAGATGGTCCACCTAATATCGCCAACCAATCTCTTTTATATTACGAGATGGCACGAGAAGATAAATTTCCATATTTTCCTTAAGGAAGTTGAGTACTTCTTTGGCATACTACACAATGTTGTCATGCATACCAAGTTATAGCTCATGATTAGACGTCCTCTTTAAAGAGATGCATTTAAAGTCTATTGAATGTTAAACCGATGCCAATCCCAGGCTTAGAATGTTAGAAACAATGATAAAGGCCAAAGGTTGGTGTGACTAATTGTACCGATTGTTGCGTAAATCTTTGCACGTTGTTTATATTGTTTGGACTTTGGAATTTATTCTATTTGTTCTTTTTTTCTTTCTACCTGGACAGCCAACCAACATTTCTGCAATGTTCATCTCTAACTGTATCTATACTTATCTCACTTTTTCTGTTAGAGGGTTAAATTCTGAGTTTGTTCGTCCCATAGAAACTGCTCTTAATCTATAAAATTCGATAGTCATAGTATCGAACCATCTCCTTATATTGTTTCGATATTTGTGAACATTTTGTCCATCCGGCCCAATTGAAAGCCCAAAGGGTTTGTTTGGGTTAAAAGGATTGAAACCGAAAGTGACTAGGACAAAAAACTTTACATATTCATTAATTGAGGGATGAAAGTAAAACTAAAAGGTAAATGGATTGCCAATTGATTAAGTAAAAGATATTTTTTTTTCTAGGATGAGAATAATACTAACTCCGTTTCAGGAAAACTGTTACTTTCACTTTGTAAATGCGGAAGTATTAAAATGAAAAAAATGAAAGTAACATTATTTCAAATATGGAGGGAGTATTAATTATAGAGTGTCTGGAGAACTATATTAGAGGGAATTATTATTAGGGATATTTTGACTTCTAGTCACATAAAAATTATCAGAATTGCGTTTGGGTCACGAAGAAATTAGAGTTTGGGTCACGAAGAAATTTTAATTAGAATTTGGGTCACGAAGAAATTTTAATTAGAGTTTGGGTCACATGACTGTAATTGACCGTCTTAACAGTTAAATGAGTTAGTAAATACTGAAATGACAAATTAAATATTAGATTTCAATGTATTTACTAACATGGCCATTGAACTTTCTGTTCCACATGTGTACGGTATAAAATGGCAATCCAATTCATTCCTCCTGCTACTTCAACTTGTCTCTGACTCTCACGTTCATCGCCTCCATCATCTTCGAACGATGAAGCTGCTGTTGACTAAATTATTAAGTTGAAAATGGTAGAGAATAACTCTCCATGAGATAGCGTCTGATGTTGGTGTTACATCACTAATTGATGATGGTTGATATCGCTCTTAGCCTTGATTTTCTACTGGTGTATTTACTTAACAAGGTAACAACAAGGGATTTGGGAATTTCTGGATTTGATCGAGATCGGGTCGAATCAAGTTCTTGGGACAGAGGATGTGAGCAATCGATCAGTCAACTTGGTAACGGTTTCGAGTGGTTGTTTCTGCCGATAGAAATTGTTGATGTATGGATGTGATACGAATTAATTTGGAGTCCGTTGATGTTTAGGGAACTTGGGTTAATTGTTAATTCGAACTTGCAGGAATTATAGAGCTACAAAAGATGTTTCTTCAATGTTCAACAACAGCACCAGTTTGTGCTTAACAAATGTTCGATTGAATACCTGAACCACAGGTCATGCCTTGTCGCGATCAGTTCCGTCCATTCAGAAATCATCAGCAATCCGTGGAAGAAGAAGAGTTGTTATGAATTCAGAATTCAGAAATGTAAACGGTGGAGATTGATTTCTCTGTTCAACTTGGTTATTCATCTTTCCGGTTATCTTCTTCAAAAATCTTACCGAGACTGTCAAGTTGAAATCTTCGTTAAATTATGTACTGTTGTCGTCGGTTTTGATTCCAGTATCAGCTCCATAGGAATCTGTAAATCCAATGAATAATGGGTCCCCCATGGCAGATGCTCGACTCAAACTGCATACCTGTAAAAGAATGATTAGATCATCGGAGCAACCCAGCTTAATTAGTTCATTTTCTTACTCAAACCTTAATCAATAGCCACTCTTATATCTGTAGGTGATAACCAGAAGAATGGTTGTTCTATTTTCTCTAGTATACAGAATGGTGAGAAAGGACACTGTTACCGGAGGAGTTCATCTTCACCGGAGGAAGGGAGGTGGAGGTGAATGAGGTGGGATGACACTGTTAACGACAGTTAGCAGCGTTATATATATTGAAATTAATTTTTAAAAATAAATAATTAGGTAACGGTCAAGACGGTCATGTGACCCAAACTCTAATTAAAAAATATTCGTGATCCAAACACAACTCTGATCATTTGATCTAAAGTCAAGATATCCCTTATTACTATGGGCATGTGCACGCAAGTGTTTTTTGTTAGCTTTTCACTGAAACAGTGAAAACAAAAAATATTCACTAAAATAGCTTTTCACATAATCCAAGTAAGCTAACCAGCTAACAGTCGGTAACAGTGAAAACAAATCATAGCCCGGGCCGTTACGGTACGAGTCATTTACTAGGATCCACACAAAAAAAAAAACAAAAAAAAAAACTACCCTCATCGGAGCAAAACCCAAAAGCCGTGGAGATAGGTTGAAATGTACTGTTGTGTCATGGACTCCCAGAATAAGTGACAAGTGTATAATATTATACAAACGTGTATCCTATCCTATTATTCTCTATTAAAGATTAAATGTAAGAGAAAAAATTTAAATGAGTAAAATATCAAAGCTAAAACTAGCAAAAATACTTGTAATTTTGCTAAAAATATGAATAAAAGAATGAATAAACGGGTACCCAATACCCGCGGGTACCCAACGGATATTACCCGTTTGGACCCGTTTAAATTCGGGTCCAATCGGGTAATTACCCGTCCGGTCCTAAATAGCTAATGGGTCCAACTTTAGGACCCGGAACCGGACCCAAATATATCGGGTCCGGTTCCGGGTCCGGGTAATGGGTACTCATTGACAGCCCTACTCTGCATGGTACTAAAACTCGTGCAGATGACATTTGTTGATGCTAGTTGTAAAGTTTATCCTCTCAGAATTACCTGTTGGATAGAGGACCAGCCACATCACCAATGTATTCCACGACGTTCTATGTAAACAATACATTTACATGTAAACCAGAGTTGGAACGAAAATAGTAGGGACCGTAGGGTTTCTCTGCAAATTGGCACTAGTCTGATAATAGCTATGGAAAACAAACTAAAAGTAAACCCTCCGTTATTCAAAGTTGATGGATCATCGTCGACAAAAAGAACTGTGAAAAAATCAAAGCTACCAGAAACTAGCAACAAAAGCGCTGCTAATTCATGTATGAAACTAGTGCAAGATGTCTGGTTAAAGGAGTCGGAAAATAAGAATTTTGTATTCTCTCCGTTCTCAATCGAAAATGCTCTAGGTTTACTAGCTTCTGGAGCAAGTGGTGAAACCTTAAAACAGATATTAGGCTTCCTCAACACTGAAAGCCTCGACCATTTGTCAACTTTAAACTCATTGAGTCGATATGCGAAGCGCGAACTGAACACAAATTTTCTTTTATTGGCGGCGTTTGGATTGAAAAATCTTGTCCTATTAAACCTTCATTCCAAGAAGTTGCCACCGCAGTATACAAAGCTAAAGCCGAAACTGTTGATTATAAAAATAAGGTATGAGAATTTTCAACCTCTTGTCTTTCTGTTGCTTGTACTAGCTAAAACTGCTCTTTTTTCTTCTTATCGTTTATTGATTTTAATCTATTTTATTTAGAGCAAAAAGGAGCAGAAGAAGGTGAATAAATGGGTTGAAAAGAAAACAAATGGATTAATTAAAAATCTTCTTCCCGACGGAGCAGTCGATGAACGTACTAAAGTTATATTGGCGAATGCACTCTATTTCAAAGGATGTTGGGGTCGAAATCCGTTTGATGAAACGCTAACCAAGAAATCGAAGTGATATCTCCTGGATGGGGAAAAACCAGTGAAAGTTTCCTTCATGTCGTCCAACCAATGCCAATATATTACTTGTTATGATAACTTCAGAATACGTAAACTCCCATACAGATGTTCTGGAACACACGAAAATGCCCGTGATCCAAGTTTTTCTATGTATATAGTTTTGCCTGAGCAACGAGATGGACTTGGTGAACTTATTGCAGAGGTGAGTTCTAATCCCGCTAGTTTTCTGAATACATATGTCCCTGTCAGTCAGAGCTTGGTGCCACCGGGAGAATTGAAGGTTCCGAAATTCAAAATCCTTTTTGATTTTGAAGCATCAAGAGTACTCAAAGAACTGGGTATAGTTTCGCCTTTTGATGAATCTCAAGCTGAGCTGACGGAGATGGTGAATATTGATGGTACTAGTAAATACAGTAAGCTTCATGTTGACAGTTTTTCACAAGTGTTTTGTTGAAGTTGATGAAAAAGGAACTGAAGCTGCTGCTTCTACTGCTGTTACGGGTGTGGTGTGTTGCATGATGCGTCCTCGTACACCTCCTCGTCGTGTTGATTTTGCGGCAGATCATCCTTTCATGTTCATTATCAGAGAGGAGCAAAGTGGTGTGGTGTTGTTCATGGGGCATGTCCTGAATCCTTTGTTGAGTTCGTGATGGCTACATGTTATCTTCTCCCTGGCTGTATTTTTTTTGGTTTCATCAAGTAGTTTAGAGTAGCTACTAGTTTTGCTCTTTTGAGTTCAAATGTTACAGCCGAGTATAAAAGCCTTGGCTTCTGCATTGGACAAAATTTTCAGTTGTACCTGATTGTAAAATCGGTTTTACTTCTCTCCTCAAAACTATGTAACGTTTTCCCCGGAATAAAATGTATAACAGCCTTTATGACAATCACAACTTTCCAGTCAGGTTACAACATGAAGATTCTTGATCAAATCAATGCAAAAGTTCATCATGCCAAAAGAAAAGGAGCCAAGAAGACTTGGACATCTGGCTGGACCAAGTTGCTCGAAGTTTCATATTCAAAATTGTTACTATAACACCATCATCCTGGTGCACGAAATAATTTTACTGTGAAATTGAAGTAGAAGGCTCTCCCAAAAACTCTGACCTCAACTGCATTAACAACCGGCCGAGGTAATTTAGGCCTTCTCCCTCCCGTCCTCCACCCCAGAAAAGATCATGCGGTGAGGCTTCAACAAGAACAGATCCTTCCGTGGACAGTAACATTGAATTCAAATGAGGGTAGATAGAGAACTTGCATTTCAGAGCTCTGTACATCACCTCAATTTTCGCAGTGTCCCAATCAGATCTAACCTGCATTAGCAAAACAAAAACAGGCTATATATGTAAAAATTCTGTCAATATAACAAAAAAGAAGTAAGCATATTAGTACTTGATTGTAAAAGATAAGTTGCAACTGTCAGGTAAGTGCCCTAATGTTGGATTTACGAACAATACTACACTGCTCACGGATTCCTATCCAACAATCTTTTTCTTGTCATGGTCTCATACAATCTCATCCTCTCAAGGTATTTTAAGGCCCACAATAAACCTAGGGTCGTATTCAGCGAGTACTATACTATCAGTTCCACTATGTGGGAATCAGCTTGAAGTTTTAATCAAGCCAAGCAAACTCGGATAATGAGTTACCACTGCAGACACCATCCCCTCATTACTTTCGATTATAAAGTATACAGGGATATATATTTAAACTGTCAGGGTTTCATAAAGGGTTATGCATCTGACGTCTAGTTTATACCACCGCACGCCATGCATTTTGCCCCCATTACCTTCAATTAAAGTTCTAATGGCTTTCAAAACAGGGTTATTAATCTAATGTGTAGCCCATGCATGATTTAAGAGGCATACCAAATTAGGATGTTTCCTTTGCAGTACCCTTCCAATACGTGCAGCTTCTTCGGGGCTCTTTGCAGATTTTATTTGTTCAACACAATCTTTTGCCACAGGCTCATCAACACCAGCAAATTTGTGTGCCTGCAAAAGAGTGAAAAGCACTTAATAACTTTCAGATTCAGATGTGACAGCGAACAGAACTTGTTAAGTTTTAGAAGTTCACCTGATAATAATGCTCAACACTTGGCCATGTCAAATAACCTCCATTTCCATCAGGCATTTGTAAAGGATGAGCAGAGAAGTTTGAGAAAGCTCCATAAGGGTCCCATGTCTTGTAGAAGAATTTGATGCTTGCTTCGTAGGGAGTCAAACTTGGATCAATTGCTGAAGTTTCATCAATCGAAGGGATTACGGGTGTCAAGTCTGGAATGGGCTGAAGAAATCCAGTAACAAGCATGTCCGGACCAATCTGCAATCCATAAGTTATATGTCATGATGGAAATTGTAAACTTTACATAATCGTTCAGTAATATCGAACTTTCTCATGTGCCCATATAAGTTTGGCTTTGTGTAAATAGAGCTACTCTGCCATTGAATAATTATTTTACAAGGCATATAGAGGAGCTGAGGAGGAAGACCTGGATGATTAGTAATAATGGTAAGAAAAAGGTTTATAGCATTTGTACAAACAATTTTTAATAGCGCAAAAGAAAACTGATTCTATATTTATTTTTTTTAACCTAAAAAGTCATGCCAGCACCAACCTGCTCAAAGGAAACATCGATCAAGTTCAGTGCTTGTGACATCTCAACCATTCCAAGTTCACCAACAGGGGTTGGAGCATTTTTTCCACCAATGATTTTGGGAGCAACAAATGCATAAACCTGTATAAATTCGTTGTAGATAAGATATATGAGTAGTCGAAACTAGGTAGATCCTATGCAATGTCCACAGCTTTTCTTATTCTACTATATACAAATGAATTACTGTGTGTATAAGGATCATCCACGTACGAAATTACGGTGAAAAAATAATAATGTTCAAGACAAACGCTTCTTGGGTGGAAAGAGAAATAATACGAAAATTACCTTGTGTACACAACCAGAAGATATAGCAGAAGCAGCTAAAGTCCCTCCGCATTCCCACAAAACTGAAAGGTATCCACGATCATAGCAATACTCCATGACACTCCTTGTGTTTAAAATGTCAAACTCGACCACTTCAACTCCTTTAGAAGCAAGTAATTTCTGGAAACTCTTTCTTGCACCCCTCTGTGTCGTAACTATAGTGCGTACCTCGGAGACATCCCAAAGGTTCGCAACCTCAGGAAGATTTAGAGTTTGTGACATAACTATCCTTACAGGCGTATGCCCACCTCCATGTCTTGCTGTTAGCTTCGGATCTAACTCGAGACAAGAAAAGGAAGGTAAGGTGCAAAATAACCTTTACACAACAACATAATAGCAGCAACTACAACATAGTGGCTTAAAAGGTGGAGGTGAAGATTATAACAAGAGTCATACCATCGCGGCGGACGGTATTTCCTCCTACAATTATGGCATCACATCTGCCTCGAATTTCAAATACCCGATGCCTAGATTCTTTGCTGCTGATCCACCATGCATGTCCACTACTAGCTGCAATTTTTCCTGTCATCATGTAAAAACAAGCTCAATTAGAGAATTCACTTCACTGTATTGTGGTTAGGAAGTTCACCGAGTCATAAAAACTTCCATTAGTAACAAAGACCTCCTGATCAAGAATAGATTGACAGTCTCAGTATAAAGCGTCAAAAAAACTTACCATCAAGGGTCATAGCATACTTGAGAACAGAGAAGGGAACTCGGGAAGCAGCTCTGTAGAGTAAAGGAGCATTCACCAGGAAACATGATTTCAAAGCTTCCTAACCAGAGCAACATTGAAATGTTAATAAAGGAACAAAAGACAGATCATTGTATTTGGCTACAAAGGTTATGGAGAAAAACAACAAAGACTTGATATCATTATTAACTGTACGGTGTTTATGGCTAGTATTAGGGTGATAACTTAACAGAAGATGTTGAATTTATAGTAATCTTTCTAGAGGTTACATGTGGAAAGAAGTGTAGAGAGAATAATTTTGAACACAGCATATGTTGAAGCTGGGTTTCTCAGCGTGCACTTGATAAATGAATACAACTATCATTGATAAATTTTCAAAAAATTAATGAAACTCATGGTCATAAGCATTATAAAAACACAAGGAAGACTGCTAAGTTTCTAACGCTACACGAACTATGTTGTGAATAGATTTCCCACCTCAATTGATTGACTCTGCAAATCCTCTCCAAGAACATCAACCTGAACTCCTTCACTTCTTAGTGAACGTATAGCATTGCCTCGAAGATGCTTTAATGGGTGTCTGATTCCCAGAACAACTCTTGAGATTCCTGCCTGTTGTACACATATCAGTGGTCTATGACACCTGAAACCGCAAGCGGAATATATAAAAAAACAAACCAATCATAAAAGAACCTAACATTATCATATATAGAGATTTAAAGACTCTGGTCCAAATTAGAAGTGTACAATTCCAATAAACCGACACATGATTAATCAAAGAGAACGGCACAAATTCATGTGAATCAAACCCAATTCTTGCAACACCCTAGGCTAATCTGTGTCTTATTTAGAATGAGTACACGTCAAATGAGAACTATCTTCCAAGCCGGACTTGACGAAATGGGCATGTTTCTGATATAAAATTGGGAATTCTCAAAACCCATTTGAGTCAATTTTCTCTCTTTTGCATACAATCAATCTTAATCCTGACAATGAATCTATATAAGAACCAAACAAGAACAACCCCCATGAATTGAATACCTAAATTTTCAACCAAAATTGACATTTTTAAGCAATTTAACAACATCAAACCAAACAAAAAAAAACAAAACCTAGAACAAAAAACACTAAATTTTCAATCAAAAATGACATCTTTAAGCAATTTGCCAACACCAAACAAAAAACCCAGAACAAAAAACACTACAAGATTGAGCAAGGATACCTTAATTAAGGCAGAAACAGCAGTTTGATCACCATGACAATCACCAGGTTCCATATTAAGATAAGCAGTAGCACCATTAGATAATTCTCTAGCAGCTTCAACTGCTTGTAATTCAGCACATTTAGTACCTTGAGCATATAAAAACCCTTCTCCAACAATATTCACACCCTTTGCAATTACACATCCAAAGTTTGGATGTGGAGATGTAAATCCAGCAGATTTATCAGCAATTTCTGCTGCTCTTCGAATATGATTAGCTTCAAGTGAATAACTATTGTTGTTATTGTAATTGTTCTTGATGTTGCAGACGATTGGGGGTTGAAAAGCAGCACCCATCAATGAAAACGCCATTAGAGAGAGATTTTTGGTGATAGAACTTCTCTTTTGGGGTTCTCAAAAGAATCAATTTTTATTAATGGGCGTCATTGTTTAGTAGTATCCTGGGATTTTTGGAAAGATTTTGTGAAGAGTGTTTTTTGAGAATGAATTTATGTGAATAGATACTTTCCAGTTTTATTTTGTTTACTTTTTCACTTTTTACTAGTACTATATACTTACCGGAAGATAAGATTTATTGGACGGCTGATAATTTTCGAGAATGTACACAGGAATAAGATAGATAAATTTTTTATTGGATAAATACGATAACTAAAAATCCGGCGGTCATGATTATTTTGTTTTATATAAATTAGTCGGTTTACTCGTGCTGATAAAATTCTATTTAACAATCTTATAGAAAAAAGGGCAAATTTGAAATGGGAATTTATTTTATTTAAAAAAAAAGATAAACAACAATTGGCATAAGCAACAAGATTCAGAGTTGTTTTTGGCCTAAGAGGCCAGAGTATAGAAATATTGCTCTATGTTGGAAAGACAAGATATAAGCTACAAGACTAAAACTAAAAGAGAAATGTCTTTAAAGAAAGCACTCGCCTGTTGGTTTCTTTAAAAGTTCCAAAGAAAATTGGTCGGTTAAATTTTTAGCATCACTTTCAACTGTGTGAGTTGTTGATTCATTGCCTTGTTCAAAATTGTCCAGATGACCCTGGTTTCTGCTTCTTTTGGAGAGTACACTTAAAAAGTGATACCTACACAAAATGATGGTTTGCTAGATAAATCTCGCATTATGTAGCCTGCACATGTCCACAAGCTAGCAGCTGACTAATCCAAGAGATTAACTATATAATGAGGCACTAAGGATCTAAAACATCTATTTAAAAATTTATTTAGAAGTTCTAAACAAAGATTAACTCAAATCTAAACCCTCTCTAAAATATTTACAAGAACTCCTCTCAGATTATACAAATATACTTGTGAGTTGATTTACAAACAGAATATAAACACAAAATAAACATAGCGGAAGCTAAACAACTAACGTATTTAACTCCTCAAAGATTTTCATGAACTGAGCGACCATCTCCACGTGCACAACTTGATCTGTCTCTGAAAACTGAAAGTGGGAACTGGGTGAGCACATCATCCCGAAGGGTGCCCAGTAGAAATAACAACTAACTTTCGAGTAATCATTAGAATGATTTAAAGACAATGCAGGTTTAACAGAAAAACCGTTCAAACGCGGAAAACAGATAAAGCATACTAAAATAATAAATTGCACGGAAATATATAAAGTTCTACCAACCAATCATTCGGCAAACATTCACAACAGAAATAATAGTTGAGCTATGTCTTCCTTCGGAGTAGCAAGGCATGACTGTTGCGGAATCTTCAATGATCATTAAAGCGCCCCGAGGTTTTCGGCCTCGAAGTCATAAACGATGTGTACCTTACCAGTACCTTATTCTACGTGCACTCTAATAACAAGTACCCAAAGAGACTAATGGTAACAACATTATATCCGATCGAAGTGCTTACCCATGAAGAGCCGTATCCGTCCACGGGTAAATCCAACAATCATATATAAGATTCTCAACATTATTCTCTCTAAACACCAAAACATAATATAATAGCTTTTCAAAGTAACTTAAAAGAATAATAAACATCCATGTATAAGACATGAGTTGCCCGTACAGAAATAGGGAAAATATATTGGTGACAATTACACACCTATTAGGATAGTTTGGGTGACAATTACACACCCGTAATATTGGTGACAATTACACACCTATTAGATGTGCTTAACTTAGATATAAAGTTTGGTGCACACATTTTATACCAATCAAAAGGAAACCTTCTTCCTTACTTGCTAGAAATAAGTAAAGATTGTAACAACTTTCCAGTCAATGGAAAAAATCACATTTTGAAGACAAGTAATTACTCCCAAAATACAAATATTAGTTGTTTCTAAAGATCCGATCCAATCTCATCCCAAAATGTAAAAGAAAACTAGTTTGTATTATATTCATATATACATGCATACACATATCATATACTAGCAAAGATACGCATGACTTTTGCAATATAAATAGATTTATAATACAATAATGAATACAAGAGATTTCGTTATTGATTCCCACCTTTTTTTATGACAAGCCTCGCCTACCTCGAGATCTACAATCCACTGGTTTAATCTTTGAATCGATCGTTGTTAATAAAGGATAACTTAGCCAAAAGGCTCATACAAGGCTCATATAATTCTCTAATTATAGGTAAGTGAACTATCTAATGGTTCTAAATCAATTTATGGTTCTACATATTTTCATTATCTATCTTTAGCACATCCAAAGGTTTACTAATTCAATTAGGTTGATTTTATAGTCCATTAGATATGACTTAAGAATATCTGCAACTTTGTAGAAGGAACCAAAGGTCAATGCGGACCATAAGGGTCTAATTCATGTTCAATGGAAAATTAGTTCTAAGTCCAAGCCCAACAAGCCGTCCCGTTAAACTAAGGTCCAGTCCATCTGAGTCAACCAACGGTCACTAACAGTCAAAGAGGTAAACTAACAGTCAACGTTAGTCAAAGGTCAAGTACATAGTCAAAGGGTTAACTAAGTCAAGTCAAGTCAAGTCAAAATTCCAACTCAGGTCAAGGTCCACTGAGTCAAGTCTGGTCAGGTCTTGTTACTGAGCTAACTCAGTCAGATACACTAAGTCAGATAGACTAAATCAGTCAGGCATCTGACTGAACAGAAAGAACAGTGGCCTAAGCCATTGCATAGGCCAAAGACACTAATGCACCATCATGATGCAACACCAAAACTCTTAACTATATTTTAATTCTACTAAACTAAAATTATACAGTTATTTAAAGTAAACTTAATAATTCAATTACAAATGTAAGTTAAGCTTACCTGAAAGTGGCAGCAGTAACATGCTTTCACTGAATCTACCCACTATAATCCTACACTACCCATACAAACATCCATTTCATCATCATCACTACCAATAACCCCAATTCAAACATTCTCCAACTCATTCATCTTATTCCAATCACAACAATATCACTAACTGTCATTCCAATTACATTCTCAATCCTATAAACTCAACTCTGCATATTCATACCCATCAACAATGACCCTACCAACTCAGGCAATTATCCACACTCAACTTGAATCCTAGCAACATTATCATTATCACTTCAATCAATTCCACATAAATCCTCACTTTGGAAACCCTATCTTCATTAATTCATCGATACAACAACATTAGAACATTGACTAAACATCAGTACCACCATCGAACCTTCTTTGATTATACACTAACAACATCATCGATCGATTCTCTCAAATCGATTCTCAGAATCGCCGGAAACGAAAACAGAAGAAGAAAAGAGATGAAAAGAAGAAATAAGAAGAATGAAGAATAAGAAAGTAATAAGGAAGGAAAGATGAGTCTATCTGCTCAATCCGGGGATAAGACCAACCAGATTTACTGAGGCGCTCAACATCTTAGATAAGGGCTGCCAAAAACCCATCAACGAAATGACCATTTTACCCTTCATACTTATCTGATGTTATCTTCTTAGTCTGGTATCTGATTGACACGTTCGAGTAGTCCATTCTGCGTAACCTTTCGAGACCTATCTAACAATACTAGTTTCGTATCTAAATCATTGTTAGATTAATTTTTATTAATTATTGTTCGTGTCAAACTAGTCGGATTAATATCGGCTAAGACGTCTCTTGACTGGTCTAATAGCGTTGACGAGCTTGAGGGTCTTTACAGCACCATTAGCCAAAGCACCATCAATATTGCATTTAATCCAACTAGGAGGAGGAGGCATGCAAGTAACATCACCGCTGACATTAATAATGAGGCTCTAGCTCTAACAATCACAACAACAAGATTCTCCTTCTTTTTACCAAAATTAGGTTGTTTCTACTGTTCCAGATGGACCACATAATATCAAAAAATTATTTTTTACTCATCGGATGAGGAAGTAACAGAATTTACAAGCCAAAAAGCTAACAACTCATGCAGAGTAGAGTTAACAAAGTTATGAGCAGGAAGATATAAAGGAGAAGAAGTCCAAACAGAAGAATCAAAAGGACACAAAACCAAAGCATGCATAGAGTATCCATTAGAAGACAAACATCTATGAAAAATTACCATGTCAATTAGCATAATAGTTTACAAAACAGTTTTGGTTGGTAGAGCATCTTTAGCAGCTTCCCAAATGAAAATCTGGATACGATGTGGGACTCTGAGTTTCCATATGCACTTCTAAAGAGTGTAGATTGGGGAAGGTATAAGACCTCTGAGATCCAAGTAGGTAAATTTAGAACTAAACCTACCATTCTTTGAAATCTCCCAAGTCCTCCTATCAGGAGTGCATAGCTGGCTTAGGGAATAATAAAAATATTCTCTATAGAAACTTTAGCGAAATAGGTATTTAACCTAGAGATATTCCAGGATCTAGTGTCAGGATCAATAAAACAAGACACTTTCATACTAAGAGATTGTGTTACAAAGGGATTAGGTTTGGTAGAACCCAAAGTAGGTATCCAGTTGTCACACCAAGAGTCAATGAACTACATATCACTCATAATGCAATAAATAAAGGTTTAATGAGCTCCTTAATGTATGAATACATCTCCAAGTCCAAGAGAAAGAATAGGGGAATTTGGCATTCAATAAGTCATTGTTAGGGAAATATCTAGCCTTGAGGAAAATACCTAATAGAGAGTAGGGTTTTCAACCAGTTTCCAGGCATTTCTAGCAAACATAACAAGATTGTTTAACTCATCTTTTCGAAACCCAAACCACCTTCGCTCTTATGATATCAAAGAATGTTTCATCCAAGTAAATGAAGTTTCCTATATTTAGGGTCAAGAGTTCCTCCCCACCAAAGTTTACGCAAAAGAGAGTCCATTTTCCTTCAAAGAGCTTTTGGCATAATAAAAGCGGTCATTTGATAGATGGGGATAACTTGACCCACATGCTTAACAAGAGAAGTTCTGGCATCTTGAGAAATCATTTTATGAAACCAGAAGGTAATTCTAGCATCGACATATTGAAAAATACTCATATGTGTTTAAAATTTGGACTTCTGAAAGCTAATGGGGGTGCCAAATACTTTTCTCCCACGTCACGGGAGCTAATATTCATAATAGAGGAAAGTTGTTGAACTTGTTTTGGTGACAGATATTTACTAAAAAGAATACCTGATTTATTAAAATTTATTTCCTAACCAGAAACAGAACAATACTTACAAAGATAGTCTCTAATGGTACTAAAATCATGAGCAGTAGCTTTGGGGAAAATTAAACAATCATCAACAAACAAAAAGTGAGTAACATGTGGAGCATTTCTGCAAACCTTAATGCTTGAACAAGCTCTAGACTTAATGCTTGAACAAGATCCAGTCTAGTAAGTTTTTCAATATAAGGAGACAAAGCTTCAGAACAAAGATTGTAAAATATAAGGAGACATGTGATCTCCTTACCTAAGACCTCTCTTAGGTTGAATCAAAGTAATAGGAACACCATTAAGGAGGACAAAATAGGAGACAACGGCAAGACATTGGATAATTAAAAACATCAGTGGTCACATATATAAGCCAAGTTTTCTGAAAACATTTTCAAGGAAATTCCATCCAGGTTTGTCATAATCTTTAGAGATATCAAGTTTAATAGTTGCCAGACCCTCGTCCCTATGATAATGGTTCAGTGTAAACACCACTTCATTAGCAAAAAGCATATTATCAATAATGCTTCTTTTAAGCACAAAAGCACTCTGATTTTGAGAAATAAGGTCATCCATGAAGGGTTTCAGTCTACTATTTAGTATTTTAGACAAGATTGCGTAAGCAAAGTTACACCAAACCAATAGGTCTACATTGAGAGAAAACTTCAGCCATAAGGGTTTTGGGGATAAGTAATGTTGGTATGGTTGATAAATTTAGCCAAATGGCAAGTTCTTACACAGGTTTACACCATATCAATAACAGGTTCACCAACAATATCCCAATGTTTTTGGTAGAATAGGGTTGTGAAACCATCTGTCCTAGAGATTTTTTTGCCTTCTAATTGGAAGGTTGCATGCTTAATCTCCTCGGGGGATAAGGGTTTATTAAGGAGATTATTGTCACTCAAAGAGAATTTCGTGGGGAGGTCGAAACGGACTTCGTCTTGGAAAGATTGAGGGGTATATGAATAGAGGTTTTTGAAATAATCAACAAAGGAGGTTCCAAATTTCCAATGCAACTTATATCAGTTAGAATAGCTTTATAATTATCTTTAATCCAGCTAATATCAGTTCCCTTTCTTTTATAGAGCGTGACCCTATGGAAATATGGGGTATTTCTATCCCCTTCCAAGAGACAAACCTCTATGGACTTATCTTTCCTTTATAATTCCTCTAAAGAGTACAGAAAACCAAGCCTAGCCTTAAGTATGGAGACAGACATGGTCTTAGATGGATCAACAAACTGAATTTTTTTAAGATCCACCCTAGTGGTAGATATATTAGTTTGTATATTACCAAAAGAGTTTGTGTTCGGTTGTCTTAAACCTTTATTGGTATTAAGGAGGCTTTGAGTTTGTAAGCAGGAGAACCAACCACATAATTATAGACCAAGAGTTGGCTGTACTATATATCTCTACAAGATGGATTAGTAATTCACATGGACAAGAAATGAAAATGTTTGGGAGTACAATCACCATCAAAATTAAAACCTATATGGGACAATGATCAGAAGAATCCATGGGGATGTTATTCACACAAAGTTTGGGGAATAAGGTTTAAATTTTTGTGATTTACTAGACACCTATCAAGCCTTTCAAGAATCAAGTTAGTACTATTCTGCGTATTAACCAAGTAAATCTAGGACCAAGAAAACCAGGATCACGCAAGTGAAAGACAGAACAAAAATTCCTAAGATTCAAGAAATCATTGTCATCAACTTGAAGGACACCATTGTTGTCCTCAGAGCCTAAAAGAGAGTTAAAGTCTCTCACGAATAAAGCAGGGTCACTACTAGGTATGAGATGAAGGTTATTCTGAGTAGCTCAAAATCCAATGCTAAGAGTTTGGGTTGGTTCACTGTATGTCAAATGTATGTGATAAAGTTTGGAATGTATAATGTCATTGGTGGTAACATAGATTCCTTTGGAGTTAGAAGAGATAATGTTGAGATACGATTCCTGCTTCCATGCCAATAGCATACCACCACTTCTACTAATACACGGATCATTAAAAACATAGGGGAAACCTAGATTTTTAAGTTTTCTAGCAGCTGTGTCATTCTTCATTTTGGCATCAGACAGAAAAACAATAATGAGTTAATATTCTTTAAGCGAATATTCAATTCTTTGTTAGCCGATTTCTTGCATAGGCTTCCAATATTCCAGCAAAGCATATCGATGTTGGATGTAAGGGGGGTGGGTGGGGGGCGGGTGGGGGTATTAACCCCAGTAAAGGTGGGGGAATTAATAGATATGGGGTATTAGATGGAGAAGTTACCTGATTAGTAGGAACAACACTACTGTTAAAATGAGAGCTAAAAGAGTCACCACCTTTTTTAAGTTCCTTTTGTTGCATTAAGATCCAAAACGACAACCTCTTGGAGAGAATTATTACAGATATCATGGTTTCCCAAGGATTAATGACTGGATGGTGCAGGCAAAAAAACTAATTCATAGAGTCGAGACTAAGAGGAATGTATAAACCATTGCTGCCATATATTCGATCGTGGTTTACAATTATAGATTTCATATATATTAATTTGGGATTAGTTCTCAAATAAGATATAGAAAGGACAAGGATCAAAGAAAACAGCGATTCAAATCAAGATTCTACAGTACCTTATGTTATTGTTAGAGCACTTCTCGGTCAAACTCACAATCGTTGCTATCTCAATCTTGTTTTTCAAGTTTAGTTGCCAAAACTATAATTCTTGATTTGTAGTCTACTTATAACTATGTCTCGGATTAGGATATAATGTGTAGTTGGGCTTTAGACTTCACGTCATTCATCGATTGAAGACGAAGAACTACTAAGGGGATCTTGTGGAACTTCATCAACAAAAGGTATGTGGAGACTTGAACTCATCTATCACTCAGAAGTCTATTTCTATTCTATCTCATATTGAGACAAAAGTCGTATAGCTATATAGAATTTACTTTATACAAATTTGATATTTCGATCTGAGTTTAACTCGCTTACATATTTATCTAAATATGTGTTGGTAAGATTTCACTTTAACCAAGTTCATCTTTTATTCTTGATGAAAGTCAGAAGATGATCATGTGAAAATCGCCTGGTAACATCTTATATGATTTGTATGAGACAGTCATTTGATATAGACTCAGAATATTTTGTATTGATCATTTAATCACTTGAAAATTGCTTTGAAGCTAATAGTTTGTGTGAGACAACTATTTCTGTCTTCTAAGAATGTTTCAATGATTGAAATGGGAGTTTAGAATAATTAACCATTGATTGGATATAGCACAGTATGCGTACTTGTATGCTAACTGTTGCAGGTATATTCCAAATCCGGGAATTTAGTATACATACCCGTTTGCGTACTGATTCAACAATTGAAATCCGGGAACTATAGTATGCATACCCGTATGCGTACTGGTCTCAACTGAGTTCGGTCGTGAACGATATTATGCATACATGTTTTCATACTGGAAAACAGACCTGGTCGAGGAACTCTAAGTATGCGTACCTGTTTGCATACTGGCAACTGGGAAACCTAATCCCACACCTCCTGTGTGATACTAGTTAACGACTTAAAGACTTCATTGGGATTCTGAAGCCAGATCCAACTATTTTCTCTGTAGTTGCGTGTTATGATATTACTTTATATCTTATTGAGTACTATGTTCTCTAAGATTTGCTCGAGATTCAATCTCCGATAGGTAAGATAAAAAGTAATCACAAAGCTCTTCGGGAATATAAGTACGGTATATCAATTGGTTCCTGTTCACCTTGATTTATCAAAAGACGGAACAAAAACTCATAGGTATTTCTGTGGGAGACAAATTTATCTATCCAATATACTTTTTTGTGTGAGACAGATTTGTTTATCAAGTCTTCGACTTTGGGTCGTAGTAACTCTTAGTTGTGGGTGAGATCAGCTAAGGGAATCAAGTGCATATAGTCCTGCTGGGATTCAGAGGCGTAAGGAACACGACTGTACCTTAATCAGTGTGAGATTGGTTAGGGCTCAACTACATTCCAGTCTGAAGTTAACTTGTAGTATGCTAGATTCTGTAGCGGCTTAATGCAGTGTGGTGTTCACATCTGGACTAGGTCCCTGGGTTTTTCTGCATTTGTGGTTTCCTCGTTAACAAAATTTATGGTGTCTGTGTTATTTCTTTTCCGCATTATATTTTCTATATAATTGAAATATCACAGGTTGTGCGTAGTTCAATCAATTAGATAATCCAACCTTGGTTGTTGATATAAATTGATTGACACTTGAACATTGATCTTTGGTACCGTTCAAGTTGTTTCTCATAATAATCAGACTCGCGGATTTCTACCTGTTTGATTTGTTGATTACATTAAAAAATAGAGATATAACTCTTGAATGTATTTTCCTTGATTGAGTCCGACTGCCTAGTTGATTCTCTTGGAAATATATTGGAGTTAGTCCATACAGATTGCCTAAACGAAATTTTGGGTGTGGTTGTTAGACCCCCGCCTTTTCAGTTATGTTAAACCACGAAAACAATATGTCCATAAGGGTTCACAAGTTGATGAGAAAAGTTTTCATGATTAGGAATGAGAATTGGTGGAAAACTCTCAAGATTTGCGATTGGTGGGAATAGGGTGTTGTAGTCTGGAAATACATGACTTTTTGGTGGGACTACAATAATGCTAGCCAAAGCAGACATAGCAACACGAGTCATTTTTCTAGCACCAACACGAGGATTGATTTTTCTCTTTAGATTAGAAAGAGCATCATATTCAGCTACTAACGAAACAATTTCCTCCCTTGACAAAGAAGGATTGATTTGGCCCAGCTGCTGTCTTGAACCTTTTAGCAGAAGATGTTTGAATAGAAGAATGAGTGAGTTTTTGAAGCTCATAGGGGTTTGCGATTAGATCTATAAGCTTATGAATGATTGGTAGACCATTTTCCATAATAGTTAGAACTTGTTTATAAATGAGTCAAACTTCATGAATTTTCAAAGCAGTGGATGCTGATAAAACAACCCATGCTGATCATTCTATATATATAACTATCAATTACAAGAGATGAAGTATCTTGGAAAACAACTTTCCTCTTTTCTCTTGAGAAGGAAGCGAGAGAATAATCTACCATAGTAGTAATATTATCTGGTTGAGCAGTAGGGGGGTAGCTAAAGATTGAATGAAATCAGATCTTGATGAGTCATGAACTTCTTGGGGTGGCATCCATCTTGAGATAATCATTATTGGAGTTGGGCTTCAATGATGGAAATATTGACTATATTCACTAGCTTGTTGAACTATTCTCGGTTTCACTTTAGTACAAGTAACACTTTATGGTCAATAACACGCAGGAATAACAAAAAGATCTTGGTACCATAAAGTATCTTCATTTTGTTTGGAATTGCTCAATTCCGCCTCTATTAACTAGAGGAACTCTAGTGGGAAGGGGTTTTTGGATAACAATATTATTAATACACACTTTGAAATTCTTTATCTTCACTTTCTCCAAGTTTGAAAGCTAACTTCATGTGATCTTCAAAATCAGTATATTTGTTTGGAATATTGCACGGGACCAAAGACATAAGCTCTTCTGTGAAATCAGTTTGCCAATTATTGAGCCAACCTGTTGGTGGAAATGAACGCAGAACAATGAGGTAACCACAAGCATATCAAGTCATTTGCTCATTTACTCTGTTGATATCAACTAGAAAATGAATAAGAATCTTGTTCTTCAAACAACTGAAGGTTGTAGCTGTGTGAGTTTGAAGAGGAGGCTATTGTTTACAAATATATCTCCTAACATAAGAAGTATGGACTAAAAATTCACTACCGATATGACCAGTAATACATTATTTCTAGTTATTATCATTTTCAGCTACTACTATTTTTTCAATAAAGACAAATTCTGTAATAGATAATGGGAGTTTGTTCGGTAAGATAAGTTTCTCAGACATTTGGTGACATAATTCATGAATTTCTTTTAATGTAGAATAAGATGGTAATGATGAGATGTTTTGAGTATCATTTGAGGAGGTATGAATACCAATATATGGGAGAAGGGGGATGAGAAACAAACATATGATATCTATTTTTAAAATGGATGATGAGGATGGGATAGAAGTTGGTGACTTGGGTGTGTTGAACTATCTGAAAAGAAACGACTATGTCATCCTTAAAATTATAAGTGTTGTAGAAAGAACCGCAAAAGGGATGGAGGCCATGTGTATGAAATGGTTTAAGGTTAGAATTTTTCTTGATGGTACTATGACAATAAATTTTTAATGTAGTTGGTGTTTTCTTTCAGCCAACGTTGCTTTTGAGATGTAGATCATTGACCCAGAAAGGGGCACACGGTCCAAATATGCGATGTCTAGATATACTTCTGATGAAGACGTGTTCTTTGCACTTTAAAAGAGATGTCTTTATACCAACAACAATGATTCTTTTTGGACCAGTGGTAGTATAGTGTAGTTGACCATTTATTATGGATGTCTTTGTGTGGCCAATTATTTGAACTACTACCCGAACCCCAACTCTGGTTGGTATTTGTCAAGATAAAGCCCCCAAATGTATCTTAGATATGGCTACTCAGGGTAGTCGAACATTTATTATGGATGTCTTTGTGTGGCCAATTATTTTAACTACTCAAGATAAAACCAACAAATGTATCTCAGATAGGTTGAAAAAGGTAGAGGTGGATACATGGTTTGGCCAGGTATGTGCTGAAGTGCATAAACCAAGACAGGGGGTTGGAGATGAAATGATAGTAAAGAGGGTGAGGGTTTTGAGTAACGACAGAATGCATGCACTAGACGTGTAAAAGCATGGTGAACCACAATGTCTCTCAACACTCAACAGGTGTTTCCATCTTCGAATCTACAAAAAAATAAATTAGGATCATTAGTGATACACTTAAGGCCATGCAAGTAGGCGACCTACTAAAACTCCTCTTAATGATAATTCCATTGAAATGTAAACGGTGTAAAATATATGGGTACACATTGAGGGTGGGAATTAACGAAGAATAATGATGGTTTTTGAAAAACTGCGTCTGAATTGAATTGGTGTGGTCATCCAAGGGAGGGGACGTTTAACCATGCGCCTAAATGGACATTTATGGTTAATCTATCCACTCCATAACAGGGAGAAAATTGGATAATTTCACCATTAACGCTAATTATACCCAGAGATTAAAGATTTTAGAAATGATTGAATCAGACAATAATGAAGATAGTGAAAATATTGAGGAACAAAAAATTGCTTCACCAGAATTCAAAAATGCAAAAAGAGCAGTTGAGGCATTATCAAGTCATGAGATATAGATACTGATACTATTCGTGAATCAAGAGTTAGAGAGGAAAAGAATTCAAGTGGAGTTTGATTATCAGAGAATTGAGAACAATGAGGAGTTTCAATTGTGGGTGTGAAAAAATGATGCAATAGGTGCAATGAAAACAAGGCAGAGACAAGCAAGGCAAGAAAATATGAGAAACTATTGGACAAAGACAAAAAGTGCAACAAAGAGTGATAGTGAAGAAGAAGATGGAGGAAATGCAGTTGTAGTTGAAAATGCAGGACGTAGCAGTGAATCAACAACTGATCTAAATGAGGCATCAAAGGAGATTGAGAGACAAAATCATGTTGAGGATATGATGTATCGGTGTTATCTCGCAGAGAGGAGGCTACCCTAGATATTTTCTTGAACCACATCAGAAGCCCCAAACATGGATTCTGACGGTGAGGAGATACCCAGGTTGTATATTGATTGCAATCATGTGTCCGTTGAGATTGATCAGAATGCTACAGATTAGGATGTTGATCAATATGAAGATGATGAAAAAGGGAGTGAAGATGAAGGTTATGGTTATGCTGCTTCAACCAGTAGTGATAGCGTCCGTAACTTTTTCTATGAGGAGGAAGATTTCGAAAAAGACTACGTTGATGATCAATGGTGATCATCTGGAGAGTGTGATAATGATTTTTAGAGGAAAGATTCTGGAGATTAAATTTTTTAGGATTTATTGAACTGGTTTGTGCAAATATGCAGGGGTTCTTCTTATGCTTGTAATTGTGGAAATTGATGAAGGAAGTTGGTCTCTCTATTTCTTCAATCTGCTGGGTAGAAATCATGGAGGCGATAACAATTTTTTTTTGTTTGTTAATCTTTTGTTGGTCTGTTGGATTGATCTTAGTAATAGTAATCTTGATCGTCTTTAGTTAGTGTTTGTAGGCTGAGAACTTCTACAACTTTTTGGTGTAAGATTGTGGGTTTTGAACTTTTAATCATGGGGAAACAAGATGTGAAGGTGTTTAATGTAATGAATAAATATCCGATTTGTGATTCGGGAATTGAGATGATAAACACACTGGAAGCTCTGATGAACTAAAGTAATGAAGTAGGAGACTAACAATTGTAAGACTTTGATGAGAATATTTCTAAATTGACCTTGGAGAAAATCATGGGAGGGAATGTTGGAAAAGCGATTAATAAAAAAATAATTTTTTAAAGTTTTAATAAAAAATTATAATTTATTGTTTTATTTTGTGAATGAAACTTTTTAGTCCCACATCGTGGAGTTTCCAATTTTTAGTAGTTTTAAGAAACTATATAAAGCTTTTAGTCCCACATCGGGGAGTTTTTCTTCTTAAGTTGTATTTGTCAATTATATAAAGAAATTCACTATTTTTGTAAAATCTATGGGAAAGGGGTTGCTCTATATTTTAGAGGGACCCCTAAGGGAAAATATTTTATAGAGGTTTTTAAGCATTCGCGATTTTCCTTAACGGTTTTTTCGGAGTTGCCAAGCTCAAGTTGAGCATCTACTACATATGCTAGTAGTAGGTGTATTAGGGTGTTTTATCATGGAGATATCCGTCCGGGCGCTAATGTCTTAAGGACAGCGTGTTGAACACGTGACTCACTCTATTTTCCAAAGTTTTGCCTTGTTGCTGTTGCGGAGATACGGGGAGCTTGTTCGTTTCGTCAAAGCAATCACTTCCATTATAAAGGAGCTAAGTATCAATAACTTTTGCTTATTTGATTTTTCTTTGTTTTTGATTATTGCACCCAACAATCTTAAGACATTAACATTTGTAATAATCGAAAACGATTGATTGGTTTGTGAATCATGGATGTTAATTGTGGAGTGAAAAAACAAAAACGAATTTCTGGTCAGCTGTAGAGTTTCAATTTTATCTTTTAATATAGAAGGAATTTCGATGAACCCTTTTGACACAACGTAGTAGACATCCTGATAGTTACCCGCTTTAAATTTCAGAATTTTTGGAGTTGTAAAAGTATTTTTTTAATATTTTACAAAACAGAAAATCGTTTCTGAAAAATTCTGACGAGCAGAAAATTGTTGTTAACTAAATTAATTTTTGTGGGGTAACCATGAGTTTTTTGAAACGCTGATTCAAACGAAGTTTGCATATATAGATGTTATCTTCAAAACTCATATTTTACTTTCTGATTTGGAATTGTGATTTGTGAATAAAGGTGTCATCTCCGAGGGACATGGCTAATAGCCGCATGTGGTTGGAAACAAATCTTCCAAAGATGGCAAAGGTGAGAACATCGAACGCAACTCTAAGCATGGTCTTCATGATAAAGGTATATTTCGTAAACCTGAATCCGGAATTACTTTAGTTAAGGGTGAGTGTTATGTTTGTAAAATTTCTGGCCACGCGGCAGTAAATTGTAGACAACATAAAAACCTTAATAAGTAGAAAGTTAATGCTAATTTAGTTGAAACAAACTAGAACAAGTTTGGTGGCATGATGTGGGAAGTTATTTTAATAACCAATGTGAGAGACCAGTAGGTGGACTCTGGAGCCACCAAGAATGTTTGTTGAAACAGAGACCTGTTCACCTCCTATCATAGGATAGGGGATGTCGAGAAACTCTTATTGAGTAACTCATATGCAATAGAGGTTGCATAAAAGGAAAAGGTCGAGCAGAAGCTCATATCTGTAATATTCTCACATTGAATGAAGTTTTCATGTTCCGAGCATATGCGAAAATATTGTATCTTGTTCTGTTGTAGATGGAAAAATATTTAAGATCTTAATTGAATCTGGAAAACTTGTTGTAACTAGGCAGTGATTTTTTAAGCAAGAGTTATAGGACTTTGGGTCTATATAAGCTTAACGGAAAAACTGATGATGTGAACGTAGTTGATTCTTGTGATATCTTTGTGTGATTGATTGTTTTACGTGGTAGACTTGGAACCTTAAACTTATAAGTCAATGCTTAACTGGCTAGCATAGGCTTCGTACCCAAATTTAGTTTGGATTTTGAACACAAAAGTGAAATCTGTGAAGAATCAAAATATGCTATAAAATCTTTTAGCACAAATGTTCAGAGTAATTCTAAGCCTTTAGAATTAATTCAGTTAGGCCTAGTTGACATGAGTTCAACCCAAAACCACTGTGGTAAAATATGGTTATAACTTCCGTAGATGATTGTACGAGGTACTATCTTGTATACTTGCTTAGGATAAGGATGACGCCTTAGAAGCCTTAAGATGTATAAACTTGAAGTTGGAAACCAATTAGAAGCCTTGAACATAACAACCGTATCCTTAAGGAGATGATAATTTCCATGTTGATTAGTTCAGGATTACCTGCGGCCTTGTGGGGGGAGGCAGTCCTCTTAACTAGTATATCCTGAATAAAGTACCATTTTAAGAATCAGATGAAACTCCATGTGGTTTATGGAACGGTAGATGACCTTCTTATGAATGTGTCAAAGTGTGGGGGCATTTGACTAAGATTGCAATTCCTCTTCCTAAAAGAACTAGATTGAAACCAAAAATGTTGCTTGTGTTTTCGTATAGGGTATATTGAGTATACTTCTACAAATAGATTTTTGGTTGTGTGTTCTGATTTTTTCTGACATTGGTGTGAATATTATTACGGAATCTAGGGATGCTGAGTTCTTTGAACATGTTTCTAAACCTGTACCTCATTAGAGATGTGTTGTTGATCCCCTAGATTTATCTTCAAATAGTCAGAACATATTTTAAAGGAAGATGAAGTTGATGTTGAGCCTAAGAGAAGTAAAATAATTAGACTTGAGTTTCTTATGAAACCGACTTCATAACATGCCTAGCTTAGTCTGAGCCACAAACTTGTAAAGAAGCCTTAATATCTACTGAAACCCCATTCTGGTAAGAAGCTTCATTTAGTGAAATGGACTCAGTCCGTTGGAACCAGACTTGAGAGCTTTCTAGTTTACCTCCAGGTTGTAAGACCATGGGATGTAAATGAGTCTTTAAGAGGAAACGATAGGTAGATGAAACTGTGGAAAAATATTAAGCTAAGTTGGTAGCTAAAGGCTATAAACTAAAAGAAGGTGTAGATTTCCTTGATTCTACTTCAATTGTGACGGAAATTACTTCCGTTGAGATACTAATTGTTATTGCTGCCATAAAGAACGTAGAGATACATCAGATGGATGTTAAGACAGCTTTTTCTAAAACCGTGAATTAGGTAAAGAAATTTACATAGATCAACCTGAAGACTTTGTAGTGAAAGGTTGTGAATACAAAGTTTGCAATTTGAAAAATATTTGTATGGTTTTCAAATAAGAACGTAAACAGTGACATGGAAAATTTAATCATGTGATAATGGATAGTGGATTTAAATTAATGAATCTGACAAGAATGTCCACAAGTAACTTGTTAAGGATGTCTGTGTAATTGTATGCTTGTATGTTGATGATATGATTGATACAAACATAGATGTGATCAATTCCACTAAAAACATGCACTGAATGAGAACATTGACTTGAAAGACTTGGGCCCTTTTGATGTAATATTAGGGATGAGGATTAGAAGATAATCAAACATTTATAAGTCTTAGTCGTTCTCATTATGTTGAGTTGTGCTTAAGAGATACAATCAGTCTGATTGTAAACCTGCTTGTACTTTGTACGATTATTCTTGTAGTCTCAAGAAAAATAAGGGTAGTGGAGTATCTTAACTTGAATACTCAAAAGTTATAGGATGTATGATGAATTTAATGAACTGTAAGAGTCCAGACATTGCCTATATTGTGAGTAAGTTAAGTGGATATAATTGTAGTCCAGAGCAAGAGAATTCAGATGCACTGAGTAGAGTATTATGGTACCTAAAATAATCTTTTGATTTATGAAAGGTATCTTGTTGTCCTTGGGACTTTATGATGCAAACTGGATAGTTGACTCAGAGGAGTCTAAGTTTACGAGTGGATATGGTTTCACTCTAACATGTGGGTTTGTTGTTGGAAGATTTCCAAACAAACATATCGCTCAATTCATTATGGAATCTGAGAGTATTGCGTTAGATAAAGCATGAGAGGGGGCCGAGTGCCTAAGATGATTTTTAGAAGACATTCCTCTTTGGCATAGGCCTGTGCCAGCTATATCTATACATTGTGTTAGCCAAGCTATAATAGTTAAAGCTAAGAAATAACTAATCTCAATCGGCGTTATTTCCATTGATTGGATAAAGTCCAAGGAGAATATCGCGCAATCTTTGACGAAAGGTTTGTACAAAGAGATAGTTAAAAATGCATCGAGGGGGTTGGGGCTTAAGCTCATATATTAAACTTGCCATGAAGGATACTCAACCTTGCTGACTGGAGATCCCATGATCAAGGTTTCGAATGAGACAACTAATTTGTGGTGGGTAAAGGTAAACACTATCAGAGATTTTCATTCTCTGTCCCTTCCCTATGGTGTAGACGTGATAGTGTGACTGCATGTGGAGGATGAATTTTTAATAAGTCTTAATGAGTTCTATAGTTTCAATTTAAGATTGAAGTGGGGTGTAGCAGTAACACTCTTTATGGAAACTCACCTATCTGAATGAGGAAGTGGGTCGCTTCCTGTGAGAATATGAGCTGATTCTCTAGAGCATTCTGAGAAACAGGATACGTCCAGGGCCAAAACGGACAAAACGGCACGAGCTTGGCAGCAATCTTGGAGATATCACCCGTGGTTGTTATCACGAATTACATCAAATGCTAGCAGTTCAAGACATAGTTCACTGTCTCTAGCAAGTAATTCTGGTAATATCTCACTAAGCAAAGGTTCAAGACCTCATGGACACCTCTGCCTAAAATGGTATTTCCTGCGTTTTTTTATGTGATTTTCATTTTGATGGTTTTGGTATTACTGGAACTTAGGACCTAAAGGTCACTAAGGGTTCACTAGTTCATGCTTTTTCACTTTGGTGAAAGATACCTATAGTCTCACCATGTGAGAATTAAAGATGAAAGCTCTCAATACTATTATGATTTATGCAATCCATAGTATGACCCTGGGGTCAACACACTTTTGTGTGAGGGAGAGGACGTATAAATGACTAGTATGATTTCAACACTTGCACGATCAGTCTGTTTGGATCGTGAGGTTGGGATGTTTATTTACCAAGATCTATCTGTGTTTTCATGTTTTATTGAGTTTTCATTCATGTGGGGGATTGTTGGAAAACGATTAATAAAAAAATAATTTTTTAAAGTTTTAATAAAAAATTATAATTTATTGTTTTATTTTGTGAATGAAACTTTTTAGTCCCACATCGTGGAGTTTCCAATTTTTAGTAGTTTTAAGAAACTATATAAAGCTTTTAGTCCCACATCGGGGAGTTTTTCTTCTTAAGTTGTATTTGTCAATTATATAAAGAAATTCACTACTTTTGTAAAATCTATGGGAAAGGGGTTGCTCTATATTTTAGAGGGACCCCTAAGGGAAAATATTTTATAGCGGTTTTTAAGCATTCGCGATTTTCCTTAACGGTTTTTTCGGAGTTGCCAAGCTCAAGTTGAGCATCTACTACATATGCTAGTAGTAGGTGTATTAGGGTGTTTTATCCTGGAGATATCCGTCCTGTGAGGGCTATAGCATCACTCTTGAGTGCAGCCGGGCGCTAATGTCTTAAGGACAGCGTGTTGAACACGTGACTCACTCTATTTTCCAAAGTTTTGCCTTGTTGCTGTTGCGGAGATACGGAAAGCTTGTTCGTTTCGTCAAAGCAATCACTTTCATTATAAAGGAGCTAAGTATCAATAACTTTTGCTTATTTGATTTTTCTTTGTTTTTGATTATTGCATCCAACAGGAAAATCCAGAGATTCAAAGATTGGAAAAACCAAAATGAACAAATTTAGTGCTTACATCATATGACGATGGAGTAGAGTATTTACCCACTGTATTAGTCCACATTCCAGCCTTTAAATGGGAAATTGCTATTTATATGGGGCATGAATTGAATCACGAAGGTACTTATTTAAGAATAGAAAAGGTTGATACGTATATTCGTAAAGTAAAAGCTTACAACGATTCTCCGAGTAGAACAAAAACTTTACAATCGAAAAGCAGATGATTCACTGGAACACCCTTAATTAAGGAAACCTAAATTCGAAAATTTCAAAAGCAAGGCAATAGTACTCTTATCACACCCAAGCGGGAAAGTTGGTTGAATGATATTTCTAAAAAATGTGCACGAATCTCATTAAGTCATATACATGTTGGAGACAGTGGACATTTCAAAACTATTATAAAACCACTCAAGTTTGTTCGAGGATTTAATTATTATAAAACTGGTGATTCAAGATCTGTAGATGGAATTGTTGATCAATAAACCTTAGCAGACTCCGATTTTGTGTATGTTGATCAATAGTGAAATCAAGTTGTTTTCAGAAGTTACTTTGAAGATTGAAGACTTGAAGACTTTTTTTTTTGGTTTATGATCTTTGTGATTCTTCTTGCACACTTGATTTTCATAGGATCCACCAAGCATTTTATCTTGATACACTTAAGATTTGTGTAAAGATCGAACAAACTGTCTAGTTGTTTCTTTTTGTTTGGTTGCTTAGATAGAGCTTGTTCACTAACATTAATTATTTTAACAATCATTTTCTTGGTTTGATATTTGAACAAATAAGTTTATATTGAAGAAAAAGAAAATCCTTTACTCTACTTTATCTCTGATCTTAAGATTTGTTTGAGAAATTAATAAGTGAGTTGGTCACTTCGCAGGATTTAGCCATTTGCTATTTAAGGTTACGATCTAAAGGAGATGAGAGCAGAAGCCTTCACAACAGTGAAACAACTCAAGATAGTAGACTCTGCCTTCGGATATACATGCGTAGGTCAGTTTGGTTGTCGGCACAGGGATACTGAAGGAATCCCAAGAAAAGAAAGAGTACATTTTACTTGGTCTCAACTATTCCAAGTTGCGGTAGTTAATTTGTATAGTGGCAGGGCCGTTTCTGGAATTTTTTTGCCCCAAAGCGGAACTGAAAAATGTTGCCCCCTTATCTTAAAAGAACTACGATCAAAAGCTTAGTTGTATAGGGTTGTTTATAAGGTGCTAGAATTTCATATCTATATTAAAATGGCAACATACTAATCAATAATTAATCGTCAATAATTCATCATCTATGTATTCAAAAAGGGAAACACGTACATGTATAGTGTCGGGATATAAAAGAAAGGAGAAGAAAGAAGGCCAAAACACATATGAGTAGACTGTAATCCCGTAGTGATAATATAGTCTACATGCCGTATATGGCGTCTTGTGTGATTCAAGCAAGTTCATAAAACAAGAAAACTTATCGTGATAGATAGAGATAAAAAATGTTCCAAAACATAAATCCTAGCAGCACCAACTGAAGTCAGATTTTCTTGTCGTGAGAGATATATAGAGCTCAAAAACTATTTCAAAATAAAAACTACCTCCAAACAAATATCCTAGCACCATAGATGTAGTTGCAGGAAATCCTACACTACACCCCTCATATGATTTCATTATTAATCAACTCATTTTTAGGTTTACACTCTTAATTTTATTGATCAATCCATGAATGTTCTTACAAGAAAAGATAAAGAAATCAAGAATCACCTCTGCTCTAGAGTTTCTCTCTCCTATTTACTTGTTTCTTACTCAAAAAAGATCTCCTCCTTTTCTTTACAACTTGAACGACTATTTATAGGGAAATACATAGTGGATGACAGCTAATATGTCCTTTATTTTCGGGTATAATCTGCGACATTCTCGCAACCTTACAAATATTAATGTCGCAAGCTCTCTAATTTTCGCAGGACTATCACATCTTTCTCGTGACCTTAGCTGACGTCATTTATTATATTCTTCCTGAAATTGTTCTGCGACGCTGTTGTACTGTGTTGTTGATAATTTCGCTGAAATATTGTCGTTGCGAGATTCTGATCCTACATCTTGCCTATTCTCATATCTTCTCTTCAAAGTAGAGAATGATGTGAGAAATGCCGCAGCTGTTCATCTTTTCATATTCTGCATTTATCACACGTATTCTTTCTTCCATTTGTTTCTTGACACGTCTTCTGTAACCGCTGCTTTTCAACCGCTCACGTCTTTTCGTCTTAATGGTGTTTATTTCTTCGAGTAAAAAAAATCTTCTTTATATACTCTTCTTACTCTTCTTCCCACTTTCTTTTTACTTTCTCTTCTATTTTTATTCTCTCATCTCTGCAACTCTGTTATTCTTCTGCAAGTTCTGCTGCTGTAATTTTTTTCCCCTTCAATCCTCTTACTTTTTATTCATTCCCATACTCTATATTCAAATATGGCTCCAAATGGTCATAGACATGAGAAGAGTTTAAAATATGTCCAAAAAGATCTTGCTGATAAAGGTTTCACACTCTCCACCATTCCTGGTGAAAATGCCAAATCAATTCTTTATGTCAAACTTTTCTCTGATCAGTATTGTGATGATCAATCAATCATAATTTCGCTAGGTCAGATTCTCGCAGGTCTCCCTATTCCTCTTTATAACCCAGATCTTCCTTTATTTTATGAAATTTTTGCTCACTCGGGATTTTCGCGAGCTATCTTCCAACTGAGTGAGGACTGCATCCGTCTGATGCTAGAGTTCGCTAACAGTGGTGCTGGTAGAGGATCTATGTACTCCAAGAACTTAGGGATCCTAAATTCGCAAACCTAGAGATAATTGCTGAGAAATACACAGTAGTGAGTTTCTTTGAGAACTATGAACTTATCTCCATGAAGAAAGAGAATACTCGCTGGGGTATTCGATTAAAAATGAAAGATAACATTGATGAAGCCAAAATTCTCATGCAAGATATTGACTGGCATTCTGTTAAAAACACATACTTCATGCCAATCCAAAGATGATAAATGGTGTGTTTTTCCTTTAATGCTAAAAGGACCCTACATTGCTGGGTCAAATGTCCTTCCTACGAATCTCGCTGCTTATCAACCTTGGGTTTTCTCTTGGCCCGAGAAGGAGAAAGAGGTATGTTTCTTCCCATTTAACTCACTTTATATTTATTTATTGATTTTTATTATTCTGTTCGCTAACTCTTGCGACATTCAGAAGATCCAAAAACTGAAAGATAGTTATAATAGGACTGGGAAAGCTAGTACTTTGTTAGCTCTTCGGTCATACACAGATGAGGTAAGAAATTTTCTCTTATGATTTTAAACTGTATACTGTTGCTTCCATTTCTTATTTCTATCTGTGTATGAAGATTATTGCTGAAGTAGAAGAGCCTGCTGATGTTTCGAAGACAGGTGATAAAGGTAAAGGTGCTCTTCGCAGAGAAAAATCAACTGCTCCTCCTTCAAAGAAAAGGAAAGTTTGTTATTCTTCTCCTTCAAATATTCCTCCTCAAGAAAATTTCGAAAGTGACAAGGATGATGAGGACAATGATGATCTTGTCGCAAGTGAAGATTTTCCACCTGAATCTTCTATGTCTAAGCTCTCTGGCCTCTTTTCTGATTCTCTGCAAGGAATGGGAGATAGCCAATTCGCCAACACCTGCAAGGCTCTCGCTATACTTTGCGATGTACTTTTACTGGATGGTGATAGTTCTCTTCGTGGAGTTTCTAGATCAGTGACTCCCGAATTCTTGCATTCCCTCAATAGTCTGGTATATTTTTATCCCTTTATTTCTTTATTGTCATAACTCAAAATTTCTTTCTATATTAATATTTTTTATATTTTCTCGCAGGCTGGAAAAGCTTCTTTTGCTGTTGCTTCTTTCTAGATCAGTGACTCCCGAATTCTTGCATTCCCTCAATAGTCTGGTATATTTTTATCCCTTTATTTCTTTATTGTCATAACTCAAAATTTCTTTCTATATTAATATTTTTTATATTTTCTCGCAGGCTGGAAAAGCTTCTTTTGTTGTTGCCTCAGACCTAGAGAGAAGACGCGAAAATCTTTAAAAGAAGAATCTTCAATTTCGCACAAAGAATGAAGAATTGGAAGCTGAAGTTAAAAGTCTTCGCGAGAAAAATAGACAATTAGAAATTGATTCTTCTTCGTATAAGAACAAAATCTCTAGCCTTCAGCAAGCTAATAATCAGCTTTACGGTATGTTACTTTTCTCTTTTCCCTTCATTCATTCATCCTGTTGTTTTATCTTATTTAAATGATCCTTTTTACAGACATTTATGGTCTTTCTGATGAAGCTACCCTTCTTCGTTCATTTCCTAATGCCTTGGATAATGATACCCTTCTTGAGCGTCTTAACAATTCCTTAAATAGCTTCTCAAATGATAGAATTTCATCTATTTCTCTAAATGAGCTTAGATCTAAATTTCGCCTCTTAGAAATTGACCATAGATCTAGTTTAGGCTTAGCCAATCGATTTAAGCGTCTCCTTCTTGATTCTAAAGAGAAAACCAATGAGTTAAGAACCAAAATTAGCGGTCTCATAGATGATAAGGGTCGCATCTCTGATCAAGGTGCCAAGGCTTTGGCAAAATTCCAAGAGGCTCTTCTTGAAGTTCAACTTGAACAAGATGAAGCTAACCGCAAGAACATCGAACTCTGCGAAAGGGAAAATCAAATTCGTTCTCGTCTTCTTCTAAGTAGTGAGGATGAATTTGTTTGGGCTGCGAAAATCTTAGATGATGCTAGAAAAGATTTAGGTGTAAATGTTAGTCTCCAGGTTGAGCATACAGCCTTGATTAGAGATATGATTTCTGACATAGAAGGTTACTAACTACTCTTCTTTACTAATCTTTTGCTTCTTATGAATTTTCATCAAGTTAATAATTGATTGTCTTTTGCTCGCAGATTCTGAAAATAGATATCGTGAAAAGATTGAAGAAATCGAAGATGAAAAGGAGGAACTCGCAAAGAATCTTTCTTCTCGCAACGACAAATATTCTAGATTAAAGAATCAAATCAAGATCACTGTTGCGAATTTTAAGAATGATGCTATGCATTGTCGCAATCAAACTATCCAAATGGTTTGTGACGATCATAATATCCCACATTCTGATTATCCTTGTCTCTTGGAAGAAATCCCACAAAATACTCCCAGTTTGATTATCTCTGATAGCGAAGCTGACGATGAAGAATCTGATAGTGATGGAGGTTCTGATGGTGATGAAGATTCTGACGCAGACGAAGAAGGGAACAAGTCTGATGAAGATAATGAAGGATCAACTAAGAAGTAGTCTTTATTTGTTTCTTTGATTCTTTGTAATACTTGTAAATTTACTTCTTCTTTCTGTATATTTGTGTTTCTTTCATTTTGACCTGCATTCATTAAAACAATTCTTCTTTGCAATACAGTTAATCAATATAATCGTTAATTCTTGAATCTTTGAGTAAATCTATCATATGGAGACAAATAAGATTTTCTAGTTTCATACATTCCCATACTTGCCTCTGTTATTTGAATCCAAATGAGAGATTTCATAAAAAAATTCTTATTTTATGTCTCAATTTCGCGGTTAATTATGTATAACTTCGCAATCTTATGCGAAGTGAATTTTTATTTTTTTCAAAATCTCATTCCCGTGTGGTCTTATATTGCCTTCCTAATTAAAGGTCTTATGATGCCGCCTCTTGTCATTGCGACAAAATCGAAGGACGTCCTTGCACTTTCATGCAAAAACCCATTGATCTTGCCTTAACTTTTTCTTTTGTATTATGGCCTCTTCAGGAATGTTGCGACAATATGACAGGCCTAAATATTCTTGCGAAAATGAAGCCCCATGACATTTCCATCTTGCGATGAAATAGCAGGACGTCTTCGCACTTTCATGCGAAAACCCATTGATCTCGTCTTATCCTTTTCTTTTGTATTATTGCCTCTTCAGGATTGTTGCACAAATATGACAAGCCTTAATATCCTTGCGAATAAAAAGCCTCATGACATTTTCATCTTAAGACACTTATCATCTCCCTAATGGAGGGTTCCGCCCTTATCTCCCCCCTGGTTGGACCTTCAAGGAGGCGTACTTCTACCATACAAGGTTAGCTCCTCCCATCCAGTCTTAACAACAACCAGATGCTTTCGCAGCCTCTTATCCCTTTTACCTATAGGGCTTATGGTTACGAGACTGCACCCTAAGTGGGGTTTTCTTCAGGCTGAGTGCAGTATAAGCCAAGACTTGTCTAGAATGGAAAAGTACGCTTCAAACGTCCCTGACACTCTATACTCAACCGTGTACCTCGGCACCTTGATCAGATCTGCACTCCTTGGGAGAGTCCTTATTACCTTAGTCGCCCAACTTAAGTCATATGCTTAACCTGAGAATCCAAGGTGCCTCTCCCGGATGGGCTTTATTGACCCAAAATCTCCATGACTCAGGTTTCGGTGGCGGTGTAGCCTTTCCCTGAGTCATGCAACAGGTACCCCCTTATATGACGTACTTTAGGTCTTACATTTTCCTCTTGCAAAATTGCATTCGCGAACTAGGGTGTACGCCATAAAGGTTTGCCCCTTTCTTTTTTGTCATTTTTCTCTGATTATCTTCTGTAAAATTCATTATCTCTGCGAGGGTCTCGCAAATCATCATATTGTATCTGAATTTTGCAATCTCAGTTTTTCCATTCAATCAAATGTATTTTTGAGAATTTCACTTATTGCGAGAGTATCGCAAAAACTTAATCATTCATACATTTCTTTTTTTATTACCTTTGTCATCCTCTGCTTTTTCATTATTTTCTGTTACTGCTTCCTTGGTAGTGGTATGTTCATTATTTTTATTCTAAGCTAGCATTAGTTTCGCAACATCTCTTCTCATTTCCTTTCGATTGCATCCACCATCAACCTATCACTTCTTTGTGTATCCTTGATTTTGTTTCGCCAGTTTTCCTTCTTGTTTGCTATTCCTTCGCAAGATTCTATCTCAGTTTCGTAAAACCTCTTTCCTTCAACCAAATCTCCCTTTATGATTCCTACACCACTGGGGTGAGGGAATTTGATGCACTGGTGGAAAGTTGAAGCTACACCTAGAATCCCATGCAGCCAAGGTCGACCAATTAACGCATTGTAGGGTGATTCTACATCGACGACACATAATAAGATTTCGGAAGATATTCCTTTCAATGGAATTCGCATAGTAACCACCCATTTAGGCTTGTTAGCAGTACTATTAAAACCATATATCTTATATGTTGATGGTATAAGATCATCATCTCTTCCACCATGGTTTTATAAGTATGATAAAATAAAATGTTCATAGAGCTTCCAGTATCGATTAGAATTCTATTAATTTCCCATGAATCTTCAGCTTCAACATCCTCATCTTCTTTCGGTTTTGGATTAATTTCTAATTTTACTACCAATGGATTGTCATGCACCTCTTCTCCTTCCGGAATTTCTTCTGCGGTAAAAGAAATGATCTGTTTCTGTCATTCCTCTAGTGGCGAGATTTTCGCAATATTCATAATTTCTCTTCCATCATTATCTCTTGCGAACACTCTACTCAAAACATTATCATGAAAATCTTCAATTGTCTTATATGAATGTACGATAGAGTGACAAAATAAATGTTTTTCTTTTGCACCAACTTCTATGAAGAATGTTTCCTTCTTTTTCATCGTATTCACTTTGTAATGCTCTGGTGGTGGTGGCAGTGGTTCAGATTGTGGATGCCCTACCAGAAAGTCGTTTAGTTTTCCTTGATCTGTCATTCTCAAAATAATTCTTTTTACATTTCTGCAATCATTTGTTGTATGTCTATGAAAATGATGATAAGAACAAAACTCATGGCTTCTGTGGTTTGGAGGTGGTTCCGTTCCCATGTTCCATGGTGTTGGTATATTTTCCATCAAGATTATAGCTTCCCATATCTTCTCCACACTTGCGTTTAGAGGTGGCATCTTGATTTCTTCCCATACTACGTACTTTGTGACCTCCTTGTCCTCTATTATAGTTTTGTCTTTGACATCCATAAGTTTCTTGTGGTTGATCGAGTCTTTGAATCTTGTTATTTCCACCACGATTGTATAAATTTCTTTCATACTCTTCTTGATCTCGGCATCCCATAGCCACCAGTTTATGTTGATTGTTACTCGTCACCTTCTCTTGTTGTACTTGCGAAGTTTCGCTACTGTGTTTATTAGCTTGGGTAATAAGCTTGCATTCGCTGTTTTTGAGCTGGTGTTCGCAACTGGATATGATTCCATTTCATTTTTCCTTTCCTCTAGAGCAATGTATTCTTCTTGAAGTTCTTGCAATTCAGTCATTGTTTTCGTATTCTTGACTCTGAAAATTTAGACATACAATAGGTTTGTTGCAAACATAGCATTGATAAATGATAATATAAGATATCTCTCATCTACACGACCATCCATTTCGCTACACATAGTTCTCCATATTTTAGTCAGGTGCTTCAAACTTTCGCCAATCCTTTGTTTTAATCCAAACACATCTTCTATACCAGGTCGCGAGGAATTATTACTTATATATTCCCCCAAGAATGTAGTCTGCAAATGATTGAAGGATGTTATTGTGTTCTTTGGTAGACCTTCAAACCATTTTAACGCCTCTCCTGTTAAGCTGGATGCGAAATATTTGCATAATACAACATCATGATTTTCCCATTGTAACATGCACCTCACATAGGATTTAATGTGTTGAATTGCACAAGTTGTCCCATCAAAAATGCTGGTTAATGCGGGCAAATTGAATTTCGGTGGTATTCCTCCTAATTGTACTTCCCTTGTAAATGGAGTTTTCGCAGCTTCTTCTATTGCTTCATCCAATTGTCTTCTGCCTACTTCTCCTCTATTATTTAGCATTCCTCTCTTTTCTTCTAATTCTTTCAAGATTTTTTTATTTACACCTGAATCTTGATCCATTGGTCTTTTTAGTTTCTCCTCTCTTCTTCTGCGTTCATATCTATCTTCTCTCGCGAAATTTTGCATTTCTTCTTCATTATCCTCATCTCGTCTTCTTCTGCGATTCTCTTCCTCATCTCTATCTTGAATTCTCATATGATGATGCCTTTCGTTTTCCCTTCATGATTTTGTTCATTTCTTATCAATTCCATTCGCTGTCTTTCAGCCATCCTCTGTACTCTATCATACTCCTCATTGAGATTACCGTTATTCCGGTTTTGTGTACGCCTTCTTCCTCGATTGTCGTGATTGTTCTGGTGAATTGTCTCCTGAAGCTCTTGTTCTTCCATTTCCTCTCTCAATCTTTCACCTTCGCAGATTAAACGTGCTTGTTCAACATAATGTCTTTCAATTTCTTCTTCAATTGTCTGTTGATTTCTTTGATTTTCTCTTTCATATAAAATTCTTCTTCCTTCCTCCCGATTTCCTTCGCCATCTTGGTCATTTCGTCCCTGATGTTGTCCGTTCTCTTGATTTCCACCATTTTGCCCATCATCAAAAGTTTCATTTTGTGGAACGTAACGATCATCAGCTCTTTCTCTATTTTCGCGATATTCTTCATTAGGATTTGATATTTCTTCTTGAATATTGTTTCCAGCATTGATTGTGGGTGAGTTTCGCCTCATTTCTCTTCTAGTCGATCTTGAATATGATTTTGTAATACTTCTCGATCTTCCATTTTTTAGTCTTACATTCTCCATCCTTAATTCGTGATTTTTCCTTGTTAGATTTGCACGTTCTTCTGCCTGAGCTCTTCTTTCTTCATGTATTCTTCGTCCCAACGTTTCTAACGCTCCAACTTCCTCATCTCCATGAATTACTCCTTCATCTTCTTCTTGATTTCTCTCTTCCTGTCTATAATTTCTGTTTTGTTGCTCTTCTTCTACTTCTTCTGCCGAATTTGATTGCCAAGTGTCTATACTCACCCTATCATAATATGTATTCCTACCTTGAACTAGTGTTTGTTAAATTGGTGTTTGAATTTGATTTTCTCTATTACTTCTCATTCTAGTAGATTCTCCCATTTCACTTCTTTCTCTCCCAACAATTCTCTTGCTTCTTCTAACAGTAGTCGGTTGTTTGGATGTATTTCTTTTTCTAGCCATTTCTTCAATGTTAACAATATTGCATGAAATTATGGAAAATTCTTAATCAATCACTCTAAATTTTCACAAATCTCAATATTAATTTTCAGCTTTTTCTAGAATAATCTTCAATCATTCCCTGTTTCTAGCGCCATTATGTAGTTGCAGGAAATCCTACACTACACCCCTCATATGATTTCATTATTAATCAACTCATTTTTAGGTTTACACTCTTAATTTTATTGATCAATCTATGAATGTTCTTACAAGAAAAGATAAAGAAATCAAGAATCACCTCTGCTTTAGACTTTCTCTCTCCTATTTACTTGTTTCTTACTCAAAAAAGATCTCCTCATTTTCTTTACAACTTGAACAACTATTTATAGGGAAATACATAGTGGATGACAGCTAATCTGTCTTTTATTTTCGGGTATAATCTGCGACATTCTCGTAACCTTACAAATATTAGTTTCGAAAGCTCTCTAATTTTCGCAGGACTATCACATCTTTCTCGTGACCTTAGCTGACGTCATTTATTATATTCTTCCTGAAATTGTTCTGCGACGCTATTGTATTGTGTTGTTGATAATTTCGCTGAAATATTGTCGTTGCGAGATTCTGATCCTACAATAGAAAGACCAGGTTAAGTCGATTTTCTTATGGTGAAAGATAGAGAGACCAGAAACTATTCAGAACAAAAATCCTAACAACAACTAAAAGTCAACTTTCATTTGAAGAGAAATCAAATTGCTTCTCCAATATTCGTATTCGTCCGTATAAGATATGACAAAGAAAAAAACTCCTAATTTGTTGCCCCTCTAGGCTTGTTGCCCCAAACTGGGGCTTTCCATGATTCCCCGTCAGGACCGGCCCTGATAGTGGATTAATTGTAAGAGTATTCAAAACTGGACTATGTCGCGGGTTTTTCTGCCAAACATATTTTGTCGTTAACCTTTTGTGTGGTATAATGTACTCTACTTTCACATTATATTATGTATATTTATAATTGAAATAAGTATATTTGTACGTTAATCCACTTGGTAAAATCTCGCAGTTAGTTCAGTTTCGAACTCTGTCTATTTATCAAGTTACACCTTGTTGAAATAATCTTATGGAAGTTATTAATTCTTTAAGATTATACAAGGTGTGTATGTGTAGGTTGATATCGAAAACATTGTTGTGTACTCGGTACTCTCGTTATTGCAAGTTATTTTCGTTGACTATGAAATTTACAGTTGGAGCAGTTCTATTTCTTCAAACAAAGGCTATTTATGCACAATACTAATATCATTAATTGTACCTGGGAGTCCATAAATAGCATGCAATATACAACAATCATAAGAATTCGCTGCTTCCATAACAAGAGTTTGTTTTGTGTAGTGTCCCTTATACTTTCCAAGTATAAAGACATCCTTGCCACACCCAATGCATGCAATCAAGGCTATCCCGCATTCTGGGAAAGCCTCTTTTCACATTTTCTTGTTGTAGTAATTCCACATCATCTTGCAAAATGTTGTCTTAAAAAACGTGGACCAAAATGATTGTCCACAGTTTCGCAAAAAACATACTAAGATTTTCGTACGATGTTATTTTTGCCATACGAATATGCTCATCACAGGAATCCGCTGAAAAACCGTAACTTAGAATCCTTACGGTTGCAGTGACTTTTTGTTCAGGACATTTGTCGATAAAATAGTCACGCATCATCCATTAGTGTCCGTCCTCTTAAAATCTCGACGTATTTGCTGTTGTCAATCTGTTCTTGGTTCTAGAGATCGCGGTATTTGCGCGCGCTTTGTACAATGGTATCATGACGTTGGTCATCATTTGAATTTTCATCCATTTGATCCTACTGTTACATAAATGTTTGTTGTTGTTGGCGAAAGATTAACGCAGCTGTGTGCGTTTTCTCATTTTTCTAAATTAGGATCTATAAGAAGAAAATACTGATTGAAAAGAGTGAAAACAAGTAATATATTGAATTAATCCAGATATCATTTTCTTATCATACTTGTTTGACTCTTTATAATATATCTCTCTCTTTTTGACTCTTGTAATACGCTGTCTGCTAGGTTCAATTTTTTTTCTCTTATACTTGTTTGCATTCGGTCCTTCCTTTGCTCGCTTTGTTTGTAGTATTATCTTGATTTAATTTCTTTGTTTAGTTGTTTAAATTTTCTCAATTCCCAGTCGTTTTCTTCCCATCCGTCTTTTCTCTTTAGTCAGTTGAGTCTTTCTCGATCTCTTTCATAATGAAACTTTTATTTTCGAATGTCCAAGGTATTGGGACACCAATCACCAAGGATCATTTAAATCACCTTTACCGGTTGCACAAGCCAGATATCATTTTCTTATCCGAAACTAAGGCCCTATTCGATAGAATGGACCTTATTTTGAAAAATTCTGACTTTCACGATTGGTTTATAGTTCCTTCGGTGGGTGTCGCAAAGGGGTTAGCAATAGCCTGGCACAATAACGTTGATTTGAAATTAATCTCATCTCATCTAAATGTCCGTCATTTTGAAATGTTAATTGGCGACAAAGAAATAGAAATTACTTGCGTTTACGGTGCAGTGGAAGCAGATGAGAAAATAGCATAATGGTCATATATTTCAGATCTTTACAAACAAATTCAAAAGCCTTGGGTTCTAATTGGAGATTTGAATATCATCCTGGATCCGGGAAAAAAACAGGGCGGCAACAATTCGAGCTTTAGCAGCAAGGCTTTTGTTACTCAAGTTATCGACTCTTTGGGTCTCCAAGATGCGGGTTATGAAGGAGCACCATTTAATTGGTCAAATAACAGAAGTGGAGATGCTAATATCTGCGAAAGGATTGATAGAGATTTAATTTTTTACCAGTGGATTCAGATTTTCCATAACACAAAGGTAAGTCACCTAACAAGAGTTGGTTCTGACCATACCCCTATACTTTTTGATTCCAACCCGGAAACAAAAAGACTTAGCAAACCATTAGGATGCCTCAGATCCTGGCTTAAGCACCCTACGTTATCTACTGTAGTGGCAGCGTCTTGGAAACTCCATTACTCAAATTCTCCTGATAGGAACGTAGCCTCTAACCTAAAATCTCTCTCCTCAGACCTTTTTTTTTTGCTAGAAAAAGACTTTCATTGAAAGAAATCATAGTACAGAATTTTCAGAGATAAAGTGAGGTTGGCTATCTAACCATTCACCCATAACTCTGTTCCTGTTACAATACTTGGATACATTGTTAGCATGCCCAATAAAGTTTCTAGAAATGTTTTGAAATTCAACATACTGAAAAGAGTTTAGTAAAGAAAGACAATCGTCTAGAATCGATCCACTGTACCAGCTAATCTGGTAACATTTATTTTGTAAATAGGAAATGCAATTCTTGGAGTCACTTAGGATGAAGATCTTCTCTAAGCTTCTATTCTTCGCCCATCTGATTGCTTCCAAAACTGCGAGACTTTCTGCTTCCTCCGCGTCCCTAGTTACTGCTGGTTGGATTTTGCATCCAACGTATTGACCTGCCAAAAAATATGACACAATTCCAAGTCCAGCACTGTTAGTGTCTGTGTTATAAGAAGCATCACAGTATATTAAAACGCATTCAGAGGGCAAAGAATCAGTGACATGATATCTTATGGTACTGGAGATAACATTGTTTATGGAAGCACCATCAGATGTTGCGGAAGTAGCTAGCTGCAAATCATTAACTAGTTTAACTGACGACCTAGCAGTGGTTTCCTTATTCCGTCTCACACCCTGAAAAACATACATGCATCTATCTCTCCAAATACTCCAAGCTGTGGTGCTGATAACACACTTTAGATCTGTAGGAAGATTACTATCAATAAGACCTTTCACCCAATCTTTAATGGAAATTGACGAGTTAGCAGGCTGCAAGACATGTCTACCCCATGGAACCAAATTCCACACAGAGGTAGAGGAATTGCAATGTAAAATAATATGCTCAGATATATTATCCTCAGACCTAGCTCAATGGAATTCCGATGTTTTCGAAAATATTCATAAAAATATCAAAACTCTTAATAACAAAATAGAAAATATTCACAAATCTGGGAACTTCTCTTCTAAAATTAATACTCTCAAGAACCTCCAAGTTGAACTGGGGAAATGGTACAAGATTAAAAATGATTACTACCATCAACTATCTAGGGATAAGTTCTTTAAAGAATATGATCAAAACACCGAATATTTCCATGCTTCTGCCTCTAATAGAAAAAGGATCAATGCAATTCACTCTCTTAGAGAACCTTCTGGTCTTTGGATCTAAGATCGATACCAAATCAATTCTTTATTGATCAATCATTTCACTCAAATTGAAACTTCTCAAATAGGTAACTACAATGTCGACCTCTCAGAAATAACCCAACCTTGTATCTCAGATTCGGAAAATTCTTCTCTAACCCAAATTCCATCCAAAGAAGAAATTTTGGTCAACTCCTTCGAAATTGAACCCTTGGGGAGCTCCTGGCCCGGACGGATTTCAACCGGGTTTTTTTAAAGCCAATTGGGAAATCTTGGGGTCAGATATTACAAACACCGTGCTAGAATTTTTTAGAACAGGGATTATGACACAAGAATTCGACCATTCTTATATTACTCTTATCCCAAAAATATCAACACCTCAAACCTCAGCGGATTTCAGACCGATCAGCCTCAACAACACGATTTATAAACTTATTTCCAAGATATTAGCCAATAGATTAAAACCCCTATTGAATAAAATAATTTCTCCCAATCAATCGGCTTTTCTTTCAGGGAGACAAATTACAGACAACATTATCATAGCCCATGAATTGATTCATTCTATGAAAACTTCCAAAAAAAAAGAAGGGGTTTTTTGCTCTTAAGATAGATCTCTCAAAAGCTTTTGATAGAGTTGAGTGGCCTTTTATTAGAAAAGCTTTATCCTCTTTTGGCTTCAGTGATGTCTGGGTTAATCTCATCTTTCAATGCATCTCCACTACCTCCTTTGCTATCCTTCTAAACGGATCCCAAGGCCCAACTTTCCCCAATTCAAGGGGTCTAAGACAAGGTGATCCTTTATCCCCGTATCTTTTCTTAATTTGCATGGAGATCCTCTCAAGACTCCTTGAAAAAGCAACAAGAGAAAATAAAATATCGGGACTTCAAATAAATAAACACGCCCTACCATATCCCATCTCTTCTTCGCCGATGATTGTTTTCTTTTTACCAAAGCGGACCTGGGAGAAGCGAAAAACTTATTGGATATCTTATTTAAATTTGGGGGAATTACAGGCCAAATGGTTGATCTTCAAAAATCGGGAATCTATTTTAGCCCCAAAATTCAACCAAAACACGGGAAAATAATAACAAAAATCCTTAAAGTCTAGCTGATGACTAAAAAAGACAAGTATCTACGAACCCCTTTCTTCTTTGATAAAAACAGGAAGGAGAATTTTGAACTGCTACTTCAAAAATATTATAATACCTTACAAAGTTGGAAATCAAAGTTGTTATCTCAAGCGGGCAGAACAATCTTAATTCAATCCATTCTTCAAGCGTACCCGACATATCAGATGCAGATGCTAGCTCTTCCTAAAGAAACCCTGGATAAATTAGATAAAATCCAGAGAGATTTTTGGTGGAAGAAAGATAGGTCAAAAGGTAAAGGTGGTTATATAAAGGCGTGGAAAGGCATGTGCAAGCCAAAAACACAAGGGGGATTGGGAATAAAAAATCCTCATAATTTCAATATAGCCCTTTAAACAAAACCAGCTAACAGATTAATGATGGAAAAAGATCAACTATGGGTTAAACTTCTAGAAGCGAAATATTTCTATAATTCCAATCCTTTCGATCCTACAAGAAACTATGAAATATCATGGATTTGGACAAGCATTCAGAAAGGTCTAAATATCATTAAAGGAAATTATATTTGTCAAGTGAAAAATGGAGATAATATTAAGATTTGGGAGGACAATTGGATTCCCAACACGGACAGATTAAATAAACCAAGGGACAGAGATGATAATTTTCCGCAAAAACTTCAAGAGCTAATAAATAATGAAGGATATTGGGACACGGAAAAGCTAGATGATTTGTTCTCTTCAGATATAAAAGAAAGAATTCTAGCTATTACCCCAAATAAAGAAGATACTGACATTGATAAGATGGGCTCACCACCAATCAAGAGATTTCTCGGCAAAAAATATATATAACTTTCTCATTAATCGTAATTCTGATAATGAGAATGAAATTGATTTCCCGTGGAAAAAACTATGGAAGTTGCAGACTCCACCTCGGATCAGGCTGTTTATTTGGAAATTAATTCAGAAAGCTTTACCGACCTCGAGTAGACTAGCGGCTCATAACCCAGAGGTTTCCCCAGAGTGTCAAATGTGCAATAACCAAGCTATGGAAACGGAGAATCATCTTTTTAGAACGTGGCCTTTGGCTAGAGTAGTTCGGTTTGGTTGCTCCTTGGAAACAGTCAATTCGCGAGTTAACACAGATGTGATTAGCAAGTGGATTAAATTTTGGATCGCCGATCAAAACTTCTCGAAATTTAGTGAACAAATTGCAATCATTCTTTGGTTCATATGGAAATATAAATGCGAGGTTGTTTTCAGGAAAACCGTTCCGGATCCCTCCTATTTAATTCAGCAGATAAAAAAATTCATCCAGTCTTCAGTTATCAAGGAAGAGACCAAATCTCAAGGCATCCGAAAAACGAAGATTACCAACCACGTGTGGAACAACATCAGGTCAGATTGGATAATTTTCATTGATGCACCCTTTAAAAAAGAAAACCTATCCATGGGATATGCCTTCATTCTATATTCGGTAGACCAATAAGTTTTTCTACATATTTCAGCTCGCTCTGATTGGGCTTCCTCAGCGTTACATGCTGAAGCAAAAACATTGTTAAATGCTTTAAAGTGGCTCGTCTGCATAGTCACAGACTATAAACTCCTTCGGGATTCTATCACCAAACAAGATACAAAAGCTTCATGGGTTACGGAGAATACTATTAAAGAAGCAATTCACTTGTTGGATAAACTTCCTCAAGCACAGGTTAAATTTATTAACAAGGACTACAATGCTGCAACAGGCTCAGTTGCAAAAGAAGCAAGGATCCGAAGACTTTATCATATGTCATCACACTTGTGTCAACGAGTGTGAAAAGAGAGTATTACTTCTAATATTTTTGATGAAAATGAAATTGTAGATCTTCTGTATTACATTGTTTAAATTAATATATTAACCTTTTCCATCATTAAAAAGAAAAAATACAAAGTGAAGTGATGAATGAAATGAGCAGGAACAAAGAATCCATTTCGTTATTATATATATACATATATAATATATAATAAATTTATTGGAGAAAAATCCTTCCTTATTTTATAATTAAGACGTGGCTATTGTAGTAGGTCACCAATCAATCATAAGCTTTTCTATCTGATCATTATAAAAGGAGTTGTTGACATTGAAGATGTAAGAGCGTTGAGAATATATTCATATAAATCGAGTTTAAAGCTAGCTTGAGCAATGTCAAGCCATAACAGAAAAGTACGGATGATTTTATGATAAAGAAATAATGAGACGGAAGATGACAGTTTTGTTTTTGTTTTCGTCATATTCTGCATTTTCATTCATTCCTGGAACATGGCGAAGTTTGCCTTCCACACCTCTTAGACCCCCTCCTCCATCCCTTTTCTTACATGCAAAAATAAACTCCGACAAAACATATTGTAAATGCATTTCAACAATACCCACGTGATATTTCTTTGTTAGAACTTACAAACATGAAGAAATTCGGCCAACACGGGGGTGTAGGAGAATCAGATGGGAGTGAAGAAGAAGAGGGTGACATTTTAGTGTGTGCCGTCGTAAAAAGAGTCCGTCTTAAGCTATTGAGCTGAACTTGAACAATAGGCCAGAATTTGAAACTTGCCTAGCTCAAACTCATTTTTACAAATGAGTGTGGTATATAGTGGGATGGCATGCACCTTACCTCTTAGGGTTTTTATTTCAATGTACGACTGACCTTTCTTTCCCTATTGCAGGCAAGTTTTAAATATGTTCCCTATGTCACAGGTTTCTCAAACTTGCTTTTCCGCTAGACTAGTGGTACCGGACCAAATTGGATAAGCTTGGTTTGATTAACACAAATTATTATAAATTGCCATGACAAAGTGTCAGGAATAGTAAAGGATATATTTGTGGTCCAAATTGGCCGACGATCTCATTTTTTAGCGATTAGCCAATCAACTGCTTTATTTTGATAAACTCGATTAATAAATTCAGATAACCACAGCTCCAGATGATACCGTTTTAGTTAACCCCTTCACCATGTACATTCCTCAATATTTATTTTTAAAATAAAAAGATTTATGCTCAATACATTCCTCAATATTTATTTTTAAAATAAAAAGATTTATGCTCAATATATTAGTATCAATTATTCAATTTAGTACCATCTGTAAAAAAAAAAGTATGCAAGGTATTAGAATTTTAAAAAATAAATAATAATTGAAGTGTTCAAAGTAAACTTAGATAAAAAAAATAAATCCCAAAGATAAACACATAACATTGATACTATGGCTTGTAACATCCAGTGCTAAAGTGATACGCAGTTTGATAACCGTTAATTCAACAAATCATTACTTAGAGCAAACTTATCAAATTATAATTATAATACTTAGTTACTCCAATTTTCACCAGTGAAAATAAAAACAAAATTTCACGCTAGCTAGAAGAAGAAAGAGAAATGTCAAATTCATTGATGTATAGAAAAGTGGGTGTACCCCTAGTCATTGTGAAGTGCATCTGTACATTTATTTCCTAACCTATTTTAGTGTTTACGAACCCAACATATTAAAGCATTTTAAAAGATGCAAAGTATCTTCCAGTATTCCCCTTGGCCTTAATTGCTTGGGCAAAATCGAACTTCTACCGTTTACTGCTCGAACTAAACTCTGGTAGTCACCTTCTGGATGGTGTTTTTGTACTACCCCAAGAGAATTAGCCAAGGTTACTGCATCCAACATTGTCAGGCATTCCAGTTCCCCGGGTCCTAAAACTCCAGTGATGTTGTGTATTTTGCTCCAAGATGGGTACGTACGATGCATCACAGTTAATTTTAATCGATTTTTTATCAGAAGTATCCCATTTAGGAGTGTCTTAGAATGTAGTAAAATTTCAACTCCCTAGTATTGTAGATTAGAAGCATGCCCATGATGTAATGATCAGATATACATGGTTTCGTTTTGATTTTTTTTTTTAATCCTGTTTTATGTCTTCAATCTGACCCTTCATCTCCTCTGCCACCATATATAATTTACACAACCTAAAGTTCGAACTATAAAGAGGAAAAGTCCTCGCCGGATACCAACTTAGCAAAGAAGAGTGAACAGCTAATCTACTGTATCCTCAGATTCCTCACAAGGAAAAATAACTCATGTATCTTTCCATTTTCATCTTGTTTGGATTTTATTAATTTTTTCTACTTTTGTACAATCCTCTTATTTGTATCTTTCTGTAATTATTTTCCTAAACTTAAATAAACTTGCTCAATTAAGGAACAGTTTTGGTGATCAACAAATTTCTCTTACTCTTCATTTTCATTCTTCTTATAATTATAGGTCGCGTACGCTGTTACATGAACACCTGAGTCCTGAGCAATACTAGAAAAGTAAAAACTCAAAGACATGTCACGCTCGTAGCTATAACACAAAGTGCCTTTTCTTTTAATTGGTTTGTAATTAAATCATGAAAGGAGTACTTGTCATTGATGGGTTGTTTGAAGAAATTACTCAACTTATCATTGGCACTGATTGTCAAATCATGGCCAAATCTACCTTCCGTAACTTATGATTGATTTTTTCCTGGCCTATTTGTTTAATACTTTGCGTGTGTGTGACGACGTGGATCATATCGCCATGGTTAAGGAGATGATTAGTGCGTGGGATTGGGATGTGAAAGTGTGGCAGGACGGTGTTTGTTGACAAGGTTTACTACCATCTATCTCTGACGTGGATTATTGAACTTGATAATGGATCTACTGTGCTAGATGATAGACCATGTGTACTAGATGATGTACCTAGTTTGAACGTGGGAGCGGCACGTCGGTTAATAGGCCCCCGTTAAGATAGAAATTAATTAAGACATTGATTAGAACTATAAATCTCTCATAACTTTGTAAGAACTCAAAAACGATCAACCAACTACTATCTTAATTTCTCAGCCTTTTCAAGTCCGTTGGTCTTCATCACTGTCTCGGTTTTGGGAGGTAAATAATTATTGCAAATGATTGGGTTTCATAATTAATTTGTCCATTGTTGTTTTTGCAATATATTTTGATCTGTGTTTCTCCAAGTGTATTTCAATAATTGTTATCGGTGTTTTGTTTCTATTCTTAGCCATTTCATCAGTGCACAGAACTCATGATAGAACCTGTCATATGATATATCCTTGTAGCAAAACTGATGATCAATGCGAGTCAGTTAAGATGGTGGTTTCAAAACCGAAATTAAAACCTGAATCAACTCAACTTATGCAAAAAAAAAATATTCTACTTATCATGTGAGCAGTTTCCAATTATATGATGGTGGTTGTGATCACGATATGTTGCAGAGTTTTTAATTGAGGATGCCTGTTTTTTAGTCGTCAGACTGATAGCTTTTGTTTCATTTTGATACCTTCGGGGGGGGGGGGGGGGGGGGGGGGGGGGGGGGGGGGGGGGATGTGCACATGAGATTGAAATGGGAATGTCGACATATACGTATGTAGTACTTTTTGTTGTTGATAGTACACATTCATAAGACATTCATAGTACATATTCCTTCCTCTCTAATATATAGTAGCTAGAAAATTAGAGACAAAGATGTTTGATTTGGTCGTGTTCAGTGCTTTTGTGTCTTGCGATTGGGATTAAAAATCTGTGCACTTTAATTACCTTAAATTTATAATTTGGGACTCACCGGACATCCATATGTATTTTAAACTTTTGTAGGTTTTCAACTTGGCAAAGGCAAACTCGTTGGTCGGAATCGTTGATTTGGAGAATTTCATCTAGTTCGTGGGTGAACTACTTGTTCAAGTCATGGATGATGGAGAGTTAGATTTCTCTAACCAGGTTTTAAAGATGAACCAATTACTGACGATGGATAGTTTTTTGGAGGATTTTCTTGGTGATAGTCATGCAGCAGGTACTCAAACCCATGTTTCCAACCCAACTGAACAAGATGCACCTGGCTCACAAAGTTATTCTCATCACCGTACTAAAAACCATCCTGTCGAAGAGAAAACCACTACGGAGGAAACAGATGGCTCTGTTGAAATTAAATCAAAAAAACGTGCACCGGGTAACAGGGAGTCTGTGCGTAAATACCGCGAGAGAAAGAAAGCCCGGCAAGCTTTAATTGAGGACGAACTTGCCAAACTGAGGATCGTAAATCAACAGTTGTTAAAAAGGTTGCAGGGACAAGTTGCTCTTGAGCAAGAGGTAGCTAGGTTTAAGCTTCTGCTTGTGGACATTAGGGGAAGGATTAAGGGCGAACTTGGGTCGTTTCCTTATCAGAAACCAACTGCTAAGGGTATCGCTGGTGGCATTTCGCGGAACATGCTCCACTCTACCTTGTCTGGGGCTTATGATGTGAACCAGTGCGACCTGGAATACCCCGGGTTAGATAATCAAGATGTTGACGTATCTGCCGGATTTCAGAACGAAGGTTTTGGGGCTTCTGATGGTAGTTATCTACCATGTGTTTGGAATAATAATTCAGGATATAATGAGTTTCTAGATTTTGGACAAACAAATGTCAGGGTAACTACTAATGTTGATAATGCTTCTGCTGCTTCGAAGAGGAGAAAAGGAAAGGTCTCAAACAAAAGATCGAATAGATAACTAGGAAAATGTTATAATGATCCAACTTTGAGTAATTGTAAATGTGAAAATTTCTGATAAATCCAAGTTTGATTCCTCTCTTTTCTAGAAACCCATCATTAAAATTATATATATGTGTAGCCCAAAATACTAAATCTACGATTAGGATTAATAGTTTCAGATTAAATTTGGTTTTTTCACACTTATATAGGACTAAATTAACCTTTTTAAATTAGGTATTATTAACAAAAATAATAGTATATATAATTTCATTTATAATCGGTCAACATGTTCTTTTAGCGAAATTTATTAACGCTTCTCCAATAGAATGTATGTGAAGATAAATGTCTAAGTCCACATAGGATAGACATTCATTTTCCTTATAAATCTTCTCCAATCCAACTTTTTAAATCAATGTGAAGATGACATAGCTTAATTTTTTTTAGACATTGTCAAGGTGAATGTCAAGTTTTAGACATTCAGTTTGACAATGTCAAGCTATCCAAGTAAGCTTTTGCTTTTTAAAATTAATTCCAATATATTAAATATCTCTCTTTAGGTGTAATAAAATCTAAAATTTACTAAAAATAAAAAATACATTTAATTCATAAGAAATCACCAACAATACTATTGGAGATGAATTGTTTTCTCCCCTAAATTTAAGGAAAAATTGGAATGAGAATGTCTTGTATGGATTGCCACCATTGGAGAAACTCTTAGTAAACTTGTTTTTCACAATTCCTGGTGGATCTAAAATTTTACGGATCTAAAATTTCAACTTTCACTCATCCTCTCCGTTTCACTCTCTCTCTGTATATCTCAAAGTCTCCTCCGTACTCGGTAAAGCTCGTTTCTTCGAAATCATCAAATCCACTTCAAGAGATCATCCTACGTCCTCATCTCCCTGTAGAAACTAGAAAGCTAGATTTAGTGAAAGAATAGAAACATTAGAAGAACCTACAATGTCGAAGCAAAAACAAATCATCTCCTATGGCTACGTATTCCACTTTCAGTCTTGATTCAACCCATATCTTATTTGCTTTTTCGGTATTAACTTTGTTGTAAGTTCTGATAATCAACATTTACAAATAATGGAGGACAAAAGCACCTCCAAACTTGCAAACAAGAGGCCTGTTGAAGAAGGTGGTGAGACTACTGTTAGTCGTCTTTCTAAACGTCCAAAGAATGAATCTGAGGAATAGAAATATCAAATAAGCATGATGATGGAAGCTAAACCAGAGCATTAAGAAGAAAGTCTGCGTCTTTTGAATTTATATGGTTTTGAAATGAATGTATATCACTTATGGTTACCGTGAAAATTCATGTTCACCCTTATATTTTGAATGAAGAATTTCTTTTTCACATTTTTTTAAGTGAAAAAATGGGAAAAATATTTGATGGGGGTGTTTTCTAATGGGGGCATGGGGGACAAATCATGTCTTGACACTGTCTTTGTTATAAATTGATTCCATCAGATTTTGTTTCCAAATATATAAAAGAAGTGTATATTTGGTGAAAATATTGGTTATCTTAATTGGTGATATTTTATCCTTTATATTTTTGGTAGCAGAATTTGTTAAAATAATCAATTGGAAAAATACATGTCAAGATATGATTTGTTCCCCATGCCCCCATCATAAAACACCCCCTTCAAAAATTTACTCGAAAAAAATGTATTTTCATTCCTAATATGCAGGTGAAAATTTCTTTGTTCACCTATTTTACAAGTGAAAATTTGCGTTTTCTTAAAATAGTTCTTGGCAAATGTTCATTTACCACATCTATTTGGGGTTAAAGTTTTGTTTCACCATTAATGTTTCAATGAAAATTTAAGATTAATAAGCGGAATTTTTTTTCCCATATTTTAATATTTTCTAGACCATAGTCAAAAGTGATAATTGCAGGTTTCACAGACATGGGGAAAATGGTCGATGAGAAGATAACTAGCAGAGGGACGGATAACCATTTGCACATTATTGTTGCAAATACCCATCTCACTACTATCGTTCCCAAACGTGAATGCCGACTTATCATCTTAATTGTAAAAGTGATGAAGAAAAAAGAAGTGCTAAAATAACAGTGAAAATTATGATTTTTATGACTATTTTCCAAGAGAATGTCTTCAATGAAAATACATTAGTGCCCCTGAAAATGTGGGTACGTATACCTTGTCCTTAGGGGTGGATTTGTCATCTAACTGATATAAAACCAATACTAACTAATTAATTTACTTTTATTTTATTTAAAAAACAATAATTATTGAAAAGAAAAATACAAAATAATCTACATAGGAAGCCTAGTATAATAATTATCACTATTAATAATTATTTTATTATTGGATAAAGAGTAACTAGTTTGTTTTTTAGGTGGTTTCAATCCAGAGAGAAGCAATAATCTGGGAGTTGAGTACTTGTCCACATAGCTTGGACTGTGTGAGATAAGGCATAATCCGCTAGGGAGTGGGCTGCACTGTTGGCCGATTCCGAGACATATGTTTGAGCTAAAATTATCTGTTAGACACTTCACTACGAGCTGACAGTCTCCTTCAATGATGATATGCTGCAGACTAACAAGGTAACCTCCAACAACGTACTATTACATTAGTTGAACAAGTTGTCGTGCTAGCTAGCCTACCAGTGAGCTAACTTTACCTTCCACGTATAATTTTAATAAATTCTCCTTTTTAGTCAATAAAAAGAAGAAATAAAAAATTAATACAAATTTTGTTTTTATCTTTTATTAAAATAATAATAAATTAATAAAACTGGAGTTGAGGACTAAATCAGTCAATTTCCGAGACAATTCAGTGTCGTCCTCCACTATAGATTGGGCATCCCATTTTTAGATGAGGAGAGCTTGTGTTCTATCTGTAAACGGCCGATGGACATCCACGACGACCACCAAATACATTGCGGTAACGAGGTTGGTCTCAAATTCCGACATGATATGGTGAGAGACGTTATTGCGGGTATGTTCGCATGTTTCTTTAGACACACCTCCTTTTTGCTGCTTGCAATATGCCTACAACGCATCTAGCAATTATTCCATTGGCAACTGAAATTGAATGCTCATTTATAAAAGAAGCATCGAAGTTGATTTTCATAGCCAAATAGCAGTTGGAGTTTTCCAAACTGGAATATGCATATTGTCAGTAGATATAGCACATTCACAATTAAATATAAACTGCGTATCAAACAAAATGAAATGATATGTTTAAATTGTGCATCTTCAAAACAAATTGAACATATATACCTCTAGATGAGGCATATAACATAACAAATAAATCCAATTTTTTCTCTGAGGTAAAGCCAACTAAATTTTCATGTGTTTGGATAAACTTAGGACTCAATTGATGTCCAAACACTTCAAAACTCATTTAATGTTTCTTAAAAATAATTTTTGGATTTGGATATTAAATTTTGTTTGTTCAAACACGAAATTTAGACAGGAATGTAGAAGCATCCAAAATTTACGTATCAAAAATTTCAAACCTACAAAAGTGTGTATCGTTTTTTTTAAAATGATTTCGGATCAGACTTATTTGTTTTACACCAGTAGATGAACTTCAAATTATCGAGAACATAAGTAACTTACAAAATGTTACAAAGAGCCCTTTCCCGAATTCTTTTGGAAAGATGTTGCTTGCGGGCTCTTACAACATTCGCTTGTTTTCTCCCTGGCTATTCTAAGGGTAGTTGTTCTTTGTTGGACCTCATACTTTAAGCAGTGGTAATACCTCGATATCCTTCGCTCTAATATCAGTGGTTGCAAGAGAGTATCAATTAGACCATTTGTAAAATCGAGATGTCACTTAAAATCTATCACTTTTATATTGTGGTTCAAAGTTTGTCGAGAATCAAAATTTATTATGTAACATGGATTTGCACATGACCCATAATCTAAAACTTGGAGCCAAGCTGTGCATTTATGTGACCAATAATTCCAAAAATTTTCTTTATTTTGATGGAAAGCTTCCATTTTCCCTTAATAATCTCAAATAAATGTTACATGAAGATCAAATGCATCAAGAAACAAAAAATAACAAGAACAACATACTAGCATTAATACTTATTCCAATAATTCGACAAGACATATTGACCGAAAATTTGAATATTCTAATGCCCAAAAATTGTCATCATACTTGTAAAAAATCCACGAACCATAAAACATAATTTCCGATGCTCGAAAATTATCATCATACTTAAAGTGAAAGCAATTTCATAACGTTAATTAACCTAATATTTTTTAGCATTACGTCAAAAGGGTCGTAAAACATTTTTTACTTCTAGGATACAACAAGAAACAAAAACAAAATTTGTTATAATGGGATAAGTGGACGTGAAAGTTAGGAATACGAAGAGTGACACACAAAATTTCTAAAGAATAGTATTTGTTGCATTTTATGCAATCCATCTCTTTTTTATGCTTGAAAAAAAAAACCCTTTTTTATTTATATATATATATACCACATGATAAGTCTAAGAAAAATGGCTCGTAAGAAAACTAAATATGTCGTGCCACAAAATGTTGATAGACACGTGTTTTTCATCTCGTCCCTACCTAACCCAAAGGAAGAGAAAAAAAAGATTCGTATATTCAGTCAGTGTTTTTCTTTCTTCCATCTTCCCAAACCTTAAGATATTCTCCAGATTGAGAATGAAATCTTCCCTATTAAGAATTTTTCGTATCTTCATTCCTCTGCATATAGATTTTGCCACATTCAGTAACTAATCTCCGATTAAAACTGAGAAAAATTAATTCTTTCCCGCTATCGATTTTATACTCCCTCTAAAATAAATATAGATAACGATTCTCCTAAATCGAGCAACTAATTTCCGAAGAAACTTGAGGTTTTAGTTTCTTTTGGCGGGATGTTTCGCGCTAATTTTTTTTGGGTTTCGAATTTCATCCGATCATGATAATGCAGGATTGGTATTGATCAATGGATGCGTGTACCTTTTGTGGAAGATGTATTTGCAATTGGATATTGTGGTGGTTTCCTCTAGGACTCAGGAAAGCAAGTTTTTCCAGCTTTAGACCAGGTCCAATCAACTATACCATTCCTAAACTTTCATCTTCGTTTTTACCGGTTTAGTTTCCTACTCTTTCAATTAAAAGAATCATTTATATGGACATATTGACCGTGTTTACATAACTTCGGTCCTAATCAGAAAACAAACATCCACAGCGATGTTGAGTTTTGAAAACGGGGTTTGGAAGTTGTTTCTAGTATAAGTGGAGAACTGGAAAATGTCAAGAAATCTGCCAGAGAATGCCAGAGAACTGGCAAGTTGTTTCTCAGTAGTGACGTCTTAGAACTTGTCAGAGAATTGTCAAACATTGGTGAGGTTATGAGATGGGGATTATCAAACATTGGTGAATTGGTTTCTACAATGAATTTTGCTAAAAAGGTCATTAATTCATTAAGCACTTCGTTTTTGTATATCTCTCATTCCTATCTTATTCTGGGTCCAATTTTTATGTTCATGTCTTCCATTTATGTAGTTGAGGCAAGAAGTTGAAGAGGTTAAGGTTCAACAACTTGAAAATATTAGTCTATTGGAGATGAAACTGGTACTATCTACTTGTATACTTCTGTGAATTTTGCATTTTGTTCCGATATATTTTTCTAAATGTGTAACTAACAACTTTTTCCCTTGACTTTTCAGACTACGACAAAGATTCAAATTCAACAGTTGACAGAGATTCAAGTTCAACAGTTGAAAAAGCGTATCAATAGTCTGGAGTTAGAATTGCTGTTTATTTCAGGCGGTAAAGTATCTCCTTAGATTGAACGCGGATAGCCCTGATACGCATCGTTGTTTGGTATGCCTTCGAAACTAGTTCCCTTGTTTGATGTTCAATATTGTGGAGCACAGAATATGCAACCTTATACTGCATAGCTCTCTTTTTATTCCAGTTCATAAATATTTTTTGCTATTTGTGGCAGATTCGGTTTTTCATAAAGTGGATAGTACATTTTGCCTTTTGTAATCTAGGATTGAACACCTAAAAGCTTTATGGATTGATACTATGTGCTTGCATTTGAATGAGACTGAGTGGGTCCTTATTGTGTTTTATTAGAAATGGAGCACCAGGTCCTGTGAAGCAATGGAGGCTCAAAGACTGTGTCGCAGTCCACAGGTTGCTCGGAACAGTTCTAGGTGATTCAGATGCAGCTTCCAGTAAGTTACTCTACTTCATCCCCTGCTCTATGATTCTGTCTTGTGGTGGTAAACTAAGTTCCATTTCTGTTGTCTGCTTATTTTTTGTGTGAATGATTAATCAAAAAAAAATGTAGAAGGTTACAACCATGGAATACACTTTTTCCTGTGAGGAGTGTCCTTGCAACAACCGTCCATCACGTATTCCTGTGGATGCCAGTCGTACTCGAAGCAACAACACCACTTCAATTCCTAGAACTGAGCAGACTAAATCACAAGCAGTCACCGAATATTTGGATCTGGTGACCACAATTTTTCTTTCCACCATAAAATTTTAACGACAAAATTTCAAATTTGCTTCGTATTCATTTAGATGACGAACCAATTTTTGTCTTGGTAAATAGATATAAGGACAAAAGTTACACGTTGTCAGCAATAGTTTTTTCAGAGACTAATTTTTTTTCCGTCGGTAGAAAATAGTCCATTTGTGACAACAATTTGTTTGGATACTAATAGTTCTAAGGGCAAAATCCTTATATGACGGGCATTCATTTCGGAGACAAACTAATTTTTTCAGTGTAAGATACATTTAGGGACAAAAGTCTTGGACCGTTGGCAATAATATGTTTGGAGACTATAATTTTTCTTTGTCGCTATAAACGAATTCCGTGTCCGAAATAATTGGTCACAAAGAAATATTTAGAGACGAAGACAAAATTAGTCACTATATTTGGTCGCAAAAAAAAATATTCTGAGATGGAGACAGGTTTGGTCACAAAAATTTAAAGAGACAACTTTAAAGACTAAATTTACCGTTTGTCGCGGAAAAATATATATGGTGACCAAAAAAAAAATTCTTCCCTAAAAATTAGATTTGCAGACAAAATTTATTTGGTCGTATAAAACTTTGTCACTAAACGTATTTTTTGTTGTAGTGGTAGGGGAAACATGGGGCAGATTCTCCAACAACTCGTTCCTAGAAACATCATTCTTCCTGGAGGAAGATTCTTCTACCTGCTTCGGCTCCTCCCCCCGCCAAAGCCACCAACTTCATCCTCTATACCAAAGATTTCCTCGTCATCATCATCATTAGACATCACAAAAACAACATCATCGGTTATGGCAACACCTTTACCAGCAGATGACCCAGTAGGATGCTAGGGCATATTTTTCCTCGGGGAAGACTCATCGCCCTTTGACTCCTTACCCTCCCATCAGGCTTCCCACCTACAATGGTAGATGAAATATCAGAAGGTTTCTGAGGTGACTTCCTCAGGAAATGAGATAAGGGTAGCCGATCATCGGATCCTCACCATCTTTCGCCGAAGCACCTCCAACCTCTCCTTTATCAGCTTTCGACTTCTGCACACGAGTCATCGTCAGATCCATTCAAGGAAACAAATAGGGGAAAGTACATGTACTGAGATAAGAGCAGTATATTTGTTACCTTCCTTGTCTCCTCCTCGACTCCTGCGCTACGATCCCTATCCCTCTTCCGAAGGGTTGGAACCCAGCTGACTACTCTGGGACTTAGGCTGCAAAAATACGGACAGATTAAAACATTACCTTACTTATTACCCGGACCTACTAATCAAGAAGACGAAATAACTTACCCGATCAATATTAACTACCCAGAATGGATAAGACTCGACAGGAGGTGGAAATTTTCCACTTAAAAGAGGACCACGAATGACAAGAGGGACCCGATCCCAGGAGACATCACTAGTATGACGTGCGTGCTTGTTAAAATTCGCTCCTCCCTCAGGGTCCTCGTCCAACATCAACTTCTTAAAGCCCACAGTTGGAACCTTATTATGATGAGGACTAGCAGCAAAGCTGGCAAGATCACCATTGGTATCAGTCCCGCTTCGATAGTTGCCGACGAAGCTGGAAGAGGTGTAATCACTCGCTCGAGAAGGATCATAAGTCGACCAAGGAGTAGGAGAGCACTCGCCCCGTCCTCGCCTCCCCCACTCAGCCATAAGGCAAAAGGTGTCAGCATTCTATTGAGCTAGGGCACGGGATGGACGAATCTGGGATAAGACCTCATACATGAAAGGACGACTAGGATCATACAGCGGAAAGCGTAACCCGAGCTCCAATTGACCTTTAGTGATAATAGTCGCCTAGGCCGAGTGAGAAAACTTAACGACTTCCTCCTTTTTTAAAGTGCCATTCTGACCCGACAAGAGACTGACATCATAACCATGAAGATTGAAGTCATCCTTCAATTGTTTGATGAATTGTTCATCAGTTAAGTCCTTGGCAACCTTCTTGTCATTCCTACATGAAAACGGAGGAGAACCATCAGAAAAGATAGAATTAAGAGCGTGGTGATCATGATGAGAAGGACTATCAACAATAAATAAAGAATCAATGGAAACACCATCCTCGTCGGAAAAGGTATAACCCACACACCTCTTTTCGGTCATGGAAGGAGTTGGAGTACCCATGGAAGAACTAGAGAAGAAACAAGAAGCAGAAGATAGGAGGTCGGATGATGAAGATGAAAAGAGAAAATAGCAACAACAGCAACAGTACCAGAAGAACATTAACAAGACTTTAGGAAAAACTAGGGATCTAAAAGAGGGAGTCTAAAGACGAAGATGATCCAAAGCGAAGCAGCAATGGAGGAGAGGTGGTAAAAGCAAGGAAAGAGGAAACATCTGCTCTAAAGGGGATGAATGAGGAATCAGGCACTTAGCTGCTGAATTTATATCACAAGCAGTTATGACCGGAGGAGAAGGTAGCAAGTCATAAAGGTGATGTTAATGGGGAACAACATGGCGGGAAAAACGACTTGGCTAGAAGCGTGGAAGCCGAAGAAGTTTCTTCGCCTCGTGTCAAACACACGAGTGAAAGAAGTGGCATAAATGTAGGTGTAAATAATCCACATACCTAGGTGGAGTAATCCTAGGCTACACCGTACCGATGATAAGGAAGGAGCATAGCACCGAATCATTCCCCTCGGATCTGGGCACGAAGAAAGAGGTATACGGAAGAGCCCGAGAAGCTAACACGTGTAAAGCTAAAGCTCGGATGTGATGTCTGTCGGACGCTAGAGTAATAAGTACACTGACAGGATAGTTGGAGAAGATAAGAAAAATCTGGTCAAAGTGGGACCAATAACTAATAACATCGGGACAGAGAACGACATCGGGTCAAGCAACATCAGATGGTCGACATCGAGAAGAAGGATATCGGGAGCCATGTGTACCAATGTCGGACCAACGTCTCGGGAAGAACATCATTGGTCACCTGAGAAGAACATCAAATAAGATACACTATGACTCACACTGTATTTTGAATGTATCAACATGTTAACTATAAATAGAGAGCCTTGTAGAGAGCTAAGGAGCAAGTGATCCAGTAAGAGGGAGAGAACACTAAGAGCTTTGTGGAGACAACAGAGAGCTTACTAGTAAAAAGACACCATTTGTAACCTTGAATCAAGTAATAAGATCATCCGTTTCACCGCGTGGACGTAGATAATCATACCAAACCACGTATATCTTGTGTTCATGTCCATCTCTTACTTGTTTACTTAAATTATGTGTTCTTGAGATTCATTGGGTGTAGTAGTAGTAATTTCTACATCTACAGTACTCTCTTCTTTTTTAAATCAAATCATTTAGTTTACGGATTAAAAATAAATTAAAAGAATTGATGAGAAGATCAACTGGACGCATAACATCATACTAGCAGACCAATAGCCATGAAAGTTGAGGCTTGAGCAGAAACAGAAGCTCCATGAGTCCGCCTGGTTATTCAAATGATAACTTTGTTGGACAAAAATATATTCTTATTTTATAATTAAGACGTGGCTGGCTATTGTTGTAGTAGGTCGTCAACCAATCATAAATTATTCTGTTCGATCATTATAAAAGGAGTTGTCGACATTGAAGATGTAAGAGTTGAGAATATATTTCATATAAATTGAGTTTAAAGCTAGCTTGGGCGTTGTCAGCTATAACAGAAAAGTACGGATGTTTTTATGAGTAAGAAACGATGAGACAGATGAGATCGACGATGACAAACTCTTACATTTGTTTTCGTTATCTTCTTCTTCTTTTTCTTTCATTTCCTAATGCACGTGGATTCCTATTTCTGGAACATGGAAAACCGTTGCCTCCGCACCTCTCTTGGTCTTGGACCCCTCTTGTAATTAAATGCAAAAATAAACTCCGACAGAACATACTGCAGTTTATCAAAGTGTTCCAACAACAATATCCGCGTGATATTCTTATCTTCCACCAACAAGTCGGTGACGAATTGGAGCGGAGCCATGAGCTTGTATTCAGTTTTTTCTTCCTTACAACTTTCGAGTATTGAAAAGAAACTCGGCCGACATGGAGTGTGGGAAGATCAAATACTTGAAGAAGTAGAGGGTAACATCTTAGTGTTTGGGGTTTGTTCAAAGAATATTCTGAGATGCTTGTGTGGTAAAGTTTAGAACCGGTCATATTCAAGGAGTGGATCAAAGAATGAGCATGATTACATTGGCTTTTTAGTTTAAAGTAGGACTGAGCTTTCTTTCCGTATTGCAGACAATTTTTAAATATGTTCCCTATGTCACAGGTTTCTCAAACTTGCTTCTCCACTAGCTAGTGGTACCAGATCAAATGATGATAAGCTTGGTTTGATATTAAAACAAATTATTATACATTGCGATGACAAAATATCAGGAAGAGTTGAGCATATTTGTGTGGTCCAAATTGGCAGACGATCTCATTTTAGCGATTGGCCAATCAACTGTTTTATTTTGATATAAACTTCCAATTTTGCGATGCACAAGTTAGATATATTTCCACATCTCCACCTCTTGTGTGGTCCAAATTGGCCGACGATCTTCTGATCTACATACGGCCTACCCACTGTGAAGTACATCGGCACACTTATTTCCTAACCCATTAAATTTGGTGTTTTAGAAACCCAACAATTAATGGGTTTTAAAAGAGTTTTCCAATATTCTCCTTAATTGCCAGCATAAAATAAACTTTTTCTGCAGATGTCATTTGTGATATTGTCAGTGATTTTAGTTTGAAATTCGTCGGCACTAAATTCTGTGCAAATAAATAAATAGAAAAACTTCTTCCATTTAATGACAGAACTAAACTCTAGTAATCACCTTTGGGGATGATGTTTTTGTATCCAAGAGTTATTCCATTTATTGCCAGAACTAGACTTTGGTAATCTTACGGGATGACGTTTTTGTATCCAAGAGCTCTTCCATTTGTTTCCAGAACTAAACTCTGGTGATCACCTTTAGCGATGATGTTTTTGTATCCAAGCTAGAGAATTGGCCCAGGGTACTGCAAACAACATTGCCATGCAGCACTCTAGTTCGTCTGGTCCTAAAGCTCCATGGATATCTGAGCAAAAGTAGGTACCTGCATGATTGAGAATTATCAGTGATAACCACCCGTTTTTAGTTTCAGTTTCATCAGGAAGGTCCCATTTAGGTCGCGAAAAAGATAGTAGAAATACCATTCTCTCTAGTGTTCTACGGAATATTGATGTTACACGTAGATGATTGTTTCTTTTTATTTAATTTTCTGTTTTTATCCGTTCTCTAATCCGAGGGTCATCTCCTCTTCGGCTCTTCCACGTTATCTTTCTTCTAAATTCACTGTCATGCTCATTTAATATGCACAAAATTGGTCAAAAAGACCAAAAGGAAGAATTCCCGGGTGAAATAGATTTCTAGGTTTAGATACTGTTTATATAGCCAAAAATCAGAAATATACTGTTCAATTAGCCAATTTGGATATTTCACCCATAAAAAAGTGAATAGAAAAAACATTTTTGACTACAGTACCCTTATCGTTTATAAACGATTTTTTCTGAAATTTTTTCCTCCTTTGTTTGTTGATTCAATCGTTCGATCTAATATACACTTTGTTTACTATCAAACTCTTATCTAATCTTTGGTTCAATAGTTAAGCCTGATTTGAATTGATTCTGATGCGTAGCCTGATTTTGTTCGATCTAATCAAAACTGATTTTTCCAATTCAGATTTTGTTTGATTTTAAGTTTGGATTGGAAGAAACCAGTTCATGGAAGGACTGTCGCTGCCATAAAGATAGAGATGAATTGGAAGAGAGAAAATGGACCAAGTGTTGCTTGATTCAATGTAAGATATGGTTGTTGATGTGAGCTAATGGGTATTGTGCTTGATGTCGTCAACGGGAGAAGATGAATGAAATTGATTATCACCGAATGGGTTAGTGATTTGTGAATGGCTGTGTTAGAATTGAATTGTAATAATTTCAGAGAAGGTGTTGTGTTGGGCATAAAAATCAGCAGAGAAGTTATCTCACCAATACTAGAGTAACACCCTGCAAGTGTTTGAGAAAATTCTTGAATTAAAAGGGTAACTGTAGTTGAGTGCATCATATGTTGCGGCTAATTGGTTTGTGGTGTTTAAAAAACTGAAAAGGTTTAGAGTTTGTGTTTGTGGAATGTATTTTGACAACAAAATGGGTTGAGTATGTGAGGTTTTGTTCGAGTTCAAGAAGCAAAACAACATGAACAGTTGCAGCTTCTCGACTACACCATAACTATGGTTCGATGGTTGTGTATGAAGTGCATTTAGAAATCACGAGAGACTTTTTTTTGAAGTTTATGAGTACGTTAATTTGTATGTCAGTATTGCAACTTTTGTTTATTTTGAAACATTCAAAAAAGTGTATCTTAATGACTTTTGTTAGTTTCTTAAATATAGATGTCTTTCAATTTTCTGGTAAAAGCTTGAATGAATTCATGGTATAAGAAAGATTAGACTTGGAAGAAACCAGTTTCATCCTGTATATTTTGAAAAAATGGATTTTTTGGCCAGGGTGAAACTGATTTCATCCTATATATTCTGAAAAAGAAAAACATATTCATCCTGTAGAAACTCACAAAAACATGTTTTTGCCAGGATGAAACCAGTTTCATCATGTACATTCTGCAAAAAAAAATAATTCTGCTAGGATGTACCTGGTTTCATCCTGCACATTCTAAGACAAGATTACTAAAATTACTGACGACTCATAGTACAGTCTAGTTTAAGTAAAAACATTTCATATTTAATTGACTTGAATTAAGATATATGCATTCATATATCTATGCAAAAAAAAGTTTTACAAACAAAAAAGTTAATCTTAAACTACATCAAGATTACTAAAATTCATTGTTTTCAAACTAAAACACATGTTGAAACTTTTATCTGAACTGCTTCCCTGCACATTTCCATATATACATCCTAGCATTCATCAATACCATTGCATATATTTCAAGCAACACCAGCTCTGCCACAAGCCACTGTGCTTTATACAACCCATAGACATTCCATATCATACTCACTTTCCTACATAGCACCATTTCCTGTACCTCTGCAACTCATACTTTTTGCATCATTATCTCATTGAACAACTACTTGCGATCTCAGCTGCAACTTCTCTCATACCATGTCCCGCAGCTTTCCAACCTTGCCATCACCTACTAAAACAACATCTCCATTTCTATCCTCATAAAAACCTAAAAAAAATAATATTTGGTTAAAAACAAGTACTCACACATTAAATCGCAAAATAATATTTAGTCAAAAACATGCACTCACATATTAACCCTGGATGAAACCAATTCCATCCTAGTCAAAACGTGCTGACACAATATGCACCACAAATTATACCTAAATGAAACTGGTTTCATCCTAATTTATACTATATTAAGCCTGGATGAAACTGGTTTCATTCTTCATATATTGAAGAAAAAACAACAACAGATTTTTGACCAGGGTGAAACTGGTTTCATTCTTCATATCATGACAAAGAAACATATCCACAAGCACACACTGTAACAAAAATAAAAATTCAATTAACCTCAAACTAGTTTTACATAGGTTAATCGCAGATGAAACCAGTTTCATCCAAACCATATTCAATAAATTTCAAACGTTAAACCTAGGTGAAACCAGTTTCATCTAAAGCGAATTCAATCAATTTCAAACTATATTTTACATAGCTTAAACCTAGATGGAACCAGTTTCATCTAACCAAATTCAATCAAATAAAATAGGATGAAACCAAGTTCATCCCAGTTTAATACTAGATGAAATCGTATCCACCCCAATTGAGTATATGATGAACCCATTTCCAGTACTAATCAAGATAAACATATGTACATTTGTTAAAAAAAGTGTGAATACTTATAATTAAAAAGGTGCAATACGAAATCTAATAAACTATTTTGAATGTAATCAAAGATAATTAGAGTATGAAGCTTACCAATTTGAGCATACATTTCAATTAACACAAAACCCTAATTTTCTCAAATTGTGAATTTGAGAAATTTTAATTAGGGCATCAGAAATTTCTTTATGGACGGCGGTGGTGGTGGCGGTGTTGGATAAACACGATGTTTGTCAACGGTGTTGGCGTTTTCTGGTAGTAGAGATGGTGGTGTCGATGTTGGTGGTGGAGAAAGTTTACATCTGTCGATGGTGGTATTGGTGTTTCTGGTAGCGGAGATGGGATTAATGGCGTTGATAGCGGAGGTAGAAGAAGATTATGTTGTTGATGGTGATGCTGGTGGGATGGTAGAGCAAGATGATGTCGATATAGAAGAAGAGGATCCCAAATAAAAATGAGATCGATATTATCTAGAGAGGGAGAAGAAAAGTAAGAGTAATTTAGTCTCTCCCCATTAAAAGATTTTTTTTGGTCATTTGACCCAGGACGAATTTCTACCCGTCCATTTGACCCAGGAAAAATGCCTTTTTGGCCATATAACACATTTTCTGTTTAATATGTCCACCATAATTGTTCAACCTGAAAGTTTAAACTTAAAAGAGGGGAAGTCCACGCCAGATATAAACTTAGAAGAGAAGAGTGAACAGCACATCGATCATAAAAGCTAGCTCATGCCCCTAATAGTTGACCCTAGTCCCTAGAAGAACAACGACTTTTTTTCTCCTTTTTTTAATGAGGAGATGACTAATCCACTGTATTCTCAGATTCCTCGGACAGAAAGAATAATAGCGAGTACAAATCTGTTCACACTTCTCTAACTAGCCAGCGCATATTTCACATAACTCAGGGAGCTTACCATTTTCATCTTGTTTAGGAACTTCAATTTTACTCCTTCAATAGAATATAGTTACTCAACCTACTGCTTGTCAAATCATGACCAGATCTACCTAATGATTGTTTCTTTTCTTAATTATTTGTTTATAGGCTTCATATTTGTGTGTGATGGATGATGTGGATCATAACACCACCATTAAGCAGATGACTAGCGCGTGGGATAGGGATGTGAAATTGCTGCAGGACAGTGTTTGTTGACAAGGTTTACTAACATCTAGCGCTGACATGGATTACTGTACTTGATTATAAGTCTATTGTGCTAGAAAATAGACCTACAGTCCTTGATAATAGACCATGTGTACTTGATGCTAGACCTATTTTGAACGTGAGAGCGGCACGTCGCGTATAAGGTCCCCGTTAATATACAAATTAATTAAGACATTGGATATAAACTATAAATCTCTCACAACTTTGTAGGAGAAACCTCTAAAAACGATCAACCAACTACTATCTATCTTTCTCTCTGTCTTCATATCTTCCCTGACTTGGTTTTGAGAGGTAATACTAATACTTATACTTCGATCATTGCAACATTTTCAATTACTGGGTTTCATCATGATCTGTTCATTTTTTGTTCGATCAGCTTGATCATGTTTTGTAGTTTCCAGAATATAGTATTATGTGCAGTATCTTGGCATCTGATAGCTAGATCTCTTAGGCATAACAGACCATGCTATAAATTGTCATGTGGATGATAGATCCTTCTGTAGTTCTGTACAAAACTAATGATATGATTTATTATGTACGTAAGAATCTCGCTATCTTGAAAATGAAACCAGATCAATTAGCTATATTCTACGTACTCAGTATCGTGTGAGCAGTTTTCAACTCAGTGATAAGATGGTGACTGTTGTCATAATACGCCTGTTCTTTTTGTTGTCTGACTGATAGCTTTTGTTTCCTTCTCATACACCTTCACATATAGTACATTATTTTCTTTCTTCTGATAGTACATATCCATAGTACATTCGTAGTACATATTTGTTCCTTTCGCTCTAATATACATATTGCAGTAGAAAACTAGAGATAAAGATGTTTGATTTTGTCGTGTGGGTACTTTGGCGTCTTGCCTTTTCGATTAAAAGATTTTGTTCACTTTAATCATCTATAACTTATACATTTGGATCTCACTCAAAATCCATGTTATTTTGTAGGTTTTCATCTTGACGAAGCCAAAACTGGTCGGAGTCCCTGGGTTAGAGAATTTCATATCTAGTCCGGAGGTTGAAAAGTTTTGAGTTCGTTGACTTTGTTTGACATTGGTTAATTAATTCTGAATTTGTTCGAGTCATGGATGATGGAGAGTTAGATTTCTCGAGCCAAGTCTTAAAGATGGACCATCAACTGCTAACAATGGATAGTTTTTTGGAGGATTTCCTTGGTGATAGTCATGCAGCAGGTACTCAAACCAATACTTCCACCCCAACTGAACAAGATGTACCTCACCCACAAAGTTATTTCCATCAACGTACTAAAAACCGTCCTGTCGAAGAGAAAACCACTACTGAGGAAACAGGTGACTCCGTTGAAATTAAATCCAAAAAACGTGCACCTGGTAATAGAGACTCTGTTCGTAAGTACCGCGAGAGAAAGAAAGCCCGGCAAGCTTTAATTGAGGACGAACTTGCCAAATTGAGAATCGTAAATCAACAGTTGTTAAGAAGGTTGCAGGGACAAGTTGCTCTTGAGCAAGAGGTAGCTAGGTTTAAGCTTCTGCTTGTGGACATTAGGGGAAGGATTAAAGGCGAACTTGGATCATTTCCTTATCAGAAACCAAGTGCTAAGGGTATCGGTGGTGGCATTTCGCGAAACATGCCCCAATCTACCTTGCCTGGAGCTTATGATGTGAACCAGTGCGACCTTCAGTACCCCGGGTTTGATAATCAAGATGTTGACGTATCTGGTGGATTTCAAAACGAAGGTTTTGGGGCTTCTGATGCTAGTTATCTACCATGTATTTGGAACAATAATTCAGGATATAATGAGTTTCTAGAATTTGGACAAACAAATGTTAGGGTAACTGCTAATGTTAATAATCCTTCCACTGCTTCCAGGAAGCGGAAAGGAAAGAACTCGAACAGAAGTTCGAACAGATGACTAGGGAAATGTTTATAATGATCCAACTTTAAGTAATGACTACTTGCTTTAGTGCCTTGTGTTAATTTCCTTCGTTTCACTAGCCTTTGTTTTCTTTTTCTTTTCTTTTTTTTTTGATCGGGTCAGAAATATTTATTGATCAAACAAGGAGAGGTTACAAAAGATTTGTACCACCCTCACACAAAAATAAAAGCAAAAAAAAAAAAAAAAAAAAAAAGAAAAGAGCTAGGCCAATTCAGAAATTTATTGATCGGGTCAGACTAATTCCTAGCTTAATGAGAATCAAAATACATCACAGGCCAATTAAGAATAATATTCTTAAAAGTAGGAGACTCTAAATCTTTGAAGAGTAGATACCAAGTAAATAAGAAATATTTTGCCTTAGATATGTTGAACTGCGATTTCTGTACTTTCCTTGTTGGTAAAGGCTCTAGCATTTCCTTCCCTCCAAAGCACCAACTGATAGCTACTGAGATCATGCTCCATAACTGATTTTTCTTAGGATAATAATCAATCACTTCCTTTGGCATGATTCCAAACGCACTTTGTGATAAACTCATGGAAGTTCTTTCATATCAGTTTATCCTACATATTTTAAGAAACAGGTTATGGATCTTTGCCTGAGATTATTGGTGGATAGATAAATGATTCTATAATTTTTTTTCTCTACAATCTACGTTGGAGGATGATTATGAGCTTATTGTTCCTATTCTTGATTTATTTTCGAATCTAAATTCGGAAGTTCAGTTACAGGAGCGGGTAACCAAATGAAAAAATTTCTAGGATTTAATCTTCAAGGCTTGTACTTGGGAGGAAGAAGAGGGTCATGTTATCTTATTTTATCTGGTCCAATGGAAAGCTTAGACCCGCTCATATTCCAATAGTGGACTATCGTTCTTTCACATACTACCCGATCAATAGCCATGTGGTTGAGCAGAAACAGGAGCTCCGTATGCTACGGTAAAATTTGTTGGAAAACGTTGTTTTTGTTAAAGCTAGGAGGAGTCAAGGACGCGATTGTAATTGGTCAACCGATCATATAATCTCCTGTGCCTATCATTATAAAAGGAGTTGTTGACATTGATGAAGATGGAAGAGTTGAGAATATATTCAAATATATCGAGTTTAAAGCTAGCTTGGGAAATGTCATCTATAACAGAAAAGTACGGATGGTTTATTATTAAGAAATGATGAGACGGATCGAAGATGACAGTTTTTTTATTTGTTTTCGTTAACTTGGTAGTTGTAAGAAATTTTACAACTACATTCCACAATAACTGATTCAATCTTTAGGTGATCATTATGAATTCTTATTTTATTAACCAAAGATTAAGAATGTTTACAAGAATGATTCAAATATTACAACAATTCTGCTTGAAACCTAAGCTCACTTTCTCTTTCTTCCTATTTTTTTCCAAGACTTGTCCTAGAATCCTTTTAAAAACAATGACTCTCTCCTTTATATAGGATTTCACATAGTGGATGACAGCTAAGAATCCCATTATTTTCGGGATCTCTATGCGACATATTCGCTCATATACAATCGCTCATCTTCGCATAGCATACTTCTTCGCATGATTCTTCACACTTTACTCGTGACTTTGCTGACATTATCTGGTGCGTCATCTCAACTTTGTTGTGTGCGACACCCTTCGATATTAACGCGTAGGTTGTATTCTTTACTTCAGGTAGTTACTAACGTGTGCGATATTTAACTCCTACATTTTCCTCTTCTCATGTTGCTTATTCTTCAGAGTGAGCGATATGAGAAATTCTCCTCTTGCAAATCGCACATGCTTGTCTTTTTTCATTTTACTTTGCCGACAATTTTCCGTATTTCAAGCTCTCCTTGTGTACGCGTGTCCTTTTAATCACTCATCTTTCGACACGTCCTTTTTAAGCGTTCATTTTTTCGCATTAATGAGAATAAATCTTGAAAAACAGGTCGCTCTTTCCTATATATTCTCTTCTATCTTACTCCTTTTATTTCCTTCATTCTTCTTCACCTTCTCTGCAAATTTATATTCTTCATTCCCATTCTTCAATGGCTCCTGCTGGTAAAAAGATGGAATTGAATTTAACAGATTAAAACTGACTTCAACAGAGGGGTTATAACTCTCTCTTCCTCCTTCATAATTTCGCATCCAAACTTAATCTTGATCTAATCAAATCTGATCAATGGAATAACAAAAATCATCGTTGCGTTAGGTCAACTTCAATTTCTACCAATTCCTTATATAACCCTGAGATTCCTCTTTTCTATAGAATTCTTGCTGATGAAAGATTCGCACGAGGAATATTTCAGTTTGGTGATGCTATGGATACCATTAGAGTATGCTCGTCGCGCAGCTGGTCTTGGAAATTCTTATCCTGATGAAGTGCGAAAAGAGGATCATCGTGATAAAATTATAGATCCTGCTGAGTATACTCTCGATAATTTCTTTAAGAACTATTACGTCGCTTTATGAAAAGTAACGTGACTAAATGGGCTGTTCGCATAAGGAATAGATGGTATCGCTGAAGATGAAAAATTATGCGAGATGTTGATTGGAATTCAAACTCTAATCGTGCTGCTCGCAGATCCAATGATTCTAGTTGGCTTAATTGCCTGTCATCTTAGAAGGTCCTTTGTATCTGGTAAAGCTGCGGATGGTTCTGACAATCCTCTGCCCGAAGATTTCCCTCTTTACCAACCTTGGGAATTTAAATTACTCGCAAAGAGGAAAAGAAAGTAGCGGTATGTGATCCTCTTGATCAATTTGTAAATTCTCATAACTTTCCTTCTTATTATTTTTTTTTCGCAGGATGCCAAAAAGGTCAGTATTCGCGCAAGGTATCATCTTCGCAGAATAAGGTAAGAAACACACTTTCTATTTTAACAATATTTTGCCTCTGTTTCTTATCTTGATTATTCGTAGGTGAATCCTTTGAACGACAAAACTTTAGGCAAAAGCAAGAGCACTCCTAAGAAACCATCAAAATCTGATCCAAGAAAACTCATTAAAAATGATGTCTCTAGAAGTGCGAGATATGATTCTTCTCAAGTTCGAATCTTCAGATAGATACTTTTGTTTCTGAGAAGAGGTATCGATTGATTCGTATCGAAGAAGTTGTCTGATCTTTTTCTGAGATGCTTTGCTACTCGGGATGATGAAACGGATCGTGCCTTCAAGATGATCTCAAGGATCTGTACTGCTTCGATTGGGGGATCGATCTCTTCGTGGAGCTGCCTGCGATAAACCCAGATTTTCAATTTGCGATGAATGGCTTGGTAATATTCTGCAACATTTGCTTTTATCTTTCCTTATTATTCTTCTTTTCTTATAATGCTTTTTTTTTCACAGAGTGCCCGCATATCTTATGCGATTTCTTAGACAATGAAGAAACTTCGCAGTTGCAAGATGAGAATGCCAAACCGAAACATGAGAAATCTATTCTTTCGGATGTGAATGCGAATCTTACAGGCGAGAATACAAAACTTATAAATGAGAATTTAACTAATTCTCAATTAGTTCTCCGAACTCGAGAAAGAAACAAGGAACTCATTGGTATGCAACTTATATTTTCGTACTCCTTTTCTTTTATGCGATCGTTCGCACTTCTTACTTAATTATCTTCGCAGACCTGTATGTCCTTTCAGATGAAGCGGCTAATCTTCCCGATGTTGAAATTCTTTTAGAACATCTCAACTCCTCTTTAAATAATTATCCTACTCGAGGATTTGAAAACCTCAGCTTAGAAGAGTTAAGATTAAAATATACTACTCTTAGAGAACGCCATAAAAGTGCATTATCCACTGCCAATAATTTTAAACGACGTTTTTATGAGGAGAGAGAAGCAATTCAAGTATTGGAGGAGAAGAAGAACAAACTTATTATTGAAAAAGATGATATCACTCTTAGGGGTGCGAAAACACTAGAAAAATTTCAAGAATCCCTTATTGAGGTTAAGATAGAACGTGATTCATCTTGTCGTGAGAGGGACATTCTTATTGAGGAAAGAAATTTAATTCGATCTCAACTCCTTATAGAAAGTGAAGCTGAGTTTAACTGGGCTGCTAGAGTTCTGAACAATGCTAGAAATAATCTAAGTGTAAATGTTAGCATTCATACTGAACATTCTACACTAGCCGCAGACATTTTTTCCAATTATGAAGGTCATTTGTTGTTCTTTGATCTTCATTCATATTCCTTAGGAATAATTGTTTGTTATCTTAACTCTTTTGTTGATGTTTCGCAGAGAAAGAGAAAGAATATCAAAAGAGAGTTGCATAGCTAGAAACTCGCTTGGCTGCTAAAGAAGAAGAATCATCTGCTCGTAACTCAAAGTATCAGCAATTGAAGGAAAATTGGTTTAATTTAGTCCAAAACAATAGTAACGATGCTAATCGTTCTCGTGAGGTTGCTGTTAAAAGAGTTTGTCTTGAGAATGGTATTCCTTTGTCGAAATACAACTTTCCAGCGATTCCTGAAAATGTACTCATTCATGATATCCAAGTTACTGATGGAGAAGAAGATTCTGAAGAAGAAATTAGTGATTCTGAGACTGAGCGAAATGAGGGAGATGAAAATTGATTGCTTCTTCTTTTTGTGATAATTCTTGTAAATTCAGTTTTCATCTTTTAATATGATTCTTCTTTTCTTTGCTTCATATTTATGACTTCTTCATATGCATATAAAACTATCAAAATGGGGCAAATAACACTTCTTTTGCATTCCCATTCTCGCTTCTTGTTATTTGGCAGATCTTGATAGACCAAATATGATTAGTATCCTTTATCATGAACTTCTGTTGGTGCGAGCATATTTTAAACATTATGAATAATTTTTTTTCTTATATTATCTATGAGGTCTTATTTTTTCCTTCCTATGTAAAGGTCTTATGTTGCCTCTGTTTATGTGCGACAAAATCGCAGACAGTCTTTACACCATAGTGTATTGACCCATTGATCTCGTCTTATCACTTTCTTGTATTATTTCCTTTTCAGGTTAATTCGCGTAAATATCACAAATCTTAATACTTGTATGAGTTAAAAGTCTTGCGATATTTACGACTTTTGACACAATTCAGCTCCCTAATGGAGGGTGTCGTCCTTATCTTCCCCCTGGCTTCCCCTTCAAGGAAACTTACCTCTATCGTGTTAAGATTATGGCTCTTCCCATCCAGTTTTTCAACAACCAGTTGACTTCGCAATCTCGCATACACTACCTATAGGGTTTATGCCAGCAAGATCGCACCTTAAATGGGTTATCTTCGGACCGAGTGCATCATAGTCAGGACTTTTCAAGAGTAGCAAGGTACGCTCCAGACGTCCATGGCACTCTTGACTCAACCGTGTACCTCGGCGCCCTGATCGAGTTTCTGCACTCCTTGGGAGAGCCTTTCTCACGTTAGGATCTCAATCTAAGATTACTATCTTAGACTGAAAATTTAAGGTATCTCTCCCAGATGGGCATTATCGTTTTATTCTCATCCCAAAATCTTCACAACTCAAGTTCCGGGGTCGGTGTAGCCTTCCCTTGAGTCATGCCTTCTAGGTTTCTCCAACTATGGCGTGCGATAGGTCTTGCTATATTGCCTCTTGCATATAAACAAACTAGGGTGCACACCACATTTGGATTCCCAGCGAATCTGATAATAAATATCATTTTCTGTAGCCTTTTATAAAGGTCTTATTATAAAGATTTATCTTTTTGTTTTCTTATTAGAAATTGAAATTTTCAACAATCCATCTTACAAATGAGAATGCCTATGTTACTCCTTAGTATATAAATGCTTTTATCGAATCATCTTGCACAAAGAAAATCAGATCCACTATTTTGGTACATATAATCATTTGTCTTCTGCACTTCTTGAATCTTCTTAAGTTCGCATGTGTTTTCCAGAATATTCATTCGTGTAACCATTCAATTGGATGTGTACGAAAGTCATTGTACCCCTCAATTTTTGATATCTTGCCTCTACGCTTTTTTTTTCCATAGAAATTTTGTTAATTTTGATTAACATTCTTTATTCGCGGAAGAATCTATTCCAACACTTCGCATACTTGTTTCCCCAACATCGTACACCGCATCAACCATTAGTCTCTCTGCTCTTTGACTATCCACTGCATATGTTTTCCAATTCCGTTGTTTGAATTCTCTTGCTTCGCATTTGTCAATATCAATTTCTTGGCAATTTTTACTTTCAATTGTATCTCCTCTTATAATGCCAACACCCTGAGATAAAGGAAACTTAATGCATTGATGAAATGTCGATGCAACAACTAATATACTATGCAGCCAAGGTCTTCCAATGAGAGCATTATAAGGCGATTCAACATCCACTACGCACAATGTGATAGCTGTTGGTAAATTTTGTAAAAGAATTCGCATAGTCACTTCTCCCTTTGGTTTATTTGCAGAACCATTAAAGTCATAGATTTTGTAAGTTGAAGGGACTAACTCATCATCTCTTCCACCCATGGTTTTATATGAATGATAAAACAGAATATCTACAGAAATTCCCGTATCTATAAGTATTATATTTATCCCCCAAGTATTCTTTTCATTTTCTTCTTCATCTTCTTCCAATGGTTTTGGATTAATTCCCAATTTCACCATTAGTGGGCACTCATGTGATGATCTTCCTACCGGTATTTCATCTGCACTGAACGAGATTTTCTTCCTTTGCCAGTCCTTCAAAGGTGATATTTTTGCCAAGTTTAAAATTTCCCTTCCTTCAGCATATCTTGCATATACTCGACTTAAGACATTATCATCAAAATCTTATATGTTTCTGAACGAGTGTATGATCGAGTTACAACATAAATTCTTTGCCTTCGCACCCACTTCAATAACAAATGTACTCCTTTCCTTCTCCTTTGCATATGTATTTCCTTGAGGTGGAGGTGGTGCTGGTGGTAAATTCCTTGGTCATTTTAGTAAGAAATGGTCCAACTTTCCTTGCTCAATCATTCGCAATATAATCTTCCTCACATTTCTACAGTTGCTTGTTGTGTGACCATGGAATCTATGATAGACACAAAGTTCTTTACTTATCCTTCCTGGTGGCGGCTCTTCTCCTACATTATGTGGTTCTGGAATATCATCCATTAAAAGAGCGGCTTCCCATACTTTATCCACTGTAGTGTTCAACTTTGGAAAATTTATCTGTTCCCACACTATTCTTCCAGCTTTCTTGTTATAATGTGTTTGCTGTCCTGCAGAGCTTCCTGGTTGAATTGTATCAGCACCTCCATAATTTTGAAGTTGCTTGTCTCTGTACTCTTTATTCAACTCTGCTTGATCTGCAATGCCCATAGCCACTAACTTTTGTTCCATCTATGCATTATTCCTTCCTTGAGTTCCCTGCGATGTACTCGCAACAACATTTGTCATCCTCAGAAGTAGACTTGTATTTCCACCTTTCAAATAAGATATTGAAACTGGGTAAGATTTCATATCTCTTTGCTTTTCCTCAAGTGCTATGTATTCTTCTTGAAATTCGCGCAGCTCCGACATTGTTATTGTATCCTTTATTCTGAAGATTTGGGTATATAATAAATCTGTTGCAAATAGAGCATTAATGAATGCAAGAATAAGATGTCGCTCATCCACCCGTATTCCCATTTCACTACACATTGTTCTCCAACGAGTCGTTAGATGTCGCAAACTCTCATTTGTTCTTCTACGAAGTCCGAATGCAGTCTCAATCCCTGGTCTTGATAGATTATTACTTATGTATTTCCCCAAAAAGACATTTTGTAGATGATGAAATGAACCAATGGATTCTACAGGTAGGCCTTCAAACCATTTCAAAGCTTCTCCTGCTAGACTTGCAGCAAAATATTTGCACATTACTGCATCATAATTTTCCCACTGCAATAAACATCTAGAATAAGCTTTTACATGTTGTATCGCACATGCGCTTCCATCAAATATACTTTTAAATGCCGGTAAACTGCACTTAGATGGTATCGGTGCTCTTTAAATTTCTTTTATAAATAGAGTTTTTCCAGCTTCCTCCACTGCTTCCTCTAGTTGTCTTCTTCCATCATTTCTCTTAATTCTGCCATCTCCTTAAGAATTTATTCGCTTAATGATTGATCCAAATCCTCTCGCATGGGTCTCTTTAATCTTGCTTGTCTCAATCTATTCTCATGATTGTTTTGGTGTATTGCCTCTTGTATCTCCTGTTGTTCAGTTTCCTCTCTTCTTCGCCTACGCCTTTCAGTATTTGCTTCAATTTTTACTCTATCAAGTGTTTCTTCATTGCCTGTGCGATCATATCGATGTCTTGATATTTCTCTTTCTTGTGGAGTAATTCGACCTTGATCTATATCATCTATGCGATGACGCTCGCGTCCCCTTACTCGATTATCAATATGACACAATCCGCTTTGTAACTCTCTTTCTTCTAATTCTTCCCTTCTTCTCTGTCTACCTCTCGCACATGCAATCTCTCTTCCGCGCTCATATTCGTCTCTCAATATTTCTCTACCATGTAATATCATTTGTCCTTGCCATGGATCCTCTTCTTCCCTTTTACAATTAGTATTTGCACGACGAAGAAGTTCGCGTGGATGTTCATATCGATTAGTTGCTAAGTCAATTACACGTCTCCTTTCCCTTTGATCTTCCAAATTTTCATCTTCTTGCGAGTTTTCTTCAATGACTTCCATATGTTTCCTTCGCCTATCATTTCTTCGATTAGATTGGATCTGTCAGGAAGAACTCCTACTGGATCTTGACTTTGAACGTGTATCACTCCTTGACCTTTGTTCTTGTAGTCTAAGATTCTCTTCTCGTAAATCATCATTTTGACGGATTAGATTCGCACGCTCTTCTTCTTCTGTCTTTCTTTCAATTAGTAATCTTTTCCTAAGCTCTGCAATCGTCATATTTCCTTTACTCGCTGTAACTGGTTCTTCGTTGCCAATTCTCTGTCCTTCCTCTGTGGAATTCGTCATCGCAGTATGGACACTCACTGTATCATAATATATATCATTATTCTGTCCTTGTTCTCGCTGAGATCCAATTGGAATTTCTGTTCTTTGATGTTCTTCCATTCTTTACTCTTGTTGCTCAAGACTTGTAATTAGCATCCAGATCTGTTTTCTAGCGCCAAAAATGTAGTTGTAAGAAATCTTACAACTACACTCCACAATAACTGATTCAATCTCTAGGTGATCATTATGAACTCTTATTTTATTAACCAAAGATTAAGAATGTTTACAAGAATGATTCAAGTATTACAACAATTCTACTTGAAACCTAAGCTCACTTTCTCTCTCTTCCTATTTCTTTTCCAAGACTTGTCCTAGAATCCTCCCAGAAACAATGACTCTCTCTTTTATATAGGATTTTACATAGTGGATGACAGCTAAGAATCCCATTATTTTCGGGATCTCTATACGACATATTCGCTCATATACAATCGCTCATCTTCGCATAGCATACTTCTTCGCATGATTCTTCACACTTTACTCGTGACTTTGCTGACATTATCTGGTGTGTCATCTCAACTTTGTTGTGTGCGATGCACTTCACTTAGGTTGTATTCTTTACTTCGCTTAGTTATTAACGTGTGTGATATTTAACTTCTACAAACTTCTTCTTCCTTTTCTTTCATTTCTTAATGCACGTGGATTCCTATTCCCGGAACAAGGCGAAGTTGTTCCCTCTGCAGTTCTTAGACCACTCTTCTTCTATGCAAAAATAAACTCCAAGTAGTAGTCTCCAACGAAGCATATTGTAGTTTATGATAATATTCCAACAGCAATTTCCGCCTGATATTCTTATATTTCACCAACAACTACGGGAAGAGCCAGGAGCTCAGGAGGTCACATACAGTTTTTTTTTTCTTTCTTTGTTACAACTTGCGAGCATAAAAAAAACACAAAATTGGTTAAAAAGACCAAAATCAACAATTTCTGGGTGAAAAGAACATTTAGATTTTGATACTGTTTAAATGGACAAAAATGTAAAAATAGTCAGGATGTAAACAGTTTCATCCTACCATTTTCAAATACTTTTTCTTATTTTTAATTTACATCAGGATGCATCCAGTTTCATCCTTGCTATTTTTTAAGTTTAAGTCAGGATGAATCCAATTTCAACCTTACTATGTTTTGGTGTCCATTTCACCCATAATAATTTTTACTCGTCCATTTGAACCATGTTTTAAAAATGTTTGGACGGGTCATTTTCCGTAAAAAAAAAGATTGAAGAAGAAGAAAGTGGAGGGTAAGACTTTAAGCCTTTAATATTTGGGTTTGTTCAAAGATCGAGGGAAATTCTATCCGATTCATTTGAAAGTCTAGAATCGCTCATATTTAACAAGTGGACTATGGTTACCTTGAATAATAGGACAGATTTTAAAACTTGCCTAGCTCAAAGTTCAAACTCAATTGCTCACTTAAAAAATGAACACAACTAGTACTACATTGGGGTTACCTCTTATTTTAAAGTACGACTGACCTTTCTTTCCGGGATTGTAAGATGCATTTTTAAATGTGGCCTATGTCATAGGTTTCTCAAATTAGGGAGATTTAAGCATATATTGTGTGGTCCAAACTGGCCGATGTTAGAGATTAGCCAATCAACTTGTTTATTTTGATAAACTCGATTAATAAATTTAGATAACCACATCTCCAGATGATACCGTTCTCGAGTAAACCCCTTCACCATATACTGCTGCTCAATATATATTTTAATCACGTACATTATCAATATCAATTAATCAATATTAAATATCATCTGAATTTTCTTAGTTAGTATCGTATCGTTTGTTAACACCTTGTGCTAAAGTGAATAAGGTGGATGTGACGACAACTAATTCCAGAGATCATAACTTAAAGCAAAATTCATTAGGAATAAAATAAACACTCAATTAACCCAATAACGATAATTTTTCGGTGAAAATGATATGTAAAATTTGATACTATTTAATTGGACGAGAATGTAAAAATTGTCAAAATGTAAACAGTTTCATCCTATCCATGTAGGGGTAAAATATCGCACAACTTGTTACTAAGCGAAATAGTCATTTCACCATCAAGCGAAGCCAAACACATAAAGCATATCAAAGATGACGTCACAAAGTCACGCTAAAAGTATGAAGAGTCGTGCGGTGATGAAGAGCATGTGCGAGAAACACCAATGTGAGCGTGCGACATTGACGCACGTCAGATCCGAAAATATGGGCTTTATTAGCTGTCATCCACTATGTAAACACATATATAAAGAAAAAGACAGGAGAGAGAAAGAGGGAGACACATTTATAGAGAGAGGTCAATCTTATCTTTGTATTCTCATCTTCTTCCTCCATCAGCTAAAACTAGATCTAGAGCTCTACCAAAAACCAATTAATGGAGATTCTAAATGTAATACTCATGTAATTTCAACAATCATAGTGAAGAACCATGGATGTTGATCACATTGATCGAACCATGTAAAAAATCCTTGTGTCCATTTACAATTTTAGCACTCTTGTCATCTTTTTCATATTCAATATGTTTATATCTATATAAATTATTAAGGGGTGTTAGTTGTGGGATTTCTCACAACTACATTTTGGCGCTAGAAACAGGGACTGCTATTTGTTAGACTGAAGAAGATTCAAAGACATTAGCTATATATTATGGAAGTTTAGGCGAAAGAATTATATTCTCAATCAATAAATTTCACCAGCAGTTCACAAAACTAACAGAGATATTGAGAAGCAGAGGCGAAGAAATTGAAAACAAAGAATCCTTCCATAAAGAATTTGTGATCAAGAACAACAAGTGTCGGAACTTCACAAAAGAATAGAGGCAAGTACGTACTTTTCAAGTTTAGTATTCTTTTGCTCGTACCTTCAACAATAAAGATCAAAAACTACTTCAACATCACGCATCTCGCTCCAACAACTACAAAAAGACGGATTTTTCCTTAAAGATCGCTCTTCAAGCAATATTCAAGAAAAAGAGGCAAAATGTAGGGGTAAAATATCGCACATCTTGTTACTAAGCGAAATAGTCATTTCACCATTAAGCGAAGCCGAACGCATAAAGCATATCAAAGATGACGTCACAAAGTCACACTAAAAGTATGAAGAGTCGTGCGGTGATGAAGAGCACGTGCGAGAAACACCAATGTGAGCGTGCAACATTGACGCACATCAGATCCGAAAATAGGGGCTTTATTAGCTGTCATCCACTATGTAAACACATATATAAAGAGAAAGGGGGAGACACATTTGTAGAGAGAGGTCAATCTTATCTTTTTTTATTCTCATCTTCTTCCTCCATCACCTAAAACTAGATCTAGAGCTCTACCAAAAACCCAATAATGGAGATTCTAAATGTAATACTCATGTAATTTCAGCAATCATAGTGAAGAACCATGGATGTAGATCACATTGATCGAACCATGTAAAAAATCCTTGTGTCCATTTACAACTTTAGTACTCTTATCAACATTTTCATATTCAAGGGGTGTTAGATCTATATATACAATTTTACAATTTTAGTACTCTTATCATCATTTACAATATGTTTAGATCTATATAAATTATTAAGGGGTGTTACTTGTGGGATTTCTCACAACTACAACCTATTTTCAAATACTTTTTCTTATGTTTAATTCACATAAGAATGCATCCAGTTTTATCCTCGCTATTTTTTAAGTTTAAGCCAGGATGAATCCAGTTCCATTCTTACTATTTTTTTGGTGTCTATTTCACCCATATTAATTTTTACTCGTCCATTAGAACCATGTTTTAAAATATTTGGCCAAATGACCCATTTTCCGTAAAATAAATATGTACATTTTAAAATTCAGAATTTGCGGTTTCCAATTTTTACCAATGAAAATAAAAACAAAATCTCACACTACTGCTCCATCTACTCTTCCCTGTTATCTTTCTTCCAATTTAAAGTTCAAAGTTTAAAGAGTAAAAGTCCACGCCATGATATCAACTTAGGAGAGAAGAGTGACGAGTAGCACATCAGGTGTTATTTAATGAGTAGATGATTAACTAACTAATCTACCGTATCCTCGCAAGGAATAATACCTCAGGCGTTTTTCCATTTTCATTTTGTTTAGATTTTATTTCTTCTTTCTACTTTTGTACAACCCTCTTATTTTTTTTATATTAACTTGCTGTAACTATTACCCTACAGTCACAGTTACACTCCGCACAAATAGTTTTGGAGATCAACTTCTCTCGGATTTTTTTCGAAACAAATGGAACTATGTATATTAATCTGTTTTTGGTGTATGCTTGTAACACATCACATCACATGTATATCACTGTGTACATGCTGCAGTATGCTCTTACGTGAGAAAGGAGAAATCAATGGACAATACAAGGAACATAAAAAGTTTATAAACACTCGTTCCATCGCTTCCAACAAGCAAGTGACATTTCTTGGTTTGGTGGAATTAAATGGAGTTGTAATTGATGGTCGTTTAAAGGAAATATTGTTTGTCAAATCATAATCACGGTCTTATCTACCTTTCTTAATTTATGATTGGGGGATTTTGCGTTTCCCCCTGATTAAAGATATCTAATTTGCATTACCCCTAGAGATTTATAATAGGTAAAACCCCTTTAATTTGGATGTGCCGTAACCGAGCAGTTTAGTACAGCACGTGCAGTTCACATGCGTGTGAGAAAAAAATATCTGAAAATTAAAACCCAAAATTACCCTTTAGAAAATCAACGGTTTATACTAGATCTGGGCTTAGATTTGTTACATGTACCCTAATCTCACCTAACTGATTGGATAAGAGGCGGGAGAGAAACCATTATCTTCCATTTCGCAGAGAGACAGAGAGAGAAACCATTCGAGAGACAGAGAGAGAAACCCTTTTCTCTTCGATTCCACACTTCTTTCTGCAAATCTTAATCAGAGAAAGAGATAGAGAAGAAGATCAAGGAAAGAACAGTGGGTTTTGAAGAAGGATTTGGACATGCAATTCCCTAAAATGTTGTAAGTTTTTTCCTTTTGATTCTCGATTCTGTGTTAGGGTTTAGTCGATTCTGTGTTAGGGTTTTTTGATTTTGGGGTTTTTGTTCTTTGGGTTGATAATAATGGTTATGATTATGATATATCTCAGTTTGATTATAAAAAATGTAAGTTTTTGATGTTATTGTTTTGATAATGAAACTGAAATTTTTTATTCTGTGTTTGTGTATGTTTGTAATGATAGTAAGGATTATGGTGTGAAAGATCTAGTGATTCATTATGGTGGACGTTGGCCACCTGACCAACCAATTGGGGGTTTGCACTTCTTCGACTATATGAATGGCCATGAATTTCGTCATAAGAATTTTGATGGTGACTGTTTGAGTATGATAGATCTTATTACTGATATGGGAGACAGGTTGAATGGTCTGGGAGGGGTGATTACTTTTCAATATTTGGATGGTGGTTTTTTATTGACATAGATGATGAACCAGACTTGCTGAGGTTTTGGACTGATTCAGATCAAGAAGAAGGCATTCCTGAAGTACATTTCTTTATGATTCATGCAAATCCTATTAGTCAAGATGTGGGGGTAGGTGTTCAGCCATATGTTCCGCGAGTGGTGTCTGAAGTTGATGTTGCTGGTTCGTCAACACAGTCTCAGAGGGAACGACCATTAATTGTTGATATTGATGACTATGATGATGTGGTACTTCCTGAGCAGCCACATGAGCAGATGAGTCAGCAGCCACATGAGAAGACAAGTCAGCAGCCACATGAGCAGACAAGTCAGCATCTACATGAACAGATGAGTCAGCAACCACCAGATACACCTGGAAGGAACTTCTTTGGTTCAAAGAAAGTGGCTTCTAAGAAACATATACCACAGAAAAGACCTACTGTGGATGATAACAGTACATCTGAACCTGCAAGTAAGAAAAAGACATCAGATGGTGATGAGTTGGATGAATTAAATGATGAAGGGTTTGATGAAGAAGAGCTGGATGTACTTCCTGAGTGCACTAATCTGGATTATCATGACATTGATGATTTACCAGTTGAATATGATTACCATAGCAGTCAGTCACTTAGTTCAGACAGTGAACCTGATGAAGAATCTGACTATGAAACTGACTTAGATGAAGAAGAAGAGACACCTGAGCCATATAGATATGGAGAATATAGGAAGGTTGCAAACAAGTATGATGATATGTATGCAGATAAAGAAAGTGAATACCATATTCCATGGACATGTGAGACAGATGAACTTGCAATTGGTATGACTTGGACAACTATGAAAGAGTACAAGGCATTTGTGACAAGGTTTTGTATAGCCAATACCATGGAAATTATAAAGACAAAGGATGACAAGGACAGATTAAGGTGCAGGTGCAAAGACCACAAATGTTCATTCAGACTTAATGGGAATCTGTAAGTTAACTTATACATATGTTATTATCTTACTTCATACATACATGCACAGTAATTGGAACCTGTAAGTTAACTTATACATGTGTTGTTAATGTGTGCAGCCAAAAAGATGGAAGCACAATCAAGGTCACTAAGTATGTGCATAAACACACTTGTGTAAACATGGATATGTCTAAGAAGAACAAATTGGCCAATTCAACTTGGATTGCTTCAGTAATAGACATGATGTAAGAAGTGATGGTTATAATTTGAAGCCAAGGAAGATAAATGAAAAGATTATGGAGTTTCATGGAGTGCCTGTGAAGTATTGGGTGTGTTGGAAGGCTCTTGGAAAGGCACTAAGCAATGTGTATGGTTCATATGAAGATGGTTATAAGTTCTCACCTGAAGTGTGCAGGCAGATTCTGTCCAAGAATCCAAACAATATTGGAGAGGTTACTGTTGATGCTGATAATGACTTTAAAACATGTTTCCTTGCATTTGATTCATACCTGACAGGCTTCAAAGATGGATTCAGACCTTTTGTTGGTTTTGATGGGTGCCATCTTAGAGGAAAGTGTGGTGGTGTCATGCTCTCAGCATTTGCACCTGATGGTACCCCTTAGCAATTTTCATTTGTGATGTAGAGAATAAGGCCAATTGGATTTTATTTCTGGAAATCATTGCAGCAAGATTGCTTGCACATCCTATGCAATTGACTTTCATTTCAGACAGACAAATGGAGAAGGATAACAAGAGGGCACATGAATGGTTTAAGGATGTGCTGACACATACTTGGGCTAGGTCAACATTTGATTTGACTTCCAAATGTGAGCATGTAACAAATAACTTCACTGAAGCAAGAAGAATAGATACAAATTGTTTGGAAAAAGTGAGTTTGAATGGTGTGTCCAAAGCCGAATGAGTGGAAGTAGGTGGGATGTTAGCTTAACTGAAAAATCATGCAGCTGTTGTGTTTGGGACATCACTGGCATTCCATGCATCCATGCAGTTGCAGTAGGAATACATTTGAGGGTTGATCTGAATAGGTAATATTCTACCATTATGATTTCCTTTGTCTTTTTTATTTGTTTCATTTGTGAAAAGTAACCTTATGACATACATTTTGTTTTTGCAGTATGGTTGATGACTTGCACAAGGTTTCCAGTTATAAAAAAGCTTATGCTGGTAAGGTTAAGGCATGTGCAATTGAAGAGAATTGGCTTGAGGTGATATTCTACCATCTCTTTAATATTTTCAGTATGTGGCAAATGTTTGTGTTCTAATATATCTTTCTACGCAGCATGAAATGAGGCCCAACAAGCCTAAATACAAGAGAAAGGTTGGTAGACCACAACTGAATAGGATTAGGTCTGATGTTGAAGGAAGACCAAACCCTGAAAAAAGCAAGAGAAACTGTAGCGGTTGTGGTTCAAGTGCCCGCAATGTCAGAAGATGCCCTACAAAGAATGTACCATCTACAAATACTAGAGGAAGGGGCAGGGGCAGAGGTAGGGGCCAAGGAAGAGGCAATACTACACTTGCTCAACAAAATGGAGCATGATCTTCACAAGGAATGTGAAGGGGAAGTGGAGCAGGATCTTCACATGGAATGGGAAGAGGTACGCCACCTGCTCAACAAAATGGAAGAGGTGCAGCTAGAGGAAGAGGTGCATCTGCAACAAGACCTGTCCCTCCTCCTTATGCAGGTATTGGTGGAGCTGGAAGAGCAGCAACAACAACAAATTTCCACAACCAGAATGGATTTAGAGCCGATGGAATGAGGGAAGCTTTTAGACCCCCATCCCAGAACTTCAACCCAGCTTGGAGGCGTTAAGTGCATATACATGTTTGTGTGTGTGCTCTTTTTTTTTTATGTGCAAGCAGGCAATATTTTGTACAGAGATTATACTCTGATCTATCTTAGCATTGTGCAGGGTAGTTGCCATTTTTTGTACAGAGATGTTACTCTGTGAAGCATATGTGTAGGGAAAACTATTTTCATACTCTGTTATGGCCATATATGGTCTTTGTTAGGCTCAGTTAGCCACTTTACTTTCTTGTTTGGACATGATGCTACTTCAGTTCCAGAAATCTGTTTATTACATTTCAGTTTTACTTGTTACGTGGAATTTCTTTTCTTCTGTCCAATGTCTAACTTGACTGAGCTTTGGAACTGATCACACAATTCACCAATACTTGTATTTGCACTAATCTGTTTTTGTTTCATGTTTCCTTCATGACAATCTTTAGCCCAATGTGAGAGATTATGACACTTTAAACACCCCTTTGCTTGATGTTGTCTAGGTGGTGGCAACCTCACCGCTTCATCCAACCATTGAAATTTACCACATATGAAGTTTTGACACCTCAAAAATCTTCTTTGTGGATTAGCTTGAGTATTTCCTTCCCAAACTCTTCTAATCCCATCACATTTTCTACACTTTGAGTATATAAATGGGCAATCTATTGCTGAATGTGTTGATTGAAAACATATTTGACAGGTGGTTTCACTGGAAGCTTCATCTTTTACCTGAAAAATCACAGTTTAAATTTGTAATACACCCTCACTGTAAATACTATAATTTGCATTAGCCCCTTTAATGGTGCATATGCAGGAACTTACCTCACTGTCGAGACTTGAAGATCCACCTCCCATACTCGATCACTAATGTCTGCTAGTGTTCTTCCTTACTTGTGATAAATCAGCTAACTAAATGATGTGGAGGTTTGGTGAAATCAAAGAATGGATTCCAACCGAGTTAAATAGAGGTTTGAGTAGAGATAACAGGGAAGGAGATGGCCGTTGAACGGTCAAATTTTTTTTGGGGCTACGAATGCACCACGTATCCATGGATAAGTATGTCTTTTGACAATTTCAGATATTTTTTCTGACACGCATGTGAACTGTACGTGTTGTACTAAACTGTTCGGTTACGGCACATTCAAGTTAAAGGAGGTTTTACCTATTATAAATCTTTATGGAGTAATGCAAATTAGATATCTTTAATCGCGAGAAAGGAAAAATCCCCCTTTATGATTGTTTATAGGCTTCCATAGAATCCATACAATTAATAATTTGCACTTTGTAATATGATGATGTGGATCATAACACCACGAATAAGGAGATGATTATCGCGTGGAGTAGGGATGTGAAAGTGTTGCAGGAGTTGCATGGCAGTGTTTCTTGGCAATATTATGCTCTGACATGGATTATTCTACGTGGAAGGGGCACGTCGAGAACAAGGTTCCCTTTGATATACAAATGAATTAAGCCATTGGATAGAACTATTTAAATCTCTCACAACTTTCTAGGTACTCTAAAATCGATCAACCAATACTTACTATCTTTCTTCAAATGTTTTAAGAGGTAATACTTTTGCTTTAGTTGTTGCAACATTTTGATCGTATTGGGTTTCATAATCTGTTCATGCTGTATTTTTATTTGCAATATTTTTTGATCTGTTTTTTATCTTCTCAAAAGTGGGTTTCTTTGTTATTGGTTTCACTTTTTTGTCTGCTCCATTCTTGCTTTTAGAGTTTCTCCAATGATTGTCATGTATGTTTTGTGGATGGCAATACAAACAAAAAAATCCTCACTCCAATTTTATTAGGGGGAAAAATTTTCATTTCCAATCGTATTGTTGTGATTTTTTTCTTGATTAAATGCAATCTTTTAGTTATTTTAAGATTTTATTAGACCTAACAATGACTATTTAATATATTAAAATTAATTTTAATTAAGAAGAAGCTTACTATACCATGTCAACTTCACATTGGTTTAAGAAGTTGGGTTGGAAAAAAACATTAGGGACAATGAATATTTATCCTATGCGGATTTGGATATTGTACATATATTTCATTGGAGAATCTCTTAGACATTTCAATTAGATCCATCTTAACTCATGATATGATTTATTATGTAGTATATATGTACTATGTAGAACAGAAATCCACGTGAAAAATGAAACCTGTTTATGTAGAAATGTTCGAACTTCAGAGTTCAGACCTTATTGAGTTGGACCCAAATAAATCTGGTGATCTGAGTCATATCCACACGAATCAGATCCAGAAAAGAATAAAAAGTGATGTAGGTTTGAAGTTCCGACTCAATTGGTGTTGCGATGTAAATATTTTTTTCATGAGGACACCAGGTTTTAGTTGTCAGACTGATTTATGTCTTTTGCTTCCTTTTGAAAATGCGAACGTCGACATATTCATTCATAGCACTTAGTATTCCTTTTCGCTCTTATAGTAGAAAACTAGAGATAAATGAAGATGTTCGATCTTGTAGTCTTCAATGCTTTGCTTCTAGCGTTCTGATTAAGATTCTATTACTTCAAATTTCGAACTTACCCGCCATCCATGCTATTTTGAACTTTTGTAGGTTTTTCAACTTGACGAAGCCAAAAACCGTTGTTGGAATCCTTGGGTTGTAGAATTTCATCTAATGCACGGATGAAAGTTATTGAGTTTGTTGACAGTGGTGAATTTTCTGAATTCCTTCAAGTCATGGATGATGGAGAGAGAGATTTCTCTGGCCAAGTCTTAAAGATGGATAATCAATTACTGACAATGGATAGTTTTTTGGAAGATTTACTTGCTGATAGTCATGCAAGTATGAACCCAACAAGAGAAGGTGCACCTGACCCACAAAACAATTTCCACCTCCGTACCAAAAACCTTCCTGTTGGAGAGAAGACCACTACCGAGGAAACGTATGACTCTGCTGAAATTAAATCCAAAAAACGTGCACCTGGTAATAGGGAGTCTGTGCGTAAGTACCGCGAGAGAAAGAAAGCCCGTATAGCTTCAATGGAGGATGAACTAATCAAATTGAGAATCGTGAATCAGCAGTTGTTAAAAAGGCTGCAGGTACAGGTTGCACTTGAGCAAGAGGTACCTAGGCTTAAGCTTCTGCTTGTAGACATTAGGGGAACTATTAAAGGCGAACTTGGATAATCTCTTTACCAAAAACCAACTAAGGGTACCGGTGGTGGCATTTCGCAAAACATGTCCCCCTCTACCTTGGTTGCAGATTACGATATGAACCGGTGCAACCTTAGATACCCCGGTTTAGATAATCAATATATTGACGTATCTGCAGGTGGATTTCAGAATGCAGGATTTGGGGCTTTAGATGGTAGTTATTTACAGTGTATTTGGAGTAATAATAATTTGTGATGTACGGTCTAACTTCGATAAATAAATAATTTGAGCAAATGAATAATTCTTCGGTCTCGATTTTGGATAAATGGGCTAAGTGAATAATCTCGCTAAATGCATACGAATCAAATTGCATCACATCCTCGATGCATGCATCATTTCAAGAATATTTTGCTCGTCCTTTAACAGGTAATTTATTTTGCTACAAGAAAACCGTCCCATCACAGTCTTCCCAACGGGGGGCCAAAAATGGCCCCTGCTAAAATGTCCATATTTTGATCGTTTTAGTAAAAACTTTCTTTGTTTGTCGTTTTATGCAAATGCTCCGACCATTTGAATGTCCGCGAAAGTTTCTCGAAGCAATATTTACTTTGACCAAAAATTCAAAACATTTGAGATAAATTTAATTTAATTTAACCGCTTTGCTTTGACTGTATTCAGAGAACCACAAGGATTACCATACGGGTCAACGTGATTCATTAACATATGAAGATTCAAGATACATAGAAGGAAGCAAATCGCCGTGTAAGTTGAGCTAGAGGTGTAAAACATGACGGCCCGGTATAACCCGGTATATGAAGTCGCGTGTTTCATGTGTCATGTGTCGTGTCTTGTTGTGTTAATGATTTAAACTTGTTGTGCCGTACTGTGCTTTATTAGTCAAAAGCTACACACAACACAGTCCACGGGCACATCATAGGATAAATGTGATGTATCGTGTTGTGTCATGCTGGCACACGTGCTACAAACAATTTGAAATCACTTAATGTATATTACGAGAATTTAAATAGACAACATATCGTTTGAAATTATTTCAAGTAAAATTAACAAGTTTATTCAATAAAAAGAAATAGCCCATCAAATATAAAATTGGATCATTGCCATGTAAATTAATGTTCTAGTCAAATATAGGTAACGACATTATAACAACGAAATTGAAATATATTTTCCAAATATTTAAGTATTATATGTGTTGTTATAAAAATAAGCCAACATAAAATATCAAAAACTATCGAGGATAGTGACTCTTTTGTGAAGTATATACAAAATGTGATGTATTATGCCTTATTATATGTGTACTTGTGCATGCTATGACGTGCTTTCTTAACATGCTGGGCTGGACTGGGCCACGTGCTTATCCGTGCTGAGTGATGTGATATGATACTGTGCCGATTAGGATAACCCAGTACAGCCCACGAAACTAACGTGTTGGGCCGTGCTGGGCTAAATCAAGTGCTGGGCTGGGCTGGGATGTGCTCGTGTTGGCACAGCCCGATTTACACCTCTAAGTTGAGCAGAAACATAAAATTAACATGGTAAATTTGTGGGACAGAAAACATATTTTTTGTTATAGCTAAGACGTGGCTATTGTAGTAGGCCAACCAATCATAAATCTAAAGACTTAAAGGCCTAGACAAATAAAGCTCCCACGTTGAACGGTGAGGAAACCCTCGCTTCCTATTGGTTGAAATAGGTCTTTTTTGAATTTTGTGAAACGAGCGTTTTGGTGAGGACACTTGACAACGTACGATTGGTTTAAATTTAAAAAAAATAGGAAAAAGATTAAAAAAAAGGAAACCAAGTTCAATATGGAATTCATGACATTACAATATTTAGGTGAAGACACTTGGCAACATATGGTTGATTTAAAAATTACAAACTTAAAAGAAAAACCTAACTTATGGTGTTTGGAATTTTATGGAAGTCCAAATAATATATAAAGGGAAAAAAGAATCCACATATTTTCTGTGAAAATAAAAAGGAAAAATAAATAAAATATGCACATATTCTTCAACTACTTAATGTATTGATTTTTGTTAGAGGGAACGAAATGGATTCGAGAAGAGCGAGAATCGTAATCCACTCACTTAAGGCCTGGTCAGTATATCTTCCTAACTCTGTCTAAATTACCCCTTCGAATACATCGACCACGCTCTGAGTCACACCCATTTTCCCAAATCTTTTCCATCACCACCGTTAACTCCACCACAAACATAACGAGCAACTCATCACATCAACCATCTGCCAGCGATGGAATATCTTTTTTTTTTTCTTTTTCTTTTTTATGAATGAACAAATGTTCTTTTGATATGAAATTAAACACTACCAATAAAAAACAATCAAACAACTTCTTCTCTGTGTGCATGTCAGAGAGACAAGATTCATCAAAAACTATATACGCATACGAGATTAACAGGTTAGTTTATTAATCGTAAAAACAAATCATCTTAAAAAAAAAAAATTGAAAATAGGGTTTGCTAAAAATTCTCCATTTTTTTCACCTCTGATTTAAACAAGGGTTTTTCGATGGTCTACTTCATTTTAGTTTCCAATCTTTTTCGTTACCTATGATTTTTATTGGCTCTAAACCAACACATTGTGTTGGATTTACGAATAGGGATTTGCTATTATTTAATTCATAATTGTTTTCACATTTACAAATCAATCAATGGAGGCCATTATTTTCGTGAAGAACAGATACAAGGACTAAAAGTCTAACAGAACAAGAATATGAGTGGAGGAACAAGGTTATCAATGATTGATACACATAGGTGATGCTGGTCGTGGAGTTGTATGGGAGATGGGTGATGGTGGTGGTGGTGAAGTTGTGTGGAAGATGGGTTGATGGTGGTGGTGGGGTTGTGTTGGAGATGGGTATGCGGCTTATGTGGGTGTATTTAGTAGGGTTTTCTAGACAATGTGCACAATATATTAACTAGGTCCTAGTAGGCTCACGTGAGTTAGAAAAATATATTAATTAGGTCTAGTTAGCGAGTTAACTACGATTATCGCTCTCATTCAATTCTTTTTTGCTCTCCCTCTGAATAAAAATCAATGTATTTGTCCGGCCCTATCAAATAAAAAATACATTGTCATGAGGTGTACGAAACAAATTAAAAATACATTGCCATGGGGCGGAGCGAACCCCCGCGCCCTCCAAGTTAAAAGGTAAAAAAAAGATGTGCACATATTCACCGCATATTTAATGTATTTGCCCCCACACCAAATTAAAAATACATCGCCACAAGGCAGGGCGAAGCCCCACACTCACAAAATCAAAAATTCATCGCCACGGGGGTCGAGGTGAAGCCCCGCACACACCAAATTAAAAATGCATTGTCACGAGGCAGGCGAAGCCCCGTACACACCAAATTAAAAGGAAATAAATAAATAAAATCTGCACATATTCTCCACTTATTTAATGTATATACCCTGCCACGCCAAATCAAAATACATCGCCACGGAGCGGGGGGAAGCGTCGCGCACGCCAAATCAAAAACGCATCGTAACAAGGGGGTGCACAAAATCAAAAATGCATTGCCACGAGGCGGGGTAAAGCCCCGCACCCCAAGTTGAAAGGAAAAAATAAATAAAAATGCACATATTTTCCACCAATTCAATGTATTTTTCCAGCCACACCAAATCAAAAATATATCGTCACGGGACGGGGCTTCGCCCAGCGCACACTAAATCAAAAAAATGCATCGTCACGTGGAGAGACAGAGCCCCACATAAACCAAATCAAAAATCCATTTCTACGGGGCAGAGCCAAACCCCGCGCACACCAAGCCAAAAGAAAAAATATTCCCGATACTTAGTACGGGAGAAAATCTAGTTTTTTTCTTTAATTTCCAGTCCACCATTAAACGAGTTGTTGACATTGAATATGTAACAGTTGAATATATATTCAAATAAATTGAGTTTACAGCTAGCTTGGGCACTGTCAGCAGCTAACAGAGTACAGTACGGATGGTTTATCATTAAAATGATGAGAGGGTAGATGACAACTTTTGTTTTTGTTTTCGTTATCTTCATTTTTTTTTTCGTTTCCTAATGCACGTGAATTCCTATTCCGGGAGCGTGGCCAAGGGTTGGGCAAGGCCTAAGGGAAAGAGTTCAGGTTTGGACAACGTCCCCAATGTAGGTGTGAATTGGGCTATATCAGCACGAGCACAACCCATTCCAGTATGTTGAATTTTTACCCCATTTCAGTCTAGCATGTGACTTAGCCTAACATGGCACAACATACTAATGTCGTGTGAGGTCTTAGCCAGACTAATCTGCCTAGTGGCGCGTTAGAGCGCGCGACAAAGATAAACACGTGGTACAACACGTCACGTTGAAAAAATACGTCATAATATACATAAAACACTAGAAAACACAGTACAATACATCACATTTTGCATGTATTTCACAAACTAGAATTTATTCTAGCCAATTTTTGACATTTAATCTTCGTTATATTCACGCATTTTTATAACAATCTTTCTTTATAATTACGGACCCAAAGAAGCCACATGTCGTCCCTGCAATTAATTTTGAACCTGATGAAACCACATCAACATTTTCTTTCCATGTCATCGTTATCTGATTAGCTGCTCCCATAACACACAATCCAGTAGGAAACTCCAACAGTCATTATAAGACACAATACCAAAAGTCACTTTAAAAAAACGCGTCTGCCTACAACCAAGCCTATCTGCAATTTCAAATATATGACACAACCCTTCACCCAAGAGTTTCAAACTCTCACATGTTCATCTGACACAATGTGAAATATATATAGCATAAATTAGTTTCCTCACCAAAAAAACATTTCCATGTTTATGTACTGTAACCATCTGATTTCTAATATTTATAGAAACTCTACGCTTCTAACTGGAAGTCTCAGTCATAATGTATATATCATACAAGCATTACGTTATAAAAACAAAAGAAGAACTGAGAATAGTTTTGTTAGAATGAACAAAAGAACAAACCAACGATGATTGCAAGGTAATAATTTGGAACAATACTTCCAGTACCTCATCAACATGTATATAACATTTGTATTTGCTGGTGTAGCATTTAAAAAAAGGACAAACGACCAACAGACTGTAAAGGAAAAGTCGATCACATGTTGCATTTGCCGGTGTAACAATTCGAAACCGAAGACACACTGCAAAGAAAAAGTCAATCACATGTTGTATTTGCTGGTATATATAATATCTAAATGTCTGGAATACATTTTTTGGAATGTATAAAAAGAATGTGCCCGAAAGAGCACAACATGTTTATTTTTATGGTGCAGCACAGCAACACACGTTCTCTAGGACGCTGCAACAAGGCATGTCTCAGTTTCCGGCACAACACAAAACGCGACCGCCCAGCACATGATTTTGTGGGTTGGACTGCACTGCACGTTTTACAACTATATATATGCAATTTTAAATGATTTATGTTATAAGAGGGGGACTTAAGATCAATCAAATGGAAGAATCATCTCAGTCATGCTCATTTAATGAACTGATTCTAGACTTTAATTTGAATCGGGCATAATTACTCACCATTACCATAAACATTTTAATCAGATGCTTCTTCGACAGGTGTCATGGTACTATAATGGTAAAGTTAGTTGGAGATGATATTATAGCGATCTGAGTTCGAAACTCGTCAGCATGTAGACTTAAATAAAAAATAAAAAGAAAAAGGAACACACCAACTAATAAAAAAAAAGGACGATTCTTTGTTGAACAATATTGAATTCTAATATACCCAGTCTTCCTTAATCCTATCATATTTTATTGTTGGTTGTGGTTTTCACATTAAAATCATAATAATCTTCGAAGATGTCTTGATTTCACTCCGCATGAAAGTTTTCTTCTATAATCTCTTGCTAGTTACATCTCCACAATTACGACTCCAGCTTATTCTTTTTGAGAAACCTCTTAAGTACTCCTTTGATGTTGAAATCTAATGGATCACCTGGAGGATATTTTTATGTTATTTCCCGATCACTTCCGTTGGCTTGAATTCCTTGTCGATCCAAAACCTATTTCTAATACACCGCGCCGATACAAGTTAATATCATGCATGATACTTGTATCGGCGAGGTGCGACACACATAGATAAAGAATTATATCGGAATAATTTAGGATAAATAACTTATTATGTGATTTTATAATTAATTTATATGTAGCTATACATTATGTTACTTAAAAGTTTCATTGTAGAGCATTTTCAATGTCAATCAATTAGCAAGAGTTTTTTTTTAATAGGAAGATGACATATATCAAAAAGAGCTTATATAAGAGTTTTATCCTGTTGGATCAAAGTTTGAATCCATTCAGGAGCATCTAAGAAATACTGAAAGCAAACAGATTGGGATCTTGCAAATTTAGCTAGACTGTCAGCTAAATGATTTGCATCCCTGTGCACATATGTGCATAACCAAACTGAAAAAGAATTAAGAATGTCTATTACATCATTTATTAAGTTTTGTGTTGTCCATTTTGATGAATGAGAACCATTTACTGCATTGATCACGTTCAGGCAGTCTCCTTCCAAGTGCACCTTTGTCCAGCCTTTCTGCTTTGCCCATAAAACTGCATTCAACAAAGCCTGCGCCTCAGCCTGCTCAGGATCTATTGCACTATATGCACCTCCTCGCAGTCCATCGCAGTTACCTGCAAAATATCTCTCCATTAGTGCCCATCCAAAGTAGCTATTACTATCAACAAATGAAGCATCAAAGTTTATTTTGATCATATCATTAGTTGGTGGAGACCAGTGATGTTTCCTCTATCTAGGCAGTTGATTATTATTGGAATGTAGTGGAATTAAATTCCTCCAGTCATTCATCTGCATATTAATGGCATTAGCTACAACATCAATATTAAGGTTTACTGCATCAAAGTTTTTAGCACATCTTGTCTTCCAAATAGACCACATACAAAAAGCCACAATTTCCTACTTTTTAAAATCCAGCACTATAGAGGTGTTACCTGTTGGAAAAAACTGGCACACCCATTGATGTAAATCAGTATTTAAGAGCGTATTTAAGAGATTAGTATCAATCTTGTTCCAGATATCTCTAGCAACAGTACATGAGACAAACAGATGTTGAGTAGTTTCAACATTTTGATTACACATAGGAAAAAGATTACAATGGTACTTGGTGATTCTAGCAAGTTTGTACTTAGTTGGCAGACACTTATGCAAAAATTTCTACATAAAATGTTGTATTCTAGGAGGAAGTTTATGTTTCCAGAAGGAGCACCAATTAATATGCATATTATTTTTGCTAGGTTTGTTTAAGAGTCTGTCATTTAAAATGACTTTGTAGGCAGATTTCACAGTAAAGCTTCCATTACTACTTGGTTCCCATCTAAGCTTATCTTCTCCATTGAAAGGAATTCTGATCTTTAGAATTTCAGACACAGTATTCCTATCAAATAAAGCATTAATGGTTTCCAACTTCCATCACTTCATATCATGATCAATTAACTGACTTACATGCACCATATTAGAGGAGTAAAATTGAGTTGAGGGGGGTCTGTGCATATTTGGAATCCAATTGTCTTTCCAAATATGTACAGACTCACCATTACCAATTTCCCAGACATAATTTTTTTTGACTATGTCCAGGCATGTGCAGATCCCCTTCCAAATCCAAGAGCCCTGTTTAGACACATTATCACACAAAGGATTAGCATTCATAAAGTATTTACCCCTAACAATACAAGCCCATTTATCATCTGCACTCTCCACCATCCTCCAAGCTAATTTAGCTAGAAGAGCAAGATTTAAAATATCAGTTTGCCTGATATTCAGACCTCCTAACTCTTTTGGAAGAGCTATGTCAGTCCATCCCTTAGGAAAACAACCCTTCTCACCATCTTTTTTACCCCACCAAAATCTCATTTGAATACTGTTAAGCTTATCAGTAAGCTCCTTTGGCATAGGAAAAACAGCTAAGTGATGACTAGCTAAACTTCCTAAAACAGATTGGTTCATTACAGTTCTTCCTGGTGGAGCTAGATAGGTTGGTTTCCAGTGAGCAAGTCTAGCCTTAGAATTGTCAATCAAATGCTTGAAAGAATCAAATTTTCTTTTTTGTAAAAGAAGAGTAACACCTAGATATTTTTCATTTAAAGACATTCTCCTAATTCTAAGAATATTGGCTATCTCATTCTTGACATTATTAGGAACTTTTTTTGCTAAAAGCTAGAGCTGATTTCTCAAAGTTAACAGCTTGCCCAGAAAATTTGCTAAATTGATCAATAATACTAGTTAATTTTCTAGCATCTCTAGTTCTTGCCTTTATGAAAATAAGGCAATCATCAGCAAAGAACAAATGAGAGATTGAAGGGAAATGTTTATTGGCCTTGAACCCATGGATGATCTTATCATGCTCAGCTTGAATTAAACTTCTAGACAAAGCTTCCATGCAAAAAATGAAGAGGTATGGAGACAAGGGATATCCTTGTCTCAATCCTCTTTGGGGATAGTAAATTTTACCTGGAGCACCATTGAGCAGGATGGAAGTGGAGACAGTTGAAATGCACTGGTTGATCATACTGCACCAATCTGAAGAGAAACCTAGCTTTTTGAGGCTATCAAGGAGAAAGGACCAATCAATTCTGTCAAATGCCTTTGACATATCAAGTTTGATAGCTACACAACCATCTTTAGCCTTAGTTTTCTTCATAGAATGAATCAATTCATGGGAAATAACTATATTATCATGTATTAGCCTACCAGATATGAAAGAAGTCTGAGAAGGAGATATAATTTTGTTCAGAACTTTCTTAAGTCTAGAGGCTAGCAACTTAGATATTATTTTGTAAGACACATTACAGAGGCTAGTGGGCCTAAAATCAGCAGCATTTTTAGGACAATTAATCTTAGGAATGAGAGTAGTGAAGTTATGATTCAATTGCTTTAGAATGTATTTAGAATGGAAAAAAGATTTTACCATTTTAACAACTTCAGGTCCAATTGTCTCCCACATTAACTGATAGAAACCAGACGGAAAGCCATCAGGACCTGGAGTGGTCAAAGGCTTCATATCAAAAACAATTTTCTTAATTTCTTCACTAGAGGGAATTTCAGTTAACATAAGATTATCCTGATCAGTTATGATATTATCAAGGTTATCAAGATAAGCATCAGAGCTAGGGGGTGTGTAGTTCTACTCATGTCACTAAATGTCTAAGAAGCTCAGTTTCAATATCATGTCTATCATCCAACCAAATACCTATATTTTTTTGTAGAGACTCAATTTGAGTTCTTTGTTTTCTAAAGTTTGCTTTTTGATGAAAATAGGTTGTGTTCCTATCATCTAAGAGGATAGCATCATCCTTACCTATTTGCCTCCAAAAATCTTCTTCAACATCATACCAATACTTTAGTTTCCTTGTTAGCTCCACAACCCTGCTGTCATTGTGATTACTAACAGTTCTAGTAAGATTAGACCGTTGAAATTCCAAGTTAGAAATATGAGAATTTATATTACCAAAGTGTTGATAATTCCAGTTTCTAAGACAATATTTGGTGTTGTAAAGAAAATTAGCAAGGATAAAACTAGCAGAGCCATCAGTATTACCTTTCCATTCAGCTTTGATTAATTCAGAGAAAGTAGGGTCTCTGAACCAGGACTTATTCACCCTAAAGGGTTTCTTTGTGTTGCACTCGAGTTTGCTAGTGATTAGCATTATAGGACAATGATCACTACCTAAGACAGTTAAGTGATATAAAGCAGCATTTGGATAGATATTGAACCATTCATAAGAAATAACAGCTCTATCTAGTCTTTCAAGAATTAGATCATTATCATTCCTTCTATTGGTCCAAGTAAAGGGATTCCCTATATAAGGCATACTGAATATGTTATTACTATCCAAAAGCAGATTATTAGCATCAATATCACTTTGACTATGTGGATTTCCACCATCTTTTTCATTCTGATGTAGTATGAAATTGAGGTCTCATATTACAATCCAAGGATTAGTATATGCTGTCCTTAGGTTTATAAGGTGGTTCCATTGATTCTCCTTGTCACTAGGATTTAGAGCACCATAAATACATGTCAACAGACTACTGTTATTTTTACTATCAAGTTTGACAGTGCAGTTTATCATATTCAGTTGAGCATCAATAATCTGCAAATCAATTCCATATTTCCACATGACACATAACCCTCCTGAAAGTCTTATAGGATCTTAAAGGGTTATATTTGGATACTTGAATCTCTTCAGTAAGTAGCTCATTCTCTTTGACTGATTTTTTGTTTCACTCAAGAAAATTATGTCAGGGTTTTGAGTTTTAATGAGTATGTTAAGATGATTTCTAGTATCCTTGTTTCCAAATCCACAAACATTCCAAGAAATTATTTTCATATTTGCAGAACAATAAGAGACATTAGTTAGAAAAATAGCAGATTGATTTTGAAAGACATAACTAAGGTAAATATTATAAAAATAATGCAGGATATTTAAAGTTATAAAAAGTTTTTTGTGTATTACCTTTTGTATTCCCTTAGTGTTGTCAGATTGCTTCTCCTTTTGTTGTGAGTCCTTCTGCAGCTTGTCTTTCCAATTGTCCCCCATCATGAGAAACTTTGCTTGATCCAGCTTCATCTTGAGGAGCAGTAATTCTCAACCTTTTGCCTAATCTTGTTGCATCATTTTCATCATCCATATGAGCTGAGGCCTCAGTCCTTGGTACCAGCATAATGCCATCCTTTGGAGGGATGAATCCTATCTTCTTAGTCTCTTTATTCTTTGGGCAGCTAGGAATGATACTGTCATGCCTTCCATTCTTCATAGTCTTCTTATTTGCAGTATTACTAGCTCCAAGGAAGTATAGCTTACTATGAGCTTTTGTTAGAAAATCTTCAGCTGCCTTGCAAACAACACCTTTAGTGTGCTTGATAATGTAGCATTTTGGACAGATGTTATGAGGCTGTTTTTCAAAAAAGAACTTAATCCATCTGGTACATCCTGCATTAGCTTTTTCCATCACACCTCTTCTTAGTGGAAATTTTATATCAACATTGACACAGACTTTGACTCCTTCTTTGTCCATTGGAATTGCATCTTTGGGTTCAATTGCAACAACTTCATCCACCAGTTTTCCAATTTTTGTGACAGAAATAACATTCAAATGCTCAGGCAATAGCTTCTTTAATTGGAGCCAGAAACATTGATGATTCCAATCCAATTCCTTATAGATAACCTCATAGTTATAGTGGTACAGGACAACTAAGTTTTTGTTTAAACTCCATGGCCTGGTTATGAAGATATTGTTCTTTGTTTCTTCATCATTGAATTTGAAAATCATGATGTTTTTATCAATTTCCACTACCTTCACTTCTCCTTCTGGGATGTGTGACCAGGAAAACTTGATATGATGTTCCACCGCTTTAAATCCCATGTTTCCTTCTTCCATGATAATCATACCAATTAGGCAGTTATCCCAATTCGTTGTATCTTCATTAGTAACAGCTTCCACTTCATCTTCTTCCTTATCTAGATCAAGTGCTGCTTGTTTAAACCTTTCAGCTAGGTCAATCACTTGCTCATTATTCTCTTCAGCCATTATAATTTTGTTCGTAAAACAGTTTCTTTGTTCCTCTTTGTCTTCAATATATTGATTTATATAATGAGTTAGCCCAATGAAATTAGGGTTTATTTCCACAATCAAAGATATGTCTTCACGATATTTTTGGAACAAATATATTCTATGGTTATTGATATTATATTTATTTGCAGTAACAAACCATATTGCATAAAATCCAAAGAGAAGAATCAGGAGCTTGTTACCAAATTTGCAATGACTTTTTCGAATTTCAAATTTTTTCCTCTTCCACCGTTTTTGCCTTTGAGTTTTCAGATGAATGATATTGGATCGGTTCTGACTGAGTCGAAAATTCTCATGATGGAGCAACAATGGTGACAACAGGACTTCAAAAAGCCACCTAGCTAACAGAGCAAACGCTGTAAACACAACAAATCTGTAGGCAAACGCCATTAAGGAGATAACAATGTGTAAACACATTAGGGAAGATTGAAAGTTAGTTGAGATACATATTTAAAAGAAAACTTTGTTGATGTGAAAAACAAGAAAATGAGATCAAAATTAACCCACAAAAGATGAAAGAAATTTTAATGTCTAAAAACCAAATGCGAATAAGAGATATGCATATGAACTCAAAGAAAGAATTGAAATCATTGACGATGGCTTAGGATTTAGAGACAAGATTAAAAATCAAATTTTTGTTTATTGAGTTGACATTTCAAAATCGCCGATTCGCAGGAATTTTTCTCTCATTTCCAAGCACAATTTGGTTCAACACTGACACTAACCCACAAACGCCAATCAATTAGCAAGAGTACATGTAATACATTATTATCTTTTATATGCTTGTATTTCTCATCATTTCAAACCAACAATGTATTAAGAAGTGGTTCAATATGGTTTGATTTTTTTGTTCCAACCTTATAGGTCAGTGGTTTTCCATCAACTACAATAAAGAGGAAGTCAGGAATTCAATTTCAACCACAAAAATTTATATTAGTGTAGTTGTATATGGGGTGCAAAAGTTTTCGGACCCATACGATTAGACGAGCCAAATTTTTAGGATATGGGGTGAAAAAGTTTTGTTTGTCCAGAGGTGCAAATTGGGTTCGTGAGGTCATGCATTTTGCACCAGAAAAAGGCCAACTTTGCAATATTGGGATGGGTATGCAGTCCATGCTTTTTTTTCTTTTTTTTTTGATCGATAAATTAGTTAATTTAACTAAGCTGACTCCGTCCCTTGCATATGATCGATGCGACCGATATACTTGTACTGTCGATACTAGGTATACCGTCTCGGTTATAAGGTCAAAATTTAATGGGTAGGATCCGTTGACATGGTTAGAGTGACATAATCTTGACATTATAACGCCATTTTTCTACCAAATCCAACCGGTAATGAATTTGAAACTAAGTTTTTGCTGACATGTTCTTCTTATAGATACCTCCAACAAAAAATGAGAGCGTTCCGAGATGTATAAGTCTACCATCTACCATTTTGAATATCAATCGTCGAAGATTAACGGTTGAAATTAAAATTTATGGATGGTAAAATTTCGTATTTCAAAATACTCTCATTTTCGGTAGGAATGTAGAGTATTATATGAGGAACATGTCACCAAAATGTTAACTCCAAATTCATCATCGTTAAGAGTTTTTTAGAAAAAATGGTGTCACCATGATAATGTCATTCTAACCATGTCATCGGATTCTTCCCCAAACTTAATATGTAAACCCTTAAGATCATACTCATAAAAAAAAACGTGACGTCAAGAGTCAGAACTTTTCAATCGTCGAGTCTAACAATTATTTTTTATGAGATGTATTAAAAAGACACGATACCAATAAATTTGTTTTAAAAGTTTGACCCAGTAGGCAAGCTGCTTAAACTCTATTAAGGGTGAGTCTGGTACCAGCATGACTGCTCATTCGGTACTAATTTGCTTGGGAATGTATCAATCCATCACCCATTTGTCTTGTACCGATTTTGGTGTTCCAAAAAAAATTGGTAATCCATTAGGTGCTATAGTGTTGGCCACGTTGGGAGTTTAATCTCTAGTTAGCAATTCGGTGTACAAAAAACATTCGGGACGACATATGTACGTGTGTTAATCGTTTTGACGGAAGATAAATTCGGTCCACTATTCGGTCAACCACTTTTAATTCGGGAATTATTCGGAACGACATACGTACGCGTATAATTTATTTTATATATTTAAATACGGGAGAGAAAATTTGGCCTATATATAAAATTAAATTAATAAGTATTTATAGATTTTACCGTGAAAAAATAACATTTTGTGAGGAGTCTTTGGAGGGATATCAGAATTATATGGTTTAAATGGATGATATATAAAATATATGAACTCTTAATAAAAAATCAGCTTGTGGAACTGTGGTTAGACCCATTGTAAAGGGAGCATGACGTCTCAAGTTTGATCCATTACCATTTTATAAATTAATATAAAAATCACCAATAGTTCCCGGAATTGCTAACTAGGGTTTAATCCATTACCATTTTGTGTTGTACGGATTTTGGTGTCCCCAAACAAAATAGTAATCCATTAGCTGCTTTGATTTTGTCTCCGCACCTCCCACCCCCTCCGCCTCCTTTTTCTCATAAAATCTTAACATGTTAGTAATTTTCCGCTTAGGAAATCAAAATTTATTAGTTCGTCCACCGGGTCAAAGTAAGCGAGTCCACCAAGGCCTAAAAAATATCTATTCACCTTCAAAAATTTATTGATGGTTTCATTTGCAGAGTAAGAAGAGGGGAGAAATAGAGAGGCCGAGAGGGAAAGTTTAAGAAGCAGAAATATTTAGTCTACCACTTCCACTATTTTAGTCCATCACGTCCAGTTCGCAAACAAAAATGTGTTGCGTTATGCTCCTAGGCTCTTAGCCCACTTGCCCTCTTTTTATAGAACGATTTTTTGGGACCATGGTTTTTTTGGGGACCATGGTCCTATTAGACCACCTACCCTATAATGTTAAGGGATGTCCTAAAATCAGATGAAATTATTAATTTAGCCCTTATCCTAATTAAATTAATCCTAACCTAATAAGAAGAGGGGAGAAATAGAGAGGCCGAGAGGGAAAGTTTAAGAAGCAGAAATATTTAGTCTACCACTTCCACTATTTTAGTCCATTACGTCCAGTTCGCAAACAAAAATGTGTTATGCGTTATGTTCCTAGGCTCTTAGCCCACTTGCCTCTTTTTATGGAACGATTTTTTGGGGCCATGGTTTTTTTGGGGACCATGGTCCTATTAGGCCACCTACCCTACAATGTTAAGGGATGTCTTAAAATCAGATGAGATTACTAATTTGGCCCTTAACCTAATTAAATTAACCCTAACCTAATAACTACATCTAACTTAATCAAAAAGAAAAACCTAAATATAATCCTAATCTAACCTAGCCGCACAAAAAAAAAAGAAAAACAGTTTTGAGGAACTGTTCTCCTCTTCTTCTTTCCTCTTCCCCCATTTCAACATCATCTTCATCGATTAATTGTCGATTCATAAAATTTTCATCGTCGATTAATCAATCGACTATAAGAATGGTTCTTCGAAAGAAAACCAATAGACTCCCAGGAACAGGTCTCCCATTAGGACATCTAACAAATCAGCCAAGTGATTTTGAGATTCATAAAGAAGTGGAAGAGCCAAGTGAATCCATAATCCAATATAATAGACGCAGTAAGAAGTCTGATTCTTCCATGGGACCGATTCGCAGGTATTTTCCAACAAACCCATACTTTTAATTTGATTTTGATTCGTTTAATTGAATAGAAATCATCAAAATAGGGTTCGAATGGGAGTTACAGTGCGCTGTTCTGTTAGGACGAATTTCTAGAAAACCCTAGTTTGTTAACCGAACTTCCTGAAAGGAAGAACACGAAGAACAGTTCGGTTTTATAGGATTCAAAACCGGGTCACTGAACTATCAGTTCGGTTAGTTCGCAAAAAAACCTAAAAAAAAATTCTAACCGAACTTCACCAGTTTTGCAACAATTTTTTTTCCACTTGTAACCGAACTGTGCAATTTTGCCCGCTATTTTGAGTTTTTGTGTAACCGAAGTGAGCTATCTTGTTCGGTTGGTTCGCATAATATTCTAAAACTATTTAGTAACCGAACTTTACCAAAAAAAAACAAATTTCAATATAACCGAACTATGCTATTTTTCCCTATATGTTGAGTTTCAATTTAACCGAACTTGTCCAACTATGTTGTGTTGCATAATGTGGAGTTCGGTTTATTCGCAAAAAACCTTGACAAACCGAACTCTTCACTATTAGTTACCAATGTTGAGTTCGGTTTATTCGCAAAAAACCTTGACAAACCGAACTCTTTACTATTAGTGACCAATGTTGAGTTCGGTTTATTCGCAAAAAACCTTGACAAACCGAACTCTTCAGTATTTGCACACATGTAGAGTTGGTGTGTTCGCAAAAAACCTATTCAAACCGAACCTTACGCTGAGAACCCTTATGTTGCATCTGATTTAGTCAATCATTTATCGATTAAGCTAATATATTTTGTTTTCTTGATTAGAGGAAAACAACCTTTACTGGAAGATCTGAGAACTCCCACGCCTCGAGGAAAAGTACATTGTGGTGCCGGTAAGCGTGGAACTAAAAATGCTAAGTATGGAGGTGGGTCATTACCGGGTGTTGTCATCCAAGATGGTGTCAATAGAGATAATGTTGACAACGTAAGCCAACAAGTTAATGAAGAGATTGTGGAAGAGATGGGAAGTCAAGAACATAATCAAGGTGGAGAAGATGAACTAGCTCAAGGAGGAGGAAATGAGGGTGGCGATGATGAGGGTGAAAAAGATGAGGAAGACGGAGACAAGGATGGAGATAAGGATGATGATGGATCAGAGGAGGACTCGGATGAAGAGGAACAAGATGAGGAACAACCAGACATAGTGGTAAAGAGACCTAGAAAGACGCCTAAAAAGCCTTGTGCTAGATATTCATACATTCCTCATAAGGATTTGTGTTTGCCGCCAAAGAATCCAACATATGGTACTCCAAGAGATGGCAGGGAGGTATTGATGGGCTACAAAAACTCATGGGATGCCAAGATCTTTGCGACAAAGGTATGGTTCAATCTTAACCATCAAGATTTAGATTTCTCAGTCATTTTATTATACTTTTACATATATTATTTTTTTCTATATATATTAGTATATAAGATATGATGTTGTTTTTTTAGGATCATAAAAATGTTGTTCGTGTTTTGAAACGTCAAAAGAACAAGCTATGGAATATAGAAAATGAGTGTGATGAGGTCCGCTTTGCGGTATTTGATTGTGTACTATGGAACGGGATACAACATGCGCACCAAAAATTTGATGCTGTCACTGTTACTGCATTTTCCGAGAGGGCTTATCCAGAAACGGATACCTTTCATCTACCTTTTGGTGAGATGGAAATAACTCCGGATGATTGTTTTAGATTCACATCCCTACCAATTACAGGAACAAGTGTTCGAGATGGCTACGATCCCTCGATGAGTTATAAAGTTCTTGAAAAACTAGTCGAAAGGTGTCTAGGATGGAGCGATAAAAAGGCACAATGTGAGTTTAGGCGAGCTAACAAAGAGCCTAAGGAAGGTGATGAGTATAATGAGTTTGAGGAAGACCGCACGTACAAGAAGAAGTTGAAAAACATCAATCTCAAAACCTTGTTTGATGAGTTTTCAGGGATGAAAGATTTGGTTGCTCAAGGAAAGTTGGTGATGACAGAGGAGAAGACTAAGCACCATGTGACTGCTTATTTGTTATATCAACTTGGAACCATCTTATTCCCTGACACTTCAGGCCACGTGGTAAATTCCCATTACCTCCAGCTATTGTACCCCTTGGATGAGGTGAACAACTACTTTTGGGGCATTGCGGTTCTTTCATTCCTTTAAGTGGAACTCAGAAAAGCTTCGAGGCTTAGGAGTCTATATTTTGGAGGCTTATACACCCTTGTTCAGGTACCCCGTTAAATTATCGTTTGTGTGTTTGAATATATAAGTGAATGAATGTGTATTGTTACTAATCATATTGTGAATGTATTATTTTTTGCCTCTTCTCATAAGTTTGGGTGTACGACCACTTCCCTAAACTGCAATTGTCTCATGCTCGCACTCCTTGGCCTTATGGGAAGCCTATAGCTGGTAAATATGAATTTTTGAACTCACAGGAAAAGAATAAGGAAAAAAAAGTGTTGGCGTTGAGGGAGACATTGGATAAGTTAACAGTGGAAGATGTGGTTTTCCATCCTTACAGCATTGCATAAGATGAAGACGAGGAGGATGTTGATGTTATTAATTTCTCACCTGTTGCGGGTTATAATGGATCGCTATTTCATCCTGGGTGTTGTACAATGTATAATCCTCGAAGAATACTTAGACAACATTCTTGTGTCCAAAGTGTCCCACAAGTGGAAAACTTCAACTTCAAGGTAAAGAAGGTCGGAACTAAGAACAGCGAGAAGAATTTCATCCCCAAATACGATCCTGCTCCATCAGTGGACCACTGGAAGAACTTTGGGGATTATCTTGTTCCAGTCGAAGAGTTACAAGATTCGTTTGATGAGCCAAATGCCGCTGACGATGGATATATGGAATGGTATGAACATTTTTCTCATCCTCGTGTAATAAACAGTGTCCAACAAGCCCGTGTTGATAAAGAAAAAGCGACGGAAATGGAGAAAGAGACTCAGAAGATTATGAAGCCTACCCCTATGTGTGGTGATGAGGCCTTGATCTTGTGGAATTCGGCGGTAAGATATTTACTCTTATTTTTGTTTTTTAAAATGTTATAAAGTATTGAAAAATAATAGTGACTTATGTTTTTGATGAGAAAAGGTGAAGGCAAGTGCTAAATTGTTGAAGAAATTGATGGCAAAAATCCGGAGTGGAGAGCCAATGGACACTCGAGAACAAACAGACCTCTACAACCAAATAACTAATGTTTTTAATCCCGACCTTGTCTATACAAGCCAGGTTGATCCAAGCCAGACCATGCCGTTCAAAAGGAGTCTCCAACAAGGGGAAGGTTCAAGTCGGATGGTTCAACAACAAAGCAGTGGAGATGACACTCCTAGTGACGAAGGACGACCTAAAGCTCGTAAACGCAAGAGTAGAAAAGTTTCTCGTAGTAGTCGTGGTAAATGAGTGATTACAACAATTAGTACTTTGTTTTCTTATGTTTGGAAGACATTTTTTTCCGGATTTGGTAGTTTGTTTCCTTATGTTTGGAAGACTTTTTTTTTTGCGGATTTGGTAGTTTGTTTTCTTATGTTTGCTTCCAACAATTAGTTATATGGATTACTAAATGAATTTCATAATTTGGTTTTTAATTTGTGTTTTAAGGGATTAGTTTGGCTATTTGACTCATATGTGTTTCGTTAAATTCAAATTTTAAGAAATTATTAGTTAGTTTGGCTATTTGACTCATATGTGTTCCATTAAACTCAAATTTTTAGAGAAATTATTAGGAAGTTCGGTTAGTTGATTAAATTTGGTAAAAAACCGAACTTGATAAACAACAAGTTCGGTTGTTCCGCAGATTAATCAACTAACCGAACTCATTAACAACAAATTTCAAAAGTTACAGTGTAATGTTCGGTTACCTGGTATTATTTCGCAGGTAACCGAACTATGGAGCTCAAAAATCAGTGAAATTTTTTCTAAGTTCAGTTACCTGCAAAATAATACCAGGTAACAGAACATTACACTGTAACTTTTGAAATTTGTTGTTAATGAGTTCGGTTAGTTGATTAAATCTGCGGAAAAACCGAACTTTTAGACTGCCCTGTTCGGTTTTGTCTATGCATTTCCTATGTAACCGAACTCTGTATTTTGAAATTTGAATGACACAAATTTCAAGTAACGACTATTTTTCTTGCCGTTATACACCTCTTTGGTTATAAGTATGTGTCATATAGTTAACATTTTGTTTCAAAATCTTCTAACAATGGCAGCTAATAGTGCTAAATTTACTCTAGATGAAGATCTCTCTCTTTGCAGAAACTACAAACTATACTATCCAAAGAGGGGTGAAGAACGAAGAATGAATGGTATTATGAGTCAAAGTTATTGGGGAAAAATTCATGAGCAATTTTGCTCCGACACAGGAAACCCTCATAACCGTGATCATACAGCTTTGTTACTTCGATTTGATAAGATTAAAGAGAGAGTTGTGGAATTTATGGCTTTGTTTCGGATTGTAAGGCGATATCGACTTAGGGGTGAAACATGCGATGAAATTCTTTTAACAGCAAAAAATGAATGGTGAAGATGGAAGACAAAGAATTTCAAATATGAAGATCATTTCTGCATCCTTGTGCACTTTTTCGTAACGCGTTTCGGATATTAAATGTTATGCAATTTTAGCTTTAGTATCACCCACAACTTTTGTTTGTTATTTTGGTGTTGTATTTTAATTAATTATTGAACTTTTAAGTACCCGAATTAGTGAAAATGCTATGTCCATAAGAAGTTCGGTTTGTTCGTTATTCTGCGGGATCAACCGACCTGATAGTTCGGTAGTATCTCAAATATATGTATGCCACCGAACTATATGTTCGGTTACCACCATAAATTTGATAGGTAACTGAACCTATCACTGTAAACCAAGAGTGACTTTTTGTATAAAAGAAAATTATGCAAACACACTATAATACACCCAAATTCCAAAAAACACAATCTTTAATTCTTATGATGATGTTCAAAGCATACATATTCTAGATAAGGGTACATTTAATCATCCCCAAGGGAAATTGAACCTTCGTGTATAATTTTGTCTGATTCCTCCAAAGATTTTCACATCTCCATGTTATGTTCATACATAATGCACCAACCCAACATTGTGTCGGGGTTAAATCCATTCCAATAAGAGCATCCACATATCGGAGGAAATGGACAATTGTCTTCTAACCGAAGGCCTATAAAATGGTTGTGGTTAACGAGCGCAATCACCAATCTCCTACGTCTAAGTTTCTCGACACATATGGTTGTTTTGGGAGTGTATGTGAAACTAGCACCTTTTGAGAAATAGTGAACCACGCAATTGAATGCGTCGGCGATTAAGTGCCCGCATATAGTCATGGCCATACAATGATCACTTGTGATTGGATGGGCCCCTTGGAGACGCATTTGAAACCTAACAAATTGAATATTAAGACTAACATCACCATCGGACAACATTGTCTTGTAAAATTCCGGTTTCTCCTTTAGATTCATCAACATCCTTTGACGTACATAAGTGATTTTATTATCATCATATAGCTTGGAACCTTGAGTGAAAGGCCCTATTTGTTGTAAGACTATATGGAAACCGCAATTACCATCCGAAGGGACGTCATGGGTGGATATGACATAACCTCTAATGTAAGGAGGTAGCTCTTCCAAGTACCTTTTATCATCAAGAGGTGGTGTATCAATTGGAGCCTTTAGATTCAGGTCTCATTGGCTTGGTTGGCTCGGTTCTGACGGAGTAGGTTGAGAGTGTAACTTCGGTCCTTTTTTCTTCATATCCCGTTCACTTGACTAGCCTTTTTCAATAATTTTCCTTCCCCTTTTCTTAGAATGTTCTTGGTACTTCGCCGCGGTATACTCATGCCCCGAAGGATCTCTAGTAAAAGGAGTAATTTCACTTTTCCTTTTAGCCAACACCTTTGCATATTCTCTAACTTGTTTTTTTGTTTCTTTGGTTTTTGGACTACCTTTTCCCTTTCCTTTATCCGGTTCTTGCACATTCTCCGAAGTATGCGGAAAAACAATTAGCCGCATGTCATCCCAAAATATTTGCCTTTCGAGTTTGTTCATGTTCCGGTACATTTCGATAACCGCTCTTCCCATTTCATTGTCACCAAACTCTTCACCGACATCGCCCTTTGGAGGAGGGACAAAACTTAATTGTTGCCAATGTGGATCAATATCTCTTAAAGGGATTATGCCATGTTCATACTTAGCCATCATGTGGCGACAAGGGAGTCCCATAGACTTCATCATGTTGCAAACACACACCTCGTCCGGCTTGGTTCCCCATATGTCAATCAAATTCACCTCAACCATTAACCTCGTGATGCAAGCATGTGAAACATTATGGTGGAGTCCCTTAAACAACCGAAGTTCCACCATTTTCTTGATGTTACCACCTTTGTCTACAATCTTTGTGTACTTCATGATGCGTATTTTTTGGAACTTCTCTTTAATTCTCTCAATATCGCGTTTGAAGTAACTCTCCATTGCGTTAAACACAACCACAAAATTATCGACACATCCAAAGAGATTTTTCTTTAACCGTAGGTGAGCCGATTCTACCAAACTTGTCACTTGATTCCCAAAGTGTTTATAGTTGTTGGTAAAAGCATTAACGAAGCGCTCTTTGTGCGGTTCCAACCATTGCTCCACCACATACGTTATTATATCCTCCGGATAGTCGGGGCTAGACCAATGTTCTTTAAATTCGGCAACATTTAGATAATACTCTTCTTCGGTGAGAGACCAAGTCAATGCCTCCCATTCCCCGGAGAAGGCAACCCATTTAGCGTGATTTATGGCGTATTGTTTATCGAATTCCTCTTTTGCATCCGCTTGTTCATCTTCCGGTAGCTTACTAATCTCTTCCAATCCTTTCCTCTTAGGTGGACAAAGTTGAGGCTTGCACATATTCATCACATTGCACCATATATGAAATGTACAAAGCATATTATGTGCTAATGGGAAGACTTTCTCTATTGCGTTCATCAATGCTACGTCATTGTCCGTCACGATAACCCCGGGGATTTCATCATCTCGGTAGATCGCCTTCACTTGTTGTAGCGCCCAAGTGTAACTTGGTTCTTGCTCGTCCTTTAGAAAACAAAAAGCAACGGTAAACGGTGACTTCGTCGACGTACGACCAACAATGTTCAACAATGGCATCTCGTATTTGTTTGTCTTGTAAGTGCAATCCATTATAAGAACTTCATGGAATGATTGAGCCAATTGAACACTCTTCGGATGGGCAATGAAGAGATGAGTTATTTCTTCTTCCGGACCTACCTTCTTTTGAACCGCGTAGCCTTTCTCTTGAGCCAAAAATAAAATAATTGTTGCATTACTTTTCTATCCTTCCACTCATTCCTTTTAATCGTCTCAACTGCATTGTAAATGGTGTACAAAGATGATACGTTACCCGGGTTATCTTGCTTTAATAAGCGAAGCATTGTGGAAGGTGGAATACACAATTTCCTATACTCGGCTATTTTTTCCATTTCTCGAGGAGTGAGCCTTGCGGCCATTGCATGCCCTTCAAGATCATCCGGACGAGGGTGGTTATGACGACCTACCACCTTATCCATAGCTAAAACCATTTCGTCGTTAATTTGCTCTTGCTAAATACTAGCTTGAACGGACATTTGATTTTCTTTGAGCACGTTGTGTTCTTCCTCGTCGTCTTTCCTTTATACTCATAACCCTTCCTCTTGTGACTAACATCGGGATCTCCACTTCTCTCACAAACCATTTCAAAACGAGTGTTGATTTCTTTTCCATTCAAAACCAAGACGCAATTGACTCTCTTGGCATGTTCTCTAGCCCAATTCTTCGCATAAATAGGTAAGTCAAATACCAACTCATTCGCATAGTGAGTAGATGTATCTTCGAACAACATAGCAATCGGAGAAGGTTGATCATGCATTAGTATAGGTTGGGATTCCATCTACAAGAAATGTCACAACATCAATGCAATCACAAATAAGTTCGGTATAATAATTTTATCGGGAAAACCGAACTCATTGTTCGGTTGGTTAAGCAAGTTGCAAAGCAAGTTGCAAAGCAACCGAACAAATAAAATGAACAAAGTTCGGTAACATGTGAATTTTATCGCAACAATCGAACCAATAAAAGGAACAGAGATCGGTTACTTTGTATTTTATGTAAATAACCGAACTAGACACTGGAACTTCATATTTTTTTTGTTTGTTAAGTTCGATTGGTTATGCTGTTAGGTTCAAGTTTGTGAAACAACCGAACTTATTAAACATAGTTCGGTTAGATAGTTGGTACATGCAGTTTGCGAACCAACCGAACTGTATACACTTAGTTAAACTTTATTTTTACATAAAGTTCGGTTAGTTGCGAACCAACCGAACATAACACTGCATCTCAGAACTTCCATTAATATGGAGTTCGATAACCTGCGTGTTTGGATAAAGTAACCGAACTACATCTTCAAATGAGTTCGGTTACTTATTCATCTCACAAGGCAACCGAACTACACCTTCAGAGCAGTTCGGTTACATGTTCTTTATATAATGTAACCGAACTGTGCAAAATCCAGTTCAAAAATTTACATTTTTGGGGAAGTTTTTAGCAATTCAACATATATTATCTAAGTTTGGAGCATACCTGTTCACCCAAATACTCTTCCTCCGGTTGTGGTTGATAAAATCCATCATTTTCATCTTGAGTTTCATTTTGGGGAAGAATACAATAACCATCTAAGAAATAAGCCAAATCCGGATCATTTTGAAGATTAACAAATATTCTAGGAGAGGATGGAGATGAAGAATCAGATGAGATTTCATCACTTGAATACTCAAAGGGGGTGAATTGGAATTTTTTTTATTTTCCATGTTTTTCTCCTTCATCTTCTCTAACTCTACTCTCACAATAATTCTACTCAACTAATAATAAACCCATCTTTTAATTTAATCTCACTAATTGTTTTTAACTAAACCATTTCACTAATCATAACCTAAAATTAATTAAGAGGGTAGACTAGGTATTAAATAAATAACTAGATATGGGGTGATCTAGAATTACTTCTAATGTATTTACCCAAAATAAAACCATGGTCCCAAAAAAAAACCATGATCCCCAAAAAATCGTTCTTTTTATAACTTGGTATCAATATTTTTCTTTTGCATTTTTTTACGATGAAAAGAACATGTTCAACGAGTATTTTACTTCTTTTGCATTTCAAGCTCTTTTGTTTACAACTAATCCATTGTTGTTGATGTTGTTTGTGTTTTTCTTCGTTATTCTTTTCCATTATTGTTGTCGTTCATAATTTGATGATGACCTCAATTCTTCATTATTTCAGACACGAGGTTGTTCATTCGATATAGGGATATGACCCCAAAGTTGCTCACTAATTATCCGATTTCTTCTAAAAGAAAATTATAGCGTCTTTCAGCGGCTTTGGTTATTATTAGTGCTTTAGTGTAAAATTTTCTTTTAGCCCCCGTATATTAAAATTCTGGTTCCACCACCGAATATTAGTGCATGACATGCGCCCTAACCTTTAACTTGAGCTCGGTAAGGGCTCGCTCACTTACAAAAATGAGCAAGATTGCACTGGGTTTTTATTTTAAAGTACGACTGATATTTTTTTCCCTTGCCGCATACAAATTTTATATGTATTCCCTATGTCATAGGTTTCTCCAACTTGTTCTTCCACTGCTGTACCGGATCAAAATGTGATAAACAATATACATGACGATGACAAAGTAGTGAGAGTTGGGCATATATTCTGTGGTCCAGTTATCGGGCGACGATCTTATTTTAGCGATTAGCCAATCAAATGTATGGTAGGCTTAGTAGCAGTCCATATCTCCAAATGATACCGCTTTCTAGTTAACCCCTTCCCCATATACTGTTCAATATTTATTTTATTTTTAAAATAGATTTAATATTTATTTTACTTTCAATAAATCATTATTTATTCAATTAAGTAATGATCATCTTTCGCAGGGGGGGAAAAATTCAACCACGGAGAATTTTGAAGTCGTCTACTTATGTTTTCTTCTATTTGGAGCTTGTTTAGGTGGCTTGGAAGTTGGAAGGCTTTTGTTTACTGTGCATTGCCGTTTAGTTTTTTTCTTCTTTGTTGTTAAATCTGGGTTTATGCCTGGTTCAAGATGGTTAGTGATAAGTGGATTTAATAACCACCAATTCGACAAATCAGTACTTACACCAATGACCAAACTTATCAAAACATAAAATAAAATTCAGAATTTGCGGAATACAGTATTTACACCAACTCCATCATGATTCTCCCTTATTTTAGTCGTACTCGATTTCGCATGGCTACGTAATTAACTATTAACAACTTCTTTTTTCCCCTTTTTGATGTAAATAGCATCTTTCCATCTTCATCTTGTTTGGATTTTATTCTTTCTTTCTACTTTTGCATGATCCTTTTATTTATTTACATTATCTTGCTGTAATTATTCTCCTGAAATTAGACTTACACACCCCCAATCAATAAACAAATAATGTTGGTGATCAACAAAATTTTCTTCTCTCAATTTTTCATCTATCTTTTAAAAGAACTAGAACTTTTTTCTTTATTATCATTCAAGAAAAAAATATCCTCCTTATAAACTAAAACACCCAAAGATGAAATCGAAGATCATCAAAAGAACAGAACATGATCATGTTCTAAGGTATGCCGGCATTAAACACAATAAAGAGGTTAAGAAGGCTGAATACACCGGCATTAGACAACTAAAGTCATATTAATGTATGCCGTGTACGCTACTACATGGACTCGTTGATTGTTTTCGTTAGGTAAAAACTCATCGGCATAAATGTGAATCACTGTAGAAACAAAGTTTGAAAACATACACAACAGGATAGTTAATAAGTGATATATTTTCTATCATTTTGCAACTAATTAAATCAAGAAAAAAAGTTCATATGGATGATTCTTCTCAAAGAATTACTTAACCTACTGCTTGTCAAATCTTGACCAGATCTATATTGTTTCTTTCCTTACTTGTTTATAGGCTTTCTGTATCAGGAAAATATTAAATACTTTGTATGTGATGATGTGGATCATAAGTTCACAACACCACAATTAAGAAGATGATTAGCACGTGGGATGGGGATGTGAAAGTGTTGCGAGACAGTGTTCGTTGACATGGCATACTCTGACATGGATTATTGTCCTTGAAAATAGACTTATTGTACCATAATAGACCTACTCTACTTGGAAATAGATCTACTCTACTTGATATAAGAGCTATATTGAACGTGGGAGGGGCGCGTCGCGAATAAGGTCCCCTCTATCAATATACAAATCAATTAAGACATTGGATAGAACTATAAATCTCTCAGAACTTTCTAGGAAGAACCTCTAAAAACGATCAACCAACTACTGCCATCTTTCTCAACCTTTTCATGTCTCTGTCTTGGTTTTAAGAGGTAATACTTATACTTCAATCATTGTAACATTTTTAATTATTGGGTTTCATCGTGATGATTCGTTCATTGTTGTACGTTCTGCCTGTTCATGTTTTGTGTTTCAACAATAGTATTATGTGCAGTATGTTGACATCTAATAGATAGATCTCCTAGGTATAACTTGTCATAAGATAAGATAGATCTTATAACAAAACTCATGATATGACTGATCATGTTGGTAGAAATCTATGTGAAAATGAAACCAGAATTAACAAAGTTCATATAGATATGTTCTTCTTCTTCCAACTCGATTATAAGATGGTGATTGTTTAGCATGTCCTTTCATTCAAAAACCTTCAGGGGAAGGTGCATATATGAGATTGAAATGCGAATGTCCGACAAATACATTCATAGTAGTACTTATTCCTTTCTCTCTAATAGTAGACAACTTCGATCATTAAAGATGTTTGCTTTTCTCGCGTTCAATGCTTTTACTTCTTGCGTTTTCGATTAATATTCTGTTTACTTTTGTTACCTTTAACTTTAAATTTGGAACTCACCCGCAACAGCCATGTTATTATAATCTTTTGTAGGCTTATCAACTTGAGGAAGCCAAAACCCGTTGGTCGATCGGAGTCCTAGGGTTAGAAAATTTTATCGATCTAGTTGGTGGTTAAAAAGTTTGACTTCGTTGATTTAGCTTGCCACTGGTGAATCTTGAATTTGTTCTATTCATGGATGATGGAGAGTTAGATTTCTCTAACCAATCCTTAAAAATGGACCATCAATTACTGACAATGGATAGTTTTTTGGAGGATTTCCTTGGTGATAGTCATGCAGGTACTCAAACCTATACTTCCAACCCAATTGGAGAAGATGTACCTCACCCACAAAACTCTTTCCATCGCCGTACTAAAAACCTTCCTGTTGAAGAGAAGACCACTACAGAGGAAACAGATGACTCTGTTGAAATTAAATCAAAAAAACGGGCACCTGGTAACAGGGAGTCTGTGCGTAAGTACCGCGAGAGAAAGAAAGCCCGACAAGCTTTAATAGAGGATGAACTTACCAAATTGAGAATCGTAAATCAGCAGTTGTTAAAAAGGTTGCAGGGACAAGTTGCTCTTGAGCAAGAGGTAGCTAGGTTCAAGTGTCTGCTTGTGGACATTAGGGGAAGGATTAAAGGTGAACTTGGAACATTTCCTTATCAGAAACCAAGTAACGGTACCATGGCTGGAGCTTATGATGTGAACCAGTGCGACGTTCAGTTTTCTGGATTAGATAATCAAGATGTTGACGTATCTGGTGGATTTCAACCTGAAGGTTTTGGGGCTTCTGATGGTAGTTATTTACCGAGTATTTGGAACAGTAATCATTCAGGATATAATAAGTTTCTAAATTTTGGACAAACAAATGTCAGGTTAGCTGCTAATGCTAATAATCCCTCCACTGCTGCCAAAAAGCGAAGAGGGAAGAGCTCAAACAAAAGTTTGAATAGATAACTAGCCAGGAAAATGTTTGTTGTGATGATCCAACTTTGAATAATTGTAATTAATGCTTTAGTGCCATATGTTACCTCTTTGTGTTTATTTATCATTGCATTAGCCTTTTAGAGAAACAAAACTAGTAATAAAAATCGAAGGTGACCAAACTTGTGGTACAAAAACTCCACTCAAATGTGGGGATCCATTAAAACTCCATCGTAAACAAAATTGATACAAAAATCCCAAATTTTTAAAAATTGATACAAAAATCCCAAATTTAAATGTTGTTTTCATCAAATTTTATTTTGGTTTCATCATAAAATTTAATGAAACCAAAATAAAATTTGATGAAACCAACATTTAAATTTGGGATTTTTGTGTTAATTTTGTTTTGATGGGGTTTTTGTGTTACTTTTGTTTTGATGGGTTTTTTATGGAAGGATGGTGATACCTCTGAGATTATAACTCGCGGACCGTTAGAGAAATTGTCAAAAAGCCTATTTTGCTCACATTTATTTCAATTCAAGTTAGAGATGCATAAATGATGGCTCATTGGGGCTAAAGCTTCTTTAGGGACAATGAAGGAGTTACGGTTCAGCAGAATGAAAATGGCTAGGCAGCTGCATTATGTGGCCGCCAGATGGCAAAACAAGTTTACCTTTTTGACTTTTCTGAGAATGATTTTTATCTTTTATGGTAGAAACTCTTTAATAATTAAATTAATAAGCCTTTTAAAAACGATTTTAACTAGGTTTCAACGAGCTAAAATCCGAGTAAATATTCGCTCTAAATTAGTAATTTTATGTCATTCTAGCTAGGTCTATTAATTTACCAGGCCAAATTGGGGTATACCCAAATTAGTTGGGGTATATAAATTTTAAACCTATCCAAGATAGTGTGTTAAGGGTGTCTAAAAGATGCTAAAAGACCAAATTATCCTTATTATTTTCAGTCAAATTTAAACTTGCCGACTAAAATTAAAACCTAAATTCTACCAAAACAATCTTCAAAATCTCTTTAAAATTCTACATGATGAAATCAAAAAAAAAAAAATCAAAATCAAAATGAAAAAAAAAACATAGGAGTTTGGAGATTGGGTATGATTTTGTACACGATCTCAAACTGAGTATGTAATACATGCTGTCCAGTCCTCCGACCACAAGAATTATTGTAGTCCTTTCAGCGGATGTAAGCCTAACTGCAAGGTAAAAAGTGGCTAAACGCATTTTTCTTATTATCTTATTATTGTGGTCCTTCTAAGTGTTGCTCATAGATAATGTGTAATTGTGTATAATGTAATCTTAACCACATCGCAAAATACTGGTCAAGTCCAATCAGCTTGTTAAGCCCGATCATGTAAATTTTTTTATTACGCCGGTGAATCCTTTATTATATGTCCCTAACTATATGAATTCCTTTGCAGTAGTTAAATATACTCTAGTATGTTATACATCTATGCAAATATTTATTAAGGTTTCCTGAACAAAAGTTTCCCAATGAAGAAGAAAAATCGAAAATATAATACTACCTGTGCAGAATCGGAGAAAGTGTATCTATAATCCTTTTGATCAAGTCATATAATAATATTTTCCACATTCAATCCAGAGTCGGAAAAATGTGAAAACATCAAGAATAAATTGAAGAGAATATTAGCGTGATCCATAACATATTGATGCATAGTGGTATTTATCAAATAACATTTCAATCCTTTTTATTATGTTCTTTATTTTACCAATTTCCTAGCTTATCCTTTCTGTCTACTATATAATGTAAAATCCTAACACTCCTTTGGGAACTAAGTTTTGTTTTAAGAAATGCTAGCTTAGAATCTTTGTTTTCCTCTTTCCTTCAATCTTTCTCTTTGAGTTAAGTTGATGCAAAGAGATGCCTCAATAAACTTGTAACTTCCAATTAATTTTGGATATAAGTTTTAAGTATTATACAGAAGAACTTTTTAATTTTTGATTCTTCCTTATTCTAAGGGTAGAAGAAGCTTAAATTGAGAGGTTAGTAATTCTATTTTATGGTATTTTGTTTCAATTACCCATTATTATTATTGCAAGTAAAAGTAACACTTTACATTAGTTGATACCAAATGATGAGATGCGGAACCTTACAATTGAAACAAACTAAAATTGATAACTTGAAATGGATAAACAATCAACCAATTTGGTTTCTTCTACCCTTTGAATAAAAGGAAGAACCTAAAAATGGAGATTCTTATCAAATAACTTATAATTTCTACCCAATTAAATTGGAAACTATAAGACTATGAAAGGCATCTAGTTGATACTCCAAAATTAAATGATCTAATTCCCCCTAGAGATAGCAATTAGGTTTGAAAGAAGATAACCTCTCATTCTTCACAGAATATTCTAAACCCAAAAAACTTAACTCCTTTAGCCTTATCTCTTCTTATTTATACTAGCACCAAGGGCATACTTAGCCTACTCAAAATGCTTCAAAGATGGAAGATAAATTGTGTTTCAATATTGCTATGGGGCATCCAATATGCATCATCCTCCCTATATTTGAACCAATTCGTCCTCGAATTATTCAAAGCACATTCTCCATTTGTGCCTGAACTTCTTCCTTGCTTGAAGACGATTCTACCTCTACACCTTCCATTGTAGCTACTCACTAAATGTAGCATTTTGTGGTCATAGTTAAGAGCATCCCCAAGTAATAAAGAAACACCAAGCATTTCACACAACTCATTTTCGCCCCAATACGAAACCAACTGAATTAATGCAACTAAGAAGCCCATTTACCATGCCCTCGAATTGTCTTGGAAATCGACGTGCTCCAATGCTATGTGGTCCAAATATAAAATGAACTCACTAGTACTTGCACTTCTTCCCTTATCGAAAACAACTCGACCTCGATTTCTTCCTTTATAGTTACTCACCAAGTCTAGCCTCTTGTGGTAATAGTCAAGTGCATACCCAAGAAGAAAAGAACCACCAAGTAGTTTTTCCAACTTTGAATGCGTCATTATACTTGTCTTCAAAGGAAGCCCAAGTTGGATCAACATAAGTTAATTTCTCATTTTCTTTGTTAATACTTGATAAAGAGCTTGTTGTTGGGTGAACTTTTGTTTCAAATTTTATCTCTTTAATGACATTTTCGGATACGTCATAAACATAACTATCAGAATCATTAACAAGCTTTCTTACCTTTCTTCCCGTGCTACAAGTGGTTTGGAATGCTTCATGCCTTGTCCCTCGATCACCATTGTCAAGTTCAAGCATGGAGTATTTGTTCACGACACTCAATCTTTGTATTTGATAACCTTTGATAAATGTTTCTTCTCTTTCTTCATTAGGGTCTTCATCAAATATGAGTGGCGACGTAGGATCAAAGTAAACATTATTACCAATCACATCTTCCTCACAACTTGAAAAAATATCAAATTTAGGTAGAGATATTTATCAAACACCTTATAGGAAACCTCTTGATCCTCATACCCACCAATGGAAATTGAATTCTCTAACTCCATTTCATATTCATAATCATTGGAGAGTTCAAATGAGTTCATATGAAGAGTTTCTAACTTCTTAATTTTCTCTTCTACTAGTAGACGCATTTCATCAAACATCTTGAGCCTTATTATATCCAACCATTCTTGAACATGAACTTTACTTAGTATTACTTACCCATCCATTTTCATTCTTCTTGTTGATACCATAATGAAATTGAAAAAGCGGGGGTACAATAACCACACCCAATATTTCGCTTAGCAATCTGTATGGACAAACTCCAATATACTTTTAAGAGAATCAACAAGACCTAATTTATAAGAAGTATATCAAAGAATTTTATCTCTCTTTCTCGATTCAATTCTTTCTCAAGCAAATAGAAATCTGCGAGTCTAATTGAATACAAGAGAAATCACTTGAACGGTATCAAAGACCAATGTTCAAGGATCAATCAATTTCAATCAACAACCAAAGGTCAGATTTCCAATTGATTGATTCAAATGCACAACCTGTTATATTTCAATTATATAACAAAATATAATGCAGAATAGAAATAACACAGACACCAGAATTTTGTTAACGAGGAAACCACAAATGCAGAAAAACCCCGGGACCTAGTCCAGATTGAACACCACACTGTATTAATCCGCTACAGACACTATCTTACTACAAACTAACTTCGGTCTGGACTGTAGTTGAACCCCAATCAATCTCACACTTATTCAAGGTACAATTGCACTCCTTACGTCTCTGATCCCAGCAGGATACTACGCACTTGATTCCCTTAGCTGATCTCACCCACAACTAAGAGTTGCTACGACCCAAAGTCGAAGACTTTAGTAAACAAATCTGTATCACACAGAAAAGTCTACAGAATAGATAAATCTATCTCCCACAGATAAACCTACAAGTTTTGTTCCGTCTTTTGAAAAATCAAGGTGAACGAAAACCAACTGATAACCCGGACTTATATTCCCGAAGAATAGCCTAGTATTATCAATCACCTCACAATAATCTTAATCGACGCGGCGAAAGAAGATATTGTGGAATCACAAACGATGAGACGAAGATGTTTGTGACTACTTTTCTATCTTGCCTATCGGAGATAAAGATCTCAATCCAATCGTTACGATTGTACTCAAAACGATAGAATCAGCAAGATCAGATCACACAACTACGAGAAAGTAGTATCGGTCTGGCTTCACAATCCCAATGAATTCTTTAAGTCGTTAACCTGGTTTTTAAGAAGAAACCAAAGGTTAAAGGAGAATCGACTCTAGATAATAAAACTAGTATCACACAGGAGGTGTGGTGATTAGGTTTCCCAGTTGCTAGAGTTCTCCCTTATATAGTCTTTCAAATCAGGGTTTGCAATCAATGTTAGCTTGGTAACAAAGCATTCAATATTCACCGTTAAATGAAAACCTGATTAGATTCAAGCTAATATCTTCCAACCGTTGGATCGAAAACTTATCTTGTTACACACAAGTGAAATGTACTATTTCGGGTTTATGTAACCGTAACCAAACATGAACATTTGTTGGTTCAACAATAGTTAACCAATGGTTAGCCATATGAGCACTTTCATATCAACCATGTTCTTCTTCACCATAACTAGTTCAAATGACTCAAATTGACTAGTTAGAGAGTTGTTCAATTGCAAGGAAATCTTATATAACTGCAAAAGACACAATCGAAGCAAAAACCATTTGATTCACTCGAATCGGTTCATGAACTATATAGCCACGGTTTGCATTTAGCATTCCTTAGTTAATATAAATAAGTTCACAAATAATCGTCTTTAGATATAACCGACTTAAGTTCGCAGACTTAGTTCGCGGAATTAAGTTCCCGGAAGGAGGTCTCAAACTCTAGCAGATTTTCTCGGGTCGAGAACTTCCGCCAGTTCGCGGATTGGGTTCGCGGACTGAGTTCACGGCTCTTGTTCCGGTTCTCTTGATCAACAAAGTTCGCAAACTTTGGTTCAAGGAAAAAAGGACTTATACATACATGTGTTGCCATAGAATGCTTATATCCATCATTGGTTATTTAATCTAAACTCTCATTTCAACCATTGAAACATTCTTAGAAGACATTTCGTCAAAGTAAGCAATTTTCAAGGTGATTGAAACGTGTCATGACTTTCGTCACTAGGTAAAGATGAACTTGGACAAAGCAAAAGCTTACCAACACATATTTCGAGAAATAAATAGGCGAGATAAACTCGGCTCGAAATAACAAATGTGTATAATCAAAGTCTATATAGAAAAACGACTTTTGTCTCAAAATAGGAGATACAGTAGATAGACTTTTGGGTGATATATAAGTTCAAGTCTCCACATACCTTTTAGTCGATGAAGATCCACCAGTTCCTTGAGTAGTCCTTCGTCTTGTATGATGATTTCCATGGAGTTCTTGAGCTAAACTACACTTTCTATCCTAGTCCAAGACTTAGCTATAGTAGACTAGAAATCAAGACTTATAGTTTTGATCACTAGCATTGACAAACATGCTTGAGATAGCAACGCATGCGAGTTCGACCGAGCAATGCTCTAACAGAAATCACCATATAATTGACATATCCAATTTGAAAAAATTATCAAGCAAATTAAACACAACCCAATGTACTTGATTATGAAATAAGCAGTCTCTACAAACAATTAATATCTTCACCAAACCTCCCCAAAAAAATCAAACAAAAGCTCTTGATACCAACTAATGTAAAGTGTTACATCTAGTTGCAATAGTAATGTGTAAATTGAAACAAAACACCATAAAATAGAATTACTAACCTTTTAATTTAAGCTTCTTCTACCCTTAGAATAAGAAGAAACAAAAATTAAAGTTCCTCTCGATAACACTTAAAATTTCTACCCAAAATTAATTGGAAGTTACAAGTTTATTGAGGCATCTCCTTGCATCAACTCAACTCAAAGAGAAAGATTGAAGGAAAGAGGAAAACAAGGATTCTAACTTAGTATTTCTTAAAACCAAAACTTAGCCCCTAAAGGAAAGTTAGGGTTTCGCATTATATAGTAGAGAGAAAGGATAAGCTAGAAAAAACCCAAAAGAAATTGGTAAAATAAAGAACATAATAAAAAGGGCTATTTAATGTTTGTTACCCAGCAAATGTCCAACACATTGCTTCGGTACCCAAGATTTCAAATACTAAGGGTTGGTACCTGGATCCGTCGTTGACTGTCAAGTCAAGACATTGACTTAACTGAAATACTATATCTGTAACGGAACTTATCTTATTACCTTGTTACCCTTAAGAATTAGAAAAATTGCTACAAATGCCATAACGTCCAGTTATAATTGTATACACGTGTCCGAGTATGAACACTTCATCCGAATAGATGGCCACGATTAAAGCTATTGTAATCAATCCCTGAAACCATACTTCCAATTTTATCTCTTCGTCTTCCTAATCTCTCTGCAACTGAACGTAGCTAAGAAAAAAAAATCCCCACCCAATTCTGCAACTGAACGTAGATAAGAAGAAAAAAACTCCTCACCCAATTCTAGGATTCTTAATTCCATTCTAAATCCAACCTTGATATTCGTATGTAAATAACCTAGGTCTCTAATTTCAGAAAAAGAAGAAGAACAATAATAATGGTTAAAGGAAGGTTTAAGCAAATTATTATTCAATATTTATTCCTTTTTGAATCTGATTGTATAGCGATTTGATTTATCAGAGGTAAAGATTTTTTAGGGTTTTGATTATATATTTTACGATTTGATGAATCATCTCGGAGTTATGTAGAGGAGGAAATTAGGTTTTGAAGATTTTATATTGTTGATTTGATTGTTTATTTGTCGATTGAGTATGAAAAGGGGATCTTAGTTGGGATATTGATCGAATTCTGTGTATTAGATTGGTTGATAGTTGTCTGGATTTGGGTTTTGGTTTGATTGTTTGGGTGATGATATTGATAATGGGTTGTAGCTGTTTTTTTATGTGATTGTCAATTCGTTAGTAGGGGTTTGATATTAAGAATGATTTTGTGAAATTGGAGATGGGTATTAACTGGATTTCTTTTCCTTGATTATGATGGTGGTGGTGGTATTGGTGAGTGTCGCTGGTTGTGGATGTTAGTGGCTGTGGAGATGAGTGGATGTTAATAATGGTGTTGAATGATTTGAGGAAAATTATGAATCAATGATTTAAGGGAATTCAATTTTCATGTTGTGCATGCGACCACGGTGTTGGTGGTGCTTGTACTAGTGTTTTTAGTAAGAAGCTATTAGCTATGTGCTGAAGAAGCTTTGCAGGTGTTGTTCGTTAATAGCTCAAGAGATGAAGAAAATGGCGGAAGAGAAGGCGTGAGAGAAGTGTAATGAATTAATTATCTTTTTTTTTTTTTGTAGTGGTGAGTTAACGTTGTTGAAAAATTAATATTTATTGATAATTCTAATTAATTAGGTAACACATTGTTAAGTCAACGTCTTGACTTGACAGTCAACGGCGAATTCAGGTACCAACCTCTAATATTTGAAATGTTGGGTACGAAGACAATGTATTGGACATTTGTTGTACAATTTTCATGGTACATGTAACATTTTTGGTTTTTCTTGCGTTTCTTATGCACGTGGATCCCTATTCCCGGAACATGACCCCTCTTGCTACATTGCAAATATGAATGTGAACATATAAATCACGAAGCCATCCACGTGTTCACAAACAATATTCGCATACATTCTAATTCTAAAATTGTACGTCGTATGTGTAAAGGGGATGATTATATCGATTCATCGACTCAAAGCCTTCGAGCTTGTCATTGTCTAGTCGAATATTATCATAAATAATGTTCGTATAAAGGAATAAACGGAGAATCAAGTATAAATGTAAAGCACATGAAGTTCAACGCTGAATATAAAGTGCTGAAATGTAAATAAGACAAAAATTTACGTGGTTCGGCACTAAGGCCTACATCCACGGGGCTGGTGTTTCACTATGTATTGAATGATTACAAAGATAGTCGAATGACTTTAGAATATACATAGGTCTGCGGAGGTGGGGGATTACTTACTCTTCCTATTTCTCTCTCCTATATTCTCCTATAATTTCTCTGGATTGGTCGACCCCCTCTCTCTTAGTGGAGAGGGATATTTATAGGGTTGGAACGTGGGTCCTACTTCTGGGATGCCGTTGCAACCTTATCTTCTTGTGCTTTGTGCCCATTACGCAGAGGTTTTCGGTATATGCTGCGGTCTAAGCTTGAATACGAAGAGCTATCCTCGCTTATTCTACGAGCTGATTGACACGTGTATATCTCTTGGTATTTAATGCGGGCAGTTGGACGTCCGCTCGTGTCAGACAAGTGTCTCTTAGTCTGGTCACATCTGCGTCAGTCAAACTCTCTCTCAGCCGTTGATCTTGGATCTTCCTCGGGATAGGATGTACTAACACCCAAGGGGTATTATCTGGTGCTCCTCTTTGCCATCACACCTCTGTGATCCTCAGTCCCTGACCGTCAGATCTGCTGACCGGTGATATTTTCTGATGAGATGCTCCTCTAGGTTATGACTGCTTGTTATCATGTTTTGATGTCTCGCTTTGCATGCCTTCCACGTGTCTCTTCCTGTACACGTGGTGGATGATGCAATGTGTACATACAATTTGCCCCTCTTCTTCTGACTTGGGCGTAATTTGCAGTTTAGAAGAAGAAAGGTCGTCATACACGTTTTATCTCTCCTGAAATAACTTCCCCTATAAATACGGGCACGTTTCCCACTTTTGCATTAACTTCCCCCATAACTGCTCCTTGGTACGAGGGACATTTATTTTCTTCTCTAGCTTTATAAATAGGAAAGAGAATGTGAAAAAAAAACTTTTATCCTCTTCTTGTCAGTGTTCATCCTCTTCATGTGTTTTTTTTTTTATTCTTGTTCTTTAGTTATTTATTATCATCGTCCTTGTGAGGAAGATAACATCATTCAATTTTCTGACTCTTTCGCTCTCGGCTGCTGCTTCCCCTATATCAAAGATAACCTGCTTTTGACATCTCGGATCTCTCTATCTTCGACTGTGGTTAGTGTTTGCCGTCCTCTTTTATACAGGTATGTGGTTTTTCATTATTTCCATCATTGATTCATCTATGTTCTGTTGTTGTATCTACCCGTTTGTCTTCTGCGGCTGTACTTTTGTCTTTGTGATGAAGAACACATATGTCGAAGCATATATGCTTGCCCTTGTTCTATGTTACAAAGTCTATAAGCCTGTATCTAAGTATCATTTCTGGAGTCTGCTGGGGTATTTATGGTTATTTTCGGATTCTAGGGTTTTTGATGTTAATCAGGATGAACCATCAGTTTATGGGTTTTTTGATCTTTAGTGATCCCCTCGTATTTTCCTCTAAACTGTTTTTGTGTTTCCTTGTATCTATGTCTGATCGTCCGCGGGCTCCTTACCAAACCCCGCCGTCTAGTCCGCCAAGATCCCCTCCGCGTAGAGATTCTGAAAGATCTCTACTTGGGGAAGGTTCTTATAAATCTTCGCAATCGGATCCTCGTGGTCATAGGGTTTCATCTTCCTCTGGTGCGAAGGATTTTCCTACTAAAAAAGGGGATTTGCCGAAGGGTCCTTATGGGTCTAGGTATGCTGTTAACCGTGCTCCTTCTCGTCCTCGTGAAGATTCTAGGAGTACGCGGGCTCCTCCTCCTCGTGATGACACATTAGATGTTCCGCCCCTTCGTTCAATGGCTCCTCCTTCAGTGCCCCTGCAGAATTCTTTTCCTCCTCCTCCAACGGTTTCTTTCAAAGGGAAGTACTCCAAGGGTACTATGTCGAAAGCTGATCCGTCTGAAAATCTTTCTTCCAAAAGGAAAGCTTCAGAATTGAGTCCTACGTCAGATTCCGCAGACGAGGAAGAAACTGCCCCCGTGATACGCAGCGTTTCAGTTGGTAAGAAGAAGGTCACTTTCAAGCATATTGATCTTGAGATGTTCAAGGAAAAACATGAGCTTCAAGCTTTTGAGGTTCGCTTATATGCCCCTGACGATGATATCACTTACGAGCTCCTCTCTAAGTATCAGTTTGATGAGTTCCATCTGTTGACTACGGTTGGAGCCTTCGAGGCGGGTCTCATGTTTCCCCTGTATAAGTTGAGTGACTCCTTTTATTATGACGTGCTGGCTAGTCGCGAAGGTTCTTCTACAAACACTCATAATCGTTCCGTGTCACAACTGTCTGGGAATTATCTTCGTGCACTGAAGGAATGTTACATGCGGAGCAAGGGAGAGACTATGATGACCTGCTACGTTTCATATCCTGCTGAGAGAGAGTGGTACACTCCTCAAAATTTCAACAGTTCCTTTGGGGATTATGTCAACAGTAGGAACCGTAAGCCGTGGAGTGTTAGTCTTCGTAACATTGCTGCTCCTCGTGGTGAAATTCGTCTTTTGAGTGAGGTGAGTGATGCCAAGATGAAGTATGTTCCTGGTACTGAGGGATCTGCTAAACGGAAACTCTTTCCTGCTCGTGAAAGGATTAAGCGTGATCATGATTATGAGTGGCATGCTACTGTCATTGAAATAGTTGGCCCTTGGGCTTATGGTTGGATTCCTGGTCCGCGCGGTTGGCGTCCTTCTGAAAACAGCAAGCCTCGTGAAACTCCTCCTGCTCGTTATGGAGATTTCTGTCCTTGGCGTCCGAATTTCGCGGGCATGAATTTTCCTTACGCTCTTGATGTCGTTGATGGAGATGAGGAGGAGGGTTCTGGTGCTATTCATCCACCGAAGAGTACTGCTACTGCCAAGGTACAGTTTCTTTCTATATTCTCTATTCTATTTGCCCCTTTTTCCTTGGTTGAAAAAAAAGCATTTTTTAAGTGAGGGAGAAAATGAGCCTTTGTTGGGACGTGTACTGGTTTGTAGGTGTCGAGGAAGAAGAAAATTGGACCCAAACAATCTTCTACTGTTGTGACCAGTGAGGCTGAGGTTTATGAGGAGGTTACGAGTCCTGTAAACGAAGGGTATGCTGAGGATGAAGGAATGTCCGATGGAGAAGAGCGTACTGATACTTCTCCTCCTGATGACGAGGGTGGTAATGGTGAAGAAGAAGTTTCCGCGGGTGGTGATGGTGAGTCTGAGGGTAATATTACCGCAGGTGGTACTGGCGAGGGGGGATCTGCCCCTGTTGGCGATAATATTGGTGGTGTGGGTACTCTTCCCGTTATTTCCCCTGAATTTTCTTTTGGTAGGATATATTCCGCGGGGGAATCCTTTGATGTGAACGCTGCCATGGGTCTTGCCGAAGACTTCTCATTGCTTTCCCCAAATGATGATTGGGATGTTCTTGGGAATCTTGGTAAAGAAGGTGCTACTGGTCAGCAGGCTGAAAACGCAGGTGGTCATGCTGAGGCTGGTGATGTCGAGACTTGCGCGGGTGAGGAGATAACAGCCAAGGGGAAGTCTGCGGTTGAGTCTCCTTCAGAGGATTTCCCTTACTCGCTAATGCCTGAAGGTGAAGATGTCATTTTGTCTTGGCTTAAGAAGAAGAATCTGATGTTCGTCCCTAACCCTTCCCCAGTGGTCCCTGGTGAGAAGAATTCCGACGCTTATACTCGTCAGATGATGCAATTGTCTTCTGAAGCCCGCGTTGCTGAGATGTGGGAAAAGAATCTGAGAGCTTCGGAAGCTAACCTAGTGGTTGACCCTCCCTCCTCTGTTGCTGATATGATGGCCATAGCTGATGGGTACCAATACGTTTTTCCCCAGCAGCGTGTCTTAGAGTTAAATCCTTGTACTTATTTCTTCATGATATCCTAACATTGTATTCTTCATGATATCCGATCCCTTTGGTATAATAATTTTTGTTGTTTGTGACATAGATGATGAGGAGCGAACATTGTAACCATGTTCTATACCAATTCTTCAAAGCAAAGTCTTTAAAGTTGGAGGCTAAGCTTCGTCATAAAGAAGAGGAACTATCTGCGGCTGAAGTGGAAATAAGTGAACTGAGGGGCTGCCTGAAGAAAAAGGAACAGCTTGGTAACGCTGAGGAGAGTCTTCGTTCGGAACTTGCTATAGTCCGCAACGAATTGGAGCAGACTCGTAGAAATGTATCGTCCCTCACAGGTTCGTATTTTACCGATCTTTCACTCCTCGTGATTCCCTGTTTGTACTTTGGTGTTCTGTCTGAGTCTCCCCAACCTATCTTCAGTGGGTGGAGTCCCTGAGATGATCTGGCTTCGGAAAGAAAGGGAACAACAGAAATCCCGCATTGCAGAGTTGGTGGGTAAGTTGAAAAGCGAAGCCATAAAGTGGAACGCTCTTGATGATGAGCACAACGCCTTAGCAGCTGAGTGGCGTGAAAAGCGAACTCTAATGGTTGATATGCAAAATAAGTACAATCATGACCGTCGTTTGTTTAATGGTATGCTGCTATGGACACGTGATAACCTTCGGGAAGCTTGAGGACATGCTTCGGACTTAGAGGCTAGAGTGCGCCTTTTGGAAGGAGAGTTACAACAGGCTCGTTCTTTCTTAGGCCCCGGGGTTAGGGATAGTATGCTGCATCTTACCGAAGAAAGAGATAACGCTAGGGCTGAGGTCGGCGCTCTTAGTAAAGCCCTAGCAGCGTCTCGAGCTGATGTTACCCGCCAAGTGGAGTCTGAGAGAGATCTTGAAGTAAATGTGTATCGACTCCATAAAAGGATGGGGGAGATGAATGATGAAGTCAACCATCTTCGTCACTTTGATTCAATGAAGCAGGTAGACTTAGATGCGAGTCAATTTGCTCTTACGAACCTTCAAATGGATTATACGAAATTATCCGACGAGTATGACTTTCTTGATGAAGCACGGGACGCAGTTGTTAATGAGTATGAAGAGGCTTCGGCTAATGTCGAAGGTATAACCTCGTTTTATTTAGTGTGATTCTGTTATTTCTTTGTTTTAACCCCTTGGTATTTCTTTTTTTCATCACTCGAGGGACAGCGTCACGCAGCAAATGATGAGCTTAAAAAAGCTCAATCTGCCTTAGTGCAGCAGGAGGGACAAGCCAACTAATTCAAAGGGTTGGCCGCGTCTCGTGAGGAAGCAGTAGAGATTGCCTCCAAAGAGGCGGAACGCCTATCTGCATTGTTGTCTCAGGCCCACCAGCGGACCGATGTTATCACATATAAAGCTCGATGTCAGTTGGCTGAGGAGACCAACAAAGTACTAGACAAGATTGAACTTGATCTTAAAGCCGAACATGGTCTTGTCAAGAATTATCCGCGTCGTCCCCTACCCGCGCCCTTGCCTGGTTCTTCTGGGCCTTCTTCAGGTGGTAGCGTACCTTCATCTCGCAAAGACAACCCTATTAATGGAGATGTATCGTCCAAGTAGATTTCTTTTATCAGTCATAGAAAGTTGATCCTTGTTGATTATATAATTTCGGATCATGTTTTGATGTGTTTCTTGCTCTATCTTATTTGCTGAACTTGCAATCAACTCTTTATGAAATGGATCATCCTTTGGGCATACCTGCGTTATAAATTCATTTTTATTTTAAGTATTGTGAAGAGTTAAAATAGAAATAACTTTCTTTGTAAAAAGTTAAGAGTGTTTGGGTTCGACATCGAAGGTAAATACCTTCGTGATCGTCTTGAGACCTGTCACCCCGCTGGAGAATCCTGGGCCAGAGGATTCCCAAACGGTGGGGGCCGAGGCAGCGTTCTAGGATATGGGATGCTTATTTGAAATATTTACATGCACCCATTTCGTCGACCCGCTTCCTTTAAATTGGCTGGGTATCTCTTTCTACTGGGTGCCTTCCCCCTGGTCTTACACTCATAGACACTGATAGGGGAGCCCTGAGAGATTGTAAATTAACTACTTTCCCCAATATTGTTAATTTATTATGTAATGTGCATACGTTCACCCAGCGGGCCTTTGACCATTTCGTTTGCTTGAAAATTTCCCAAAATGTTTGTTTGATTGATAGGTTGAGGCCTGCTACTCCTCGTCTAGAGATAGAAACATGTAGAGCGGTTACGCTGCCTTCTTCTTCTGGTATTCTTCACGCAGATGCAAAGCTGCGCTTCTCCTAAGGGTAGTACGGTTTGAGCCATTTAGCATTCCAAGGGTGTCGGAGGACCTCGCCTTTCAGATTGCGAAGATAGTAGGAACCGTTTCCCGCAATGTCGTGTATTATAAAAGGTCCTCCCCAAATAGGTGCTAACTTTCCCCATTTCTTCTCTCATTGATACTGCGGGATTGTTCTTAGCACATACTGCCCTTCTACAAAATTTCGAAGCTTAAACTTTTTGTTGTATTCTCTCGCTAATCTTCGTTGATAATTTTCCATCTTTTGCAATGTTGTTTCCCTCCTTTCTTCCAGGTCGTCCAGTCTCTCTAACATCATGTCTGTTGTGAGATTTTTCTCCCATGCTTCGGTCTTTGTGGTTGGCATGAGGATCTCTGTTGGGATGACTTCTTCAGCTCCATAAGTGAGGAGAAATGGGGATTCCCCGGTGGCAGATCTTCGTGTTGTCCTGTATGCCCATAATACATTGTGCAGCTGTTCACACCATCGCCCCTTATGTTCGTCTAATTGCTTTTTGAGGATAAGGGCGAGGGTCTTGTTAGTAGCTTCCGCTTTTCCGTTGCTTTGAGGGTATATGGGGGTGGACTTGTTCTTCCTTATTTTGAAAGTGTCGAAGAGCATGTCTATATTTTTCCCCTGTAATTGCTTACCATTATCGGACACGATTTCCGCTGGTATGTCGAACCTGCAAATGATGTTTTGGAATATGAAAGTAAACACATCCACGTCTCTGATCCTGGCTAAGGCTTTAGCTTCCACCCATTTACTTAAGTAGTCCGTGGCTACTATCAAAAATCGTTTTTTCCCTGATCCTTCGATGAAAGGACCAACGATATCTATGCCCCATTTTGCAAATGGCCACGGACTATCCACAGAATTCAACGTTGCTGCTGGTGCGTGTATCTTTTTGGCGAAACGCTGACATTCTTCACATCGTCGGGACATTCTTGCGGCATCTTGTATCATTGTGGGCCAGTAATATCCTTGCATTTTTTCTTTGTCGGCTAGTGATCTCATGCCGCTATGATTCCCTGCGTCACCATAATGGATGTCGTTTAGAATTTGATGCCCCTCTTTCCTGGATAAGCAACGTAGTAACGGTCCGAGGAAAGATTTCTTGTACAGGACCCCATCCCGAAGATCATATCTTCCTACTTTGGAGAGTATTTTCCTGGCTTGTTTATGATCCGCGGGTAAGGTTCCATCTTCGAGAAACACATGAATCACCATTCTCCAATCATCTTCGTTGCTGAAATCTTCGTCTTGATTTGCTCTTGACAGGATATCTTCTTCGTCAAAATCGTTATGGATGTCTTCTCCTACCTGATCTTCGATATTTTCTTCCACTGTATCTTGATTGGTAGCAAAGGAGAATTGCGATACAATTGAAGGCTCGTATACCCTTGTTATTTTGATAGCTTCGAAATTCTTGTCCTTCAGCATGGATGATATATATGCTAGGGCATCCGCGTGCCTGAGATATCTCCTGCGTAAGTGCCTGAACTTGATGTTCGGAGTTTGTGATGACAATGTTTGGACCAAGTCCATGTAAGCTGAGAGGGTGTCGTCATATACATTGTATTCGAAACCTATTTGTCGTATGACAATCTGCGAATCACTTGTCAGTCTTACATCAGTTACCCCCATCTCTATTATCAAGCGGAGGGCATGTACGACTACCTCGTATTCGACGATGTTGTTAGTATGCTCTTTGAATTCTAACCTGAGTGCCTGTACGATTTTTTCTCCAGTTGGGGTGGTGATGAAAATGCATATTCCTGCGCCTTCCTTATTTTTGGAACCATCAACGAAGACTTCCCATCGTCTTTGACTCGTGGGTTCTAGGACATCAACTGGATCCTTGCTTTCCTCGTCAGCTTCTGGTATGCCCCTAATCTCTTCATCGTTGTCCAGGGGGAGGTCTGCTAAGAAATCCGCCAATACTTGGGATTTTTGGGAGTGTTGAATTTCATGGATGATGTTGAATTGGTCCAGGTGGGTGTTCCACTTGGCTATTCTCCCTACTTTCCCCACGCTTTTGAGGACTGCTTCCAATGGTGCTTTGCATGGGACGCGGATGAAGTGAGTTAGGAAATAGGTTCTCAGCTTTTGAGTAGTCCATACTAATGCCAGGATGAGTTGTTCGATCTTCGTGTAATTCCTTTCCGCAGAATTGAGGGTCTTGCTGACATAATAAATAGGTTGTTTTATCTTCGTATTGGTTTTGACTAGCACTGCGCTAACTGCGTCTTCTGTCGCTGCTATGTACAGTGCCAAAACCTCATCAGGATCAGGTTTCTGTAGGATTGGAATTGAATCCAGGTATTCCTTGATTTTTTGGAAGGCTTCTTCACATTCTGCGGTCCATTCAAACTTACTCCCTTTTTTGAGAATATTGAAAAAATGTTTGCATTTGTCCAAGAATCGGGCAATAAATCTTCCTAAGGCTGCTAAGGATCCATTGAGATTTTGCACTTCTTTTAAATTCTTCGGAGATGGCATTTCCACTATGTCCTGAATCTTTGCGGGGTCTACCTCAATGCCCCTTTTTGTTACCAGATATCGGAGAAATTTCCCTGAGGTGACACCGAAGGTGCATTTTTCTGGATTTACTTTCATGTGATGTTTCCTCATTGCTTCAAAAATATTTCTCAGGTCTTGGTGGTGATCTTTGTGCAGCCTACTTTTGACGAGCATGTCGTCAACGTAAACTTCTAGGGTACTACCAATCCATGGCTTGAAGATAGCATCGACCATTCTCTGGTAAGTTGCCCCTGCGTTTCGAAGTCCGAAGGGCATTCTAGTGTAGCAATAAAGGTCGTGCGGGGTGTAGAATGCTGTATGTTGTTGATCTTCTTCTTCCAGGGCTACTTGGTTGTAACCAGAATATCCATCCATGAATGACAGCTCTTCGTACCCTTCCACTGATTCAACCAGTTGATCTATGTTCGGTAGTGGATAGTTATCTTTTGGACATGACTTGTTGAGGTTAGTAAAGTCGATGCATATCCTAACCCCTCCATTTTTATTATGAACGATGACCATGTTCGAGATCCATGTTGGGTATTTGACTTCCTTGATGAAGCCTGCTTCTAGTAGTTTCCGGAGCTCTTTCTCTACTTCCTTATGATACTCCGGTGCAACTTTTCTTATTTTCTGCCTGAAAGGTGGCGTGCCTGGTTTGATGCGTAGCTCGTGTTGGATTATTTTTGGATCAATCCACGGCATGTCTCCTAACTTCCAGGAAAATACATACGTGTATTCTTTAAGTAGTTTGGTTAAGAAAGCTTCTCTTTCTTCATCCATTATGGTCCCTACTTTGATCATCTTCGGATTTTCTTCCGTTCCTATGTTGATTTCTTTTACGGGCTCCACTGGTGTGAACATCGGCTTCGGGTCCCCAAGGACAGGGACGTTCTTTAATTGCTATTTGGTATGTTCTTTTCCTTCGCTGGCTGCTGAAGTACTTGCCTCTGTGTTAAGAATATTATCATTTTTTGTCAATCCCTTCCCCGCGATTTCCTTGAGGAACAGGTCTATAGTCTTTTCTTTCGCAGCTTCTTTATTTTTGATCCTTCGGGTTTTTCGCTGCTCTTCCTGTTCGTTATTAATACGATCCTGAGTGGCATGACACTCTTTTGTAAAAACTCGATCTCCCTTGATTTCCATTACTCCCTCGGGTGTAGGGAATATGAGATATTGGTAATAAGTTGCTGCCACTTCCTTGAGTTTGTGTACCCATTTTCGGACAATAATGGTGTTATAGGGGGATGGGGCGTCTATCACGCTGAACCGTGTTTCTACTTTCATGGGACCGGCGTTCACCTGCAACACGATGTCTCCCAATGGCTTTTTGGGTGCTCCGTTGAACTCGTAGATGGTGTAATAAGAGGACATCATCTGCTCATCATTGAGCTTCATCCGTTTGAAGGTGTCGTAGAATAGAACGTTAACTGAGCTTCCCCCGTCGATGAGGATCTTTTTGAGGTTACATCCGGCCACTTGTAGTGTGAGGACCAAGGGATCGTTATGGTCTTCCATATCTTTTTCGATATCATCAGTATCGAATATGATAGGTGCGTCCATCCACTCTTCGTTCTCGTCCACCTCTACGCCATCAATCTTATATAATTCGCAGTGGTCTTCGAATTGCTTTCTTATCCTCTTTCCTATCTGCGTTGTAAGTGAGGGCCCTACGGCTTCGGAACACGAGATGGTGTTGATTGTGCGGTTTCCCTCTGGAAGTTGGACTTGCTTGGTTTGTTTGGATCTGTCCACGGTGACTTCCTTTCGTATGTATTGCTTGAGTTCGCCAGCATCAATAAACTTTTGGATCATTATTTTGAGGTTTTTACATTTCTCGGTCTGGTGACCATTGAAGCAATGATACTCACAGTAATCTTTTGACTTCTCGGTCCTTGGGGGATGTTTTCTTTTAGACCATGGCCACTATAAATTTTACCTTACTTTGATCTCTCGCAAGATCCGAGCGTAGCTAGCATTGAGCTTCGTATAAACCTGATCTTCGAATTTTCGATCGTCTTTTTGTCGATCATCTCTTCGTTCCTTCCTATCTTCGTGCGGTCGTTCCACTGAGATATTCCTTTTGGCGCCGCTTGTTTGTTCTGCGGAATTGGTACGGTGAGACCTTTGAGTTTGTGCCCTCGGGTTCTCACGCTGGATTTCTTCAAGACGAGCATACTTCTCAATAATTATTCGAAGATCTTTTTCTGTCTTAGGTACGCTTCCGTGGATCTCAAAAAACAGTAGACTCATTCGGTCTAATCCCCACTTGTAGCAGTTGATGCTTACTACGGGATCCACACTCCCTAGCTTTCCAGATCTTATGCCATCTGTTGGTGTATTCCCTTGTGTTCTCCTTGTAACCAATTGCCAGTGAAAATTTTTTATCCATTCCGGTGTTGACAGATTTGTTGTACATGTAGGTTCTCAAGAATTTCTCTGCGAGTTGATCGTAGGAGTTGATAGAATCAGGTGGCAGGTTGTCAAACCAAGACAAAGACGATCCCTTAAGACTTGATGGGAAATACCTACAGAGGACGGCGTCGTTTTGACTCCATCGGGCTAAGATATGATTATAATACCGGATATGTGCCGCGGGATCACTGGATCCGTCGTAGCATTCAAAAGTCGGGACATGGCACTTCAGCGGAATGGGGGTATTTGCCAGGCGATGAGTTAGGTGCGTGGAGTTGGCCACTTTCATCACCTCTTCAATCCTTCCTCCGCCTTGTCTGGATTTTAACTGCCTGATCTCAGCCATCATCTCATCACGCAGCTCTTCCATCGCGCGGTAATGTCCCACGTTCTCGTGCTTAGTTGAGCGTTTATTTCTTCGGTCTTCACTGTCATAATAATCTGAGTCTTCGGCGGAATAATCCAGATCATATGCACTGCTTTCCATAACGGAGTTTGCTAGGATGATTCTTCGGTCTCCATTAGGCTCTGGTGCCTTAGAATTTGCTTCGTCCAGTTGTTGGATGGTCTTCTTGTTTTGGGCAATCCGATCTTTTAAGTCTTGATTTTCTCTGGCCAGCAGATCTACGACATCTGCGTAGACATGCTGGCTCTTTTTCAATTCTTCGAGATCTATCATCAGTCGATGGGACTGGTTAGACCCCTGATTTGGATTTCCGACTTGTACCCCTACGGCCATGGTTCCCCCTTCATCTACCGTGTGTATTAAGGGTGGTAGAGGATCAGCTTCGATTGTTGGTATATCCAAGTTTGGTCCCCTCGGTTGAGTTTCCACCCGCGGTGCTAAAACCACTGGTATGGTTTGATTCTGATCGTTTGTTGACGGCATTCCGAAGGCTGGCGGGTGTGCGGGCTGATGTGTCATAGATTCTGCCACCTCTTCTCTTTGTTGATGGACTTGGTTTGTAACCAAAGTTTTGTTAGCTTCTGCAGCCTGGAGGGCCGCAACAGTTGCATTGCTCTTCGTAGCTGCTGCTTTGAGAGCCGCGGCTGCAATGGAGTTAGTGTTCACAGGTGAGGTGATTTCCGCAGCATCCTGCCTCTGATTAGCTGTCTTAGCTTTGTCTCCTTTCTGCTTACTTCGGGTCATGACCGGGGTAGTCCTCGGTGTCTCCTTTGATGAGGCTTTAGTTTTTCCTGCCTCTCGTGTCTTTTCCATCTTGAGTCCTTTTTCTGCATAGGGGTATTTCAAATAAAGAGAACCAAAGATATCCACGAGGATCGGGTTAGTGTCATTCGTACCCGAAAAATGTGTGGAATAAAAAGTGTTTATCTTGAGAAGGAATTGAGTTGCCCGAGGGCCTTAATAAAAGAAAAACATAAAGACTCCAACGGTCTTGTTTTCGCAATACAAATCCTCTAATAAACAATCATGGATCTACATCCGCAGTAAAAAAAAAAAAGGAAATCTTTTGAAAAGGCAGATCCGTGGCGAAAACTCATGAATCTGATTATTAAGTCTTTTACTTAGTTTAAAACACACCGCACGTGCAAATCTGTGATAGATAGCCGTGGATCCGTCTGCTTTGAAATGGTGTTTGTAAAGATAAAGACTATGCACCCAGAATAAAAAAGGTTTTGAAATCACGCTGAACCCAAAATAGAGCACATACATAATGCGCGTTTAAGGTGAAATCACAGGATAAGATAAATCTTTTACCGGGACAAAGTCCCTGTTTCTAGCGCCAGATTGTGAACACATAAATCACGAAGCCATACACGTGTTCACAAACAATATTCGCATACATTCTAATTCTAAAATTGTACGTCGTATGTGTAAAGGGGATGATTATATCGATCCATCGACTCAAAGCCTTCGAGCTTGTCATTGTCTAGTCGAATATTATCATAAATAATGTCCGTATAAAGGAATAAACAGAGAATCAAGTATAAATGTAAATCACATGAAGTTCAACGCTGAATGTAAAGTGCTGAAATGTAAATAAGACAAAGATTTACGTGGTTCGACACTAAGGCCTACATCCACGGGGCTGGTCTTTCACTATGTATTGAATGATTACAAAGATAGTCGAATGAATTTAGAGTATACATAGGTCTGCTGAGGTAGGGGGATCACTTACTCTTCCTATTTCTCTCTTCTATATTCTCATATAATTGCTCTGGATTGGTCGACCCCCTCTCTCTTAGTGGAGAGGGGTATTTATAGGGTTGGAACGTGGGTCCTACTTCTGAGATGCCGTTGCAACCTTATCTTCTTGTGCTTTGTGCCCATTACGCAGAGGTCTTCGGCATATGCTGCGGTCTAAGATTGAATACGAAGAGCTATCCTCGCTTATTCCACGAGCTTATTGACACGTGTATATCTCTTGGTATTTAATGTGGGCAGTTGGACGTCCGCTCGTATCAGACAAGTGTCTCTTAGTCTTGTCACATATGCGTCAGTCAAACTCTCTCTCAGCCGTTGATCTGGGATCTTCCTCGGGATAGGATGTACTAACACCCAAGGGGTATTATCTGGTGCTCCTCTTTGCCATCACACCTCTGTGATCCTCAGTCCCTGACAGTAAGATCTGCTGACCGGTGATATTTTCTGATGAGATGTTCCTCTAGGTTATGACTGCTTGTTATCATGTTTTGATGTCTCGCTTTGCATGTGATAGGCACATTTTTGTGTCTTATATAATCTTAATTGTATATATTATTAGTGCTCGGTTTTATATTTATTATGGCTTTTTATGTCCCTCTAGGTATTTTTGGAGAAATAAGCTTTTGCGGCGAAATTGGCTAAAAAGTGGTTTTTGCGCTCGTGGGAGAAAATTACTATACGGACTTTGGATAAGGGGTAACCTAATTACTAAGGGGTGACCCATTTCCAGGCATCTGCTAAAGGGAGACCAGCACATGATAGGGGGAGGTCACTTTCTTCTCAAATTCGAATGAAATTTTGTCGGGAAAAATATCCAGCAAAGAACCAAACTTTGGGTTGGATTTCGAAGGTGTTTTAGAGAGATTCAATCGCTGAAATTTGTTGGGATGGACGTGATTAAGCATAACAGGCTTGGTATGTGCGCTGGAATCGATCAAATTGGGTTGGATAATCCAGAAAAAGGAAACAAAGTTTGAGTTTTGCACGGAAACTTTGTGGAATTATTTTAGGAATTCCAGGGAGACTAAAGGCGTGATATTGTTTCCTAAGGTGATATTCTATCTAAGGAAGAGTTTCGGATGATTTGAAGTCTTAGAAACGCTTAAGGAAATCGGCAGAGAAGATTATTGCCGTGGCTTGCACGAAAAGAAAAAGAGAGAATTAATCGCTATTTTTAGGTTTCTGAGCAGTATAATAGGTGTGTTTGAGTTCCAGGGAAGGTGACGAAGTTATTGGAACAGTTTGGGGAAGTTTAGAACACCACAGAGTCAAGAAATCGAAGTTGCAGGAAGTCGAGTTCTGCTGCTGCTGCTGAAGAACACGAAGAACATAAGGCTGTAAAGGACAGTAGTTTCTTAGGGTCTTAAATTTCAAATCCTGTAACAGTCCATTAGTAACAATTATTTCAGTTTGCAACAATTCCGTGTAACACTCGATCTGTAACAATTATAACTGTTACGATTAAGCTACTTTCATTCTTTTCTCACATACCTTCAATAAAAACACCTTTTGAGCCATGAGATATTATTTTGAGCGTGTTTTCACCATGAAGAGCTAAACCCCAACACTGGGATGACGGAGGAAGCCTAATATCATACTTGGGTAATTATATTTAATTCTTATATGACTTTTGCACTAATTAAAATTGAATTATGATTTTGATTAATTAGTTGTCATCTCGTTTGATGGGTTATGCTTGCTTAGATGTTTTGATGTCCCATGCTTAGGATTTACAACTAAAGTTTTGAGAATCTACCTTGGCAAAAATAAGAGTCCATGTCTTTATTGATCTATAATTGTTAAAGAATTAATATTTGAACCTTATGTTGTGAGTTTGGTGGAATCCTAAGTCCCAATTTCTCCCGATACTGCTACCATATTTTTTATATATATTTATTAGAATTAGTATTTAAGTCTAGAATCGAGTCTACACAAGTCCGAGTTGAACGAATTTTATTTATCACTTAAAAAACTACATCAACATGCCTTCCACGTGTCTCTTCCTGTACACGTGGTGGATGATGAAATATGTACATACAATGGAATACTGGCCAAACTCAAATAACAAGAGAGAATATAGGAATTTTATGCAGTTTTGAAGATTGTAGTGGGTGGAGCTAGGGTTAGTCAACCAACCTCTTTCTAAAAATGATTCTGGGATGAGTATGAGTGATGGCGTGCACCTAACCTCGAGTTGCCGTTGCTATGGACCCCCTTAAAAAAATTGGCATGCATGCTTAGTGCCTTGGGGTTTTATTTTATAGTAGGACTGAACTTTCTTTCCGTATTGCAGACAAATTTTAAACATGTTACCCTATGTCATTGATGTCTCAAACTTGTTTTTCCACCAGTGGTACCAAATCAAATGGGATAAGCTTCACAAATTTATATACCTATATCCCGACGACAAAGTAGTGGACTACTTAAGCACATATTGTGTCGAACTCATTTTAAGCGATTAGCCAATCAACTGCTTTATTTTGATAAACTCGATTAATAAATTCAGATAACCATTTCTCCAGATGATATCGTTTTAGTTAACCCTTTCACCGGGTGCTGCACAATATTTATTTTAGTAAAACATTAACAATTATAATGGTTTTTTAAAGCATCCACAATAGTTGAAGCTGAAGATCCCAAAACAAAAATCAAAATAAATATGCGTTTAGCAATATATATCATTTCTTCAAATTCGTAATCTTGCAGGATTTCACATATAACTAGGCGGGATTTAAAATTGAGCCCCGATGAGACTCTCTATTAAATCTGGGCCCACATATAAAATAAGGTTTTCCTATTTGTCACCTACACTTTTCCTATTTGCCACTTACTTAAATTATCATCCACATTTCTCCTATTTGCCACCCATGTAAATTGTAAAATATCCTAAATACTAAATGTTTCGACTTTTTGTTTACAATCAACAATAAAACCACCCCAATAATTAAAAAAACCAAAGTTATAAATTATTTCTTAAGGAAATAATCGTTTGGTCCTTTTTTAGGTGGTCCCGATTCTGTTTGGTCCTTTGGGAAAACACATTTCTGTTTGGCCCATAATTATTTGAAAATATAACACAGACAAAAATACCATTCCATGTTAATTCCTACAGTAGAAACTCTATAAATTAATGTCGTTGGGACCACCAGAATTTATCAATTATGTGAGATATTAATCCTGGCTTGATTGAGGTACAACTAAATTAATTGGGGTACACCCAAATTTAAATGGACCTAGTGCCCTTGCTAAGGGGTGGTCAAAATTGGTGATTTTACTTTAATACCCTTGAACTAATTAACTTAAAACTAAACCCTAAAATTAAAAATTAAAAAACTCTTAATCTTTCTTATCTATCTGCTCTTCCCCTTCCCCCTCATCTTCTTCCATTTCCTCCATCAAAAGAACCCGTGAATCCAAAAATTCAATCCCTGAGAATGTTCAAAAGAACTCTCTACCAGCGAAAAAAAGACCGTAAATGATGTCTAAACTCCAACCCATTATTGTGTTGTGTGTTTTGATTGTTATATGATTATTATATTAGGATAGAAATCGAAAATTATGATTTCTGTGTCTTTAGTCGGCAAGGCCGTAACATGCATATCTTGCCGACTTTTCATAACATCCATGGCGACTGTCAATTTTTTCAACAGCCGACAGGGTATTTTTTGAAGACCTTGCGGACTAATACATGATTCCACATTTTGCTCAATAGCCGGCAGGGTATTTTTTTGTGGACCTTGCCGACTAATACATGATTCCACATTTTTGTCAACAACCGGCAGGGTATTTTTTGTAGACCTTGCCGACTAGTATTAGTCGTCTCCTGTGTGTCAAAAAAATAAAGTCGGCATTGTTATTTAAAAAAAACCTTGCGGGCCAAAGTTAGTCGGCATGGTCTTCATTCGTCGACCTTGCCGACTTTTCATACTTTCAGAACTGAAAGTGTTGATTTCTGATCTAATTTTGAGTATGATTTCATACAACAGCTTTGCAATCCCCTATTTAGAAATGTTTGGTTAGTTTGCGTTCATTCCGTTGCAAAAGATTTTCTCAAAATAATTTTTTTCATCAAAAATCTTCCCACATAAGTTCAATCAAAAACAAAATTTCATAACTCAAATTCATAATTTGAGAAGTTTTAATCTACTCAATTGATCAATCTAAACTCAATTAATTAAGCTAATCAGATTTTTTTAGTGTTAATTAAACAAGGGTATATTAGCCACTTAGAAAATACATGGTTAAGGGGTGGCTTAATTTACTTCAAATTGACCTAGCTTTTTTCTCATTAGGTATACACCAATTAATCTGGGTATACCCCAATTTCGCCAGGATATTAATTAACCGGTAAATTAATAATTATTAATTTATATATTAATGCAATTAAGAGGTTGCAAGACCCACATAGTGAACTACTTCTTCTACGTAGATGTACTGGCGTTTAGAGGTTGTACTTCACTCTTCGCACTACTATCCCTCTTGTTTTGCAGGAAGCAATTACTCTATTCGACAAGCATGTGATCTAGTACTTCCGCCAACTGATTGTCGGAGATGGTGCAGGTTTTGGTGTTGTGCAACAGCGTTTCGCAACCTTGCCTATTAGATTTGGTGGGTTAGGGGTTTATACAATGTCCGACACCTCTACTTACTGCTAACTTTCCTCTTTTGCCCAAACACAATGCCTACATGGAACTATTATGCAAATTACACCTACTTCTGAGCCCATCCAGAGTTACCAGTCTGCTCTTCGGATATACACTGATGCTTGTGGCCTTTCACTTTCGGATTTTAACATCAACAATGCTGCCCCCCAGTTCATGAAGTCTCTGGCATCTAGGTATTTTGATGGCATCGCGAAAGAGTTTCCCCACAAGTTTACTTTGACAGAAAGAGACGCAACTCTATGGCAGTGCAATAAAGTTGAGAATACATTGGATTTTCTCAAGGCAATTCCCATTGATGGGCTTATGCAAACAGTTTGGCCGCGCCAATTTCGTTCAGTCCTCCAGTATCGTCTGGGTATACCTATGTTTTAAGAGGCAAGTTTATGCTCAAGTTGTAACCGTGCTATGGATATTTATGGCGATCATGCGCTCCATTGTGCCAAAGATGTAGGGATGAAGTTCTGACATGATTTGATTCGTGATGTTTTTGCATATATCTGTTATAAAGCAGGTGTTGCGGCACGTAAAGAAGCTTCTCTGGGTTTCTTATCCAACGATGTATGTGCCTTAAAGCCTGCATACATCCTTGTTTACAGTTGGGAAAACGACAGAGATGTGTGTTTCGATGTCACAGGTATCTCTCCCTTCACAGGTGCAAGAACATGCAACTTCACACCGGGGCGTGCTATCTCTGCAGCTATCAAGCGTAATAAGTATTCTGACACATGCTCAGCACATGGTTACGAGTTCGGTGTTTTGTCCTTCACAACCTTAGTAGAATTAGGATAGGACACTTGTGCATTTTTGCGTAGGTTAAATTGTCTAGCTAGCGAAGACATAAATCATAAAGTCGGTGGCTCTCTCTTTCATAGGATAGGAATTACGATCCAAAAAGGCGTTGGTGCCCAGTTTGTTGCTAGGATATCAACTAACCCATTATAATACTTTGTTCTCTTATTTTAATAAAATAATTATAATAATAATAAAATAAGGAAAAGAGGGGAGGGACGGCTAGAACCGGCGGCATGGCCGGCCGGCTAGCTGTGTGGTCTCACCCTCACGGTTCCTTTATTATTTTATATTAATTAATATCTTATTAACTTATAGATAAATTTACTATCAAATAATTATTTTATAAATAATGTAGAATATTAAATTCTTCAAAGCACCATTCAATCTTCCACTTTGGTTCATTGTAAACTTCGATCAACGAATAATACAAGTTTCGACGATTCGGATGACACTAGTACAAACCTTCACATAGGCCACGTTTTTTGGTTTACAGTCCAGCCACGTTTCAGGTTATTTGTGTGGTTATTGGTCATCAATATAACTATAGCCACATTTTGTGTTACCATGTAGCCATAGTGCACCATTTAGTCATGGGTTTAATCCTAAAACCATCAACTGTAGCCATAGGGTATCGTTTGGTCATAGTGTTCAGTTTAATCCAATCACATGTAGCCATAGATGCGTATATGGACACATTAAATAATTTTGTATGTGTCAAAAGTTTCGGATGGAAATAGACACACCTTTTAGTCTGTGACGGAAAGAGGATTTATTTAGCCACATTGGTTTGTTTATGTGTCCATAATATCTGGTTTATTAGACACGCATATACTAAGGAATTGACACATTATATCAAACATGACAAAAGATTGACATATGGTTACACCATATTTTTTTAGGGGAGGATTATGATACGGCTACACGAAAAAAAAATTGTGAACATAGCGTCGGACCCATTAGACACATGAGATTGAATTTTAACTTTTAAAGTACTAGCCATGGTTGTTACTGAGTCTTTTCTAGGCCAAATGCTCAAAGTATGCTTAATTTTCAAGCAACATATGCTAGGGTAATGTTTATGCATGTTCACTGCAATAAAGAAACCTCAAGCTCTGGTGTATAGAAATATACGCTACAAGTGATTGTGGCTTCCAAGAGAATTGCAATACAGCGGGTGCATCCGGGTGTTTTGTGAAAATAAAACACGTATAGTGGAGTTCTGTTGTGTTACTTTCTCCCAGAATTCCCGATATATAACCACGCCAAAATACAAAATGGGAAACCATATCTTAAACTTTTCATACAAATCTAGAAAGGACTGCAAACGACAGGAGCCATCTGTGAGACCAACCAAACCTGTTTAACTTATCAATTCACAAAATCTTGTATATTTTTATCCAATATATTTAATGAAAAAATTTAGATCTACAACCAATATTTTTTATTTACCTCTTTCCAAAAGAAAAAAACAAAAATATTACATCAAATTGATTTTGGAGCCAGACACTCCAAAACTGCGATTGCAGTAGGAATGCATTTCTTTTGCTCTTTATATAACAAGACAAAACAATCCCATAATCAAATTCTTGATGTTTTAGATGCATAGTTCGTGTCCTACAATCCGAGTGTCAAACTTATAGAGGCATCTGATGGCATAAAAATGACTTCGTCAAAGCTCAGGGACAATGTAGAGTGTTGAATAGCCACAATGAACCTGCAACAGGAAAATAGGGTCTGAGTTCAACAAAAACAAGGAAGAAAGAACGAGGGCACAACAATTAATACAAGGTGTCATCCCAACTCAACATAAATTGTGGTCAAGACTTCTTACAAAGAGGACTTTCAAAAGATATGGGAAAAACCCTGTCAAGTATGGTATTCAAAACGGTTGAGGGTTCAAATTGAAACAAGGAAAATGAGATTAAAATTCACTATTCTTCACAGGCTACACAATACAAACTCCTCACACAAACAAGTGGAAAAAGCATCAGTCCGCGCCCAGATGCTTTCACCATAAAATTGAGAACCATAAGACCTTTAGCACCATCATTTTAAATGTTTTTTTTTGTGGTTAATGAACTGGAGTTTCCATCATACATCTACAGGGTTACGAATCTAATTTGGAGTACTTGGAATTCAATTTCACCATATGCTTTGAGTAATATTATGAAGTGTATAAAAGATTTCTGAAATACAAGTACAACATGCAGTTATAATGCATGTTCCCATAAATATATTCAAGCAATAGGACCAAAACATACCAACTCTCATTATCTTGGATATCTATTTAAAAGTGACCAGAGTAGCACGTTGTCAAGTACAGTAGTAGCAATTTCAATTGAAGTTCCATATGAGACACGGATAGAATGATGTTATTCATTTTACAATGAATAAAGCACGCAAACATACAGAAAGCATGCTAAGGAACAGGATTAAACATAAGGTCCATCGTTATCGTTCTTTCAATATTATGTCACTAACTGAATAACCACAGATTAAAGGAAATAAAGCGACGTACCCGCGGGAGTGTGTCATTTTGGCTTGCGTATAAGTAAACCTCGGCAGTCAGTTCGAAAGTAATCATTTCAGGATTCTTTACCCAAGTCTTGTGGATCTACAGACGGCAAGATATTATCATTCCCAGAAAAGATTACTGTACTGAATTCCTCATCGTTGTCATCATCATCTCTATAATTTTTGGGAGGTTCCACAAAAACAATAGACTTTTTCTTATCTAACTGGTCTTTGACATAAAATACCTACTTAGCTTGTGAGGCTAAAATAAAAGGATCATTTTTGTATACCAACATAGTAAGGTCAACAATCTTGTAGCCAAGAGCATCTCTTTTGACCCCACGTTTATTATCAACCCAATTGCACTTGAATAGATGAACTTTTCTTTCACAGTAATCTAACTCCCATATCTCTTCCAAGATACCATAATAAGAGGCTTTACCATATGTAACGTCATCATCTCTAGATATGTGCATGTCATTTGATGCAACGCTAACCCCACTATTCTGGTGAATTTTACCATTACGGGATCTTGTGCGGAATAGATATCCATTGATGCGATATACAGTGTATTTCATTACCTCGTAGTGCGGGCCGTGTGATATCCATCTTATGTTCTCTAAGATACTTTCTCTGTCGTCTTCCAACTCTTTTTCAACCTGAAATTCATTATTAGGATGAACCTTGACTTTAAAGGAATATAACACATCAAACAAGACACTTTTTCTATGACATATTACCTCATTTTTTAACCAAGCGCCAAAAGTGTTAGAGTGCTCTTTCTCCAGCCATGCTCGCTTTTTAGTAGAATAGTTAGTTTCCAAATAGAGCTTGTGTCGGCTGGTATGTACAATAACCAAATGTTATTATACTTTGTACCCAAAAAAAAAAAACAGGAAAAAAAACAAATTAATACTTACTCTATGTAAGGCTCAATTTCAGGCGTGTTCTGCATTACATAGAAATGTGCTTGTCTCAAATATTCAGGGGTAACTGTACACGACTCTTCAGCTGATAACGGTTCTCCCTCCTGAGATGTATTATGCCTATCTAGTGGAATACCAATTGTCCTGATGCTTTTATGATACTCACAATATATCTCAATCGTCTCTTCTGCAACATTCTCTTCGGCAATGCATCCACAAGGTTGACCCTTGTTTCGCACATGCCACTTTATAACCTTCATACACCTTTCGAAAGGATACATCCATAGAAACCAAACCGGATCGCATAACTTCACTTCCCTGGTAAGATGTACAGTTAAATGAATCATGATGCCGAAGAAGTATGAAAGAAAATACTTCTCTAGTAAGCATAACGTCACACAGAGATCCTCTTGCAATTTATCTAGATCTTCCAACTTGATTTCTTTGTCAGATATTGATCTGAAAAAGAAACAATACCTGATAATAGCATATCTCACAGGTGTAGGCATAATTGATCGAATAACGACGGGCAAAAATTGTTGCATAAGCATATGGTAATCATGTGATTTGAGTCCGATCAGCTTACGCTCTTTTAGGTTCACAAGGGTGGAAAAATTCGAATAATACCCTTCTGGAACTCTTAACTCGGATAGTGTCTTCAAGAATATGTCTTTTTCTTCCGTGGTTAATGTATAACATGTGCGGGAAGTATCGTTCCTTTGTCATCTGTCTTAGGGTGTAACTCCGATTTTAACCCCAAACGCACCAAATCCTTTCTGGCGTTTAATCCATCTTTTGTATTCCCGTTGTGCAGCAACGTTCCAACAAGACTTTGTCCCACATTATTTTCGACATGCATTGGGTAGCGTTATTCCATCAGTGCCAGGTCAGTTAGTACATGGAGATGAACTCAAGGATGATTGTGTCAGAGTGACGGTTGAAGAATCGATATTCAAGAATCATTGTTTGCCAGTCCCATCTACTCATCTCAAAACAGTAGAGGATGCTGAAAAATCTGTTGTAGCTTGGCCTAAAGAGTTTGTGATTTGTTGCTCTACTGTAAGTTGCGTTATTATACATGGTTTATTACCTTCTGCATCCTGTGAGCATATAACTGTTAACGTGGTTTGTTTCCATAATTATACATCCACTTGCTTGCTGCAGGGCCAACCACTTTCAGACCCTGATGAACATGATGTCGACCCTGACGAACATGATGCCAACCCAAACACTAAGAAGAGAAAGAAGAAGAAACCTTCAAATACAAAGAGTGGGGAACTGAAGTCTCGGAGATCCAGCAAGAGACACAAGATTGCAGCCTAATTATTAAGAGAAATAGTCGAGGACGGTAGAATTTGGATGTTTAAACTTGTAAATCTCCCTTTGAAATTTTGTTATCTTAAGGTTATTGCAGAATTGATCAGATATTGAGACGTTTATCATATGACTAATAAAATTTTTTTGGTTCAATTCTAATTGTAGTGTGATTAATTTTTGTGGATGGTTATTAAGGTGAGGTTTGATACACATGATAGAAAGAAGTGGCTAATAGGTCCCTGAAGTCTCGGTATAGTGGCCAATACTTTGGTTGAATATAAAACACGCCACCATTTAGATTTTGAACAATGGCCAAAGAATAAATTGAGCTTAGGAAATTGCAATATCTAAGTGGCTAAAAGCTAATATTTTCCACATTGAATACGTTTTGTGTCATTTTTATAAAGTTTATTGCCATGGTTTTTTTTTTATCTTTCGTGTCCGAAAGATGAACAACAGCCACGTTGAGAACATTTGATGTGTCTTTGGCAAGTTTTTAGCCACGGTACTACAAATTCTTAGTGGTCGTAACTTATTAATTGGCCATGTAAAATGTTTATCACGTGTCCGAAAATATCGACGACCATGGTATTATAGATTAAACGTGACTAAAAGTCATGCATTAGCCATGTTAAATTATTTTTCGTGTGTCCAAATGATAGAGATGGCCATGGTTAAGAAAAATTAGTGTGGCTGCAAATCATGAATTGACCATGATAAAATGAATTTGCGTGTCCAATTGATGACAAAGGCCACGGCTATAACAAAATTCGCGTGACTTTAAGGTAAACTTTAGCCATATTTAATCAAATTGTGTGTCTATAAGGATCCTATGGTCATGGTGATAGTGAAAATGCTTACCTACAAAAAAATTTAATGATATTTTATAGCCACTCAAAGTTTATGTAGCCATACATGTACCTCTTTGTCACGGCACCTGATGCCACATTTTTGGAGTAAAAAAAATCCATGACCAAAAGCCTATGGACACGTTGATTAAGTGTGTCCAATGTGAAGATTTGTACTAGTGTGAAAAGTCAGAGGTGAAATTATTCAAGACTTGCAAAATTTGATCGAAAAGTTGGGTTATCGTAATTCAATGAATGTCAAGATGTCCTGAATTATCAAGAAAAAAAAATGAAGTTATACAATTATTAAGTGATGAAGAAATAATTGAGAGCGTTATGGGAACTGATAAAGGTAGGGTTAGAAGATGATGAAAGTTCTATAGTAGACCCCCGACCCCTTAACGAAACAAGGTTGTTAAAGCGGCAACCACATTGAATAATTTATTGCTGAGCTATGAGAAAACAACACCAGACATTCTCACGATGAGAAGAAAATTTTGAGACGAAATTCAAGTGATATTGATTTTAACACAAAACAGAAGACAATTGAATTATTTTTCAAAAAATCACCATAAACCATTAATGTATTGAACATACATATAATGAGTTATTAATTTATATTTTATATGGGGCCTACATAGGTAATAAAAATGCATTATTTTATCCTTTTAAGGAATTATTAATTTGGCACGTTGTCCACGACTCGGGACCGGCTAAAAATATTATTTAAAAGAGTTTATTAAATAATCAAGTATTAATTAATGGAGTTTCTACAATACTTATTTTCTTGTAGCAGTCAATTCTGTTTGATGAACTATCAGTCTTTTTGTAGATTTGAGTTCATTCAGTTTCATGAAAACTCTACAATTCTTTATATTCTATGAACTTCACACTTCATTATATTTTACAAAAATTTCGTTATTAAGAACAAAAAATAAGAGTTCATTCTTTCAAACGAACACACAACAAAAACTCCACTATTATGGATAAAAAAATAGTTCATTCTTTCAAATGAACACCTAATAAAACCTATATGGAAACGGAGTTCATTATTTCAAATGAACACCTAATAAAACCTATAAATAGAGTTCGTTCTTTCAAATGAACACACAACTGAAATTCCACTATTATGAACAAAAACAAGAGTTCATTCTTCCAAATGAACACCTAATAAAACCATAACTAAACAGATTTCATTTTTTGAAATGAACACCTAATCAAAGTTCATTATTATGAATACAAAAACAGAGTTCATTCTTTCAAATGAACACCTAATCAAAATAAACTAAATCAAAACTAGAATAGATTTCATTCGTAAAAATGAATATGTAACAAAAAACAGAGTTCATTCTTTCGAATGAGCACACAACAAAACTTTCATTATTATGAACAAAAAACAGAGTTCATTTTTTCGAATGAACACCTAATCAAAAACTCAGATCCACAAAAATTAAAGAAGAAAAAGATAATTTACAGAGATTAAATGTAACTCACGAGAAAATCAAATCAATCTCTGTAAATCGTCTCTTCATAATCTTCGAATCTTCAAATCAAATTTTCATAATCTTCGAGTCTTCAATAACAACATCAATTCGTCTTCATCATCTTCATCGTCTCCATCATGTTCAACAACAGCAGAGACGAAACTCAAAAACCTTCGTCATCTTCATCATCTCTGTAAATCAAAAAACCTAGAAAAAAAAGAAGAGGATGAACTATTTTCATCATCGTCGTCTTCATCGTCATCATCGCCGTCGCCTTCATCGCCGTCGCCTTCATCATGAAGATTTTCATCTTCATCAACAAAAAGAAGAAGAAAAAATATAAAAATTAGATCTGAAAAAAGAAGGAGAGGGAAAGTAAATCTGAAAAATGAGATATTTTCTATTGATTTTTTCCTATATATATATATGGTCCCAAAAGGGTATTTCTGCCACTATCAAAACATAATTACATCATCCATGACGTCATCCCGCATGGGTATTATCCACCCTAGGACCAAACAATAATTTCTAGGACCAAACAATAACTTTTATTTTAGAAAAGGATCAAACAGACAGTTGACTAGGTCACCCACTCTATTATATTATTTTTAGGACTATATGGTAGTTTCTACTTATTTCTTCTTCTTATATCCACCCATCGACCACGTTCTTCTCCTCCATCTCCACCCACCGACCACCTTCTTCTCATATCCACATTCATCTTTTCATTTTGGTGGAGATTAACAAAAAAGTTTGATGAGAATGTTAATCTAAAACGTGATTACCAAACTCTTATTAGTTATTACAGATCTGATACCAACCAATGTAGTCAATATCGGCCGTATCGGCCGATATATCGGGGATATTTCGGATATCGGCCCAAAACGATACGATAAGAAGGATATCGGGGATACGATATTCGTCCGATAATATCGGCCGTATCGGTCGATACGAAATTTTCCTACATTTCCTGATATGAGACGGTATTGGTCGTTTTGTATAAAGTTTAAGGGTAATTTTGGCGAAGAAAGTCTTCCGGGTGGTAGTAGAGGTGCATGTAGCTCTCGAAGCAAGTCTACTAAAGTTACTCTTTTGTTTTTTCGATAAAATTGATGTTATCTATTATCTTATCCGAAAATGTGTGGAGAAATGTTTAATATAAAATTATAGTCTCTAAATCTAGAACCGATATTTCAACGATAATATCCCCGATATAAAATCGTACCAGTGTATCGGTCCCGGCCGAGATGAACCGATATCCGATATTAACTACATTGATACCAATACCTTTTTTATAAGAGATGTATGAAATACTTGCTTTAATTTCTACTGAGGGTCTTGATGATCTTATCCATAGACTTTCAATTATAAGTCTGGTGATTTTTGATTACCAAAATGGCGTTAGATGGAAGAGATAGATATTTCTCTAAAAATAACAATATTCTTGATTGGATTTTGTGGTTCTAGCCAAAACCCAAAATTATAATCTTACGTATAACATTTTTAATAGATCTGGTCTTATTTCATTCATTCAAGCTAGATTTAGGTGATAATTCTTAACTTCAAATTGAAAATTATAGCTGCTTTTGAATCACATCTCATCTGTTTCATTCTCAGATGTATGAAGGAAAGAGAGAGAAAGGAAGTTTGAAAAGAAATTCTAGGTCACGGGTCAAGTACAATACCCAGATGAAATTGATTATTTCATTATAATCTAAACCATTGTTTTGGTCTGATCCCACGATTGGAATACGCTGTTAGATATTATAAAATTTGGCTCTGTCAATGAAGAAGAATAAAAGTGGTAGTAAATGTAGTCAAATTTAATTAATTTGACTTTTATAAGTGGTAAATAGGAAAAACAAGAATGGGAAAATAGAATTACTTTTAATATTGTGAGGGAGGTGGTAAAATAGGAAAAGTATGGGTGGAAAATAGGTGAAACATAAAATAAATCTTGTATCAATGTTATTTAACATATAATTAAACCGTATGTGGTGTTAGGTTCAGTTTAAAACCGCACATGACATCAAGAACCACAATAAAAGGATTGAAATTTTATCAATTTCATTGGGCTCTTTTATGCATAAACAACATGTTTGGTCTGATTGATCAAACAAAAAATAAACCCGTGAGAATCACGTCTCCTAAAAAAACGCTCTGCAAATATATTGTTTCACTAGGTTGTTATCTTTATCATAGGCTGTTATCTTCATCTTCTCTATCAATTGCTTCCTAAATTTTCTTCCCCATTTCTACCCGGATCTTGATTTTGTTAAGATTCGGGTAGAGCAGTTTAGTTTTTTTTTTATGTTTTTAATAAACAAAATTGCATTATAGCAATAATTAATATGTGTATTATATTTTTTAATTCTCATACCGTGGCATATATGTGTATGCCATTACGATTTCTTATACTTCTTGGAAGGCTTTCGATTTCGTTCAATCTTTCATTCAACCATTTATGGACTTGATGGTCAGAGATTACAAGATTCGATGTTGAATTTGGGCATATTACTTCTTTTATGAAAGCATCATATCTTCTCAAAGAGTATCCAACAAAATGGTGATAAACCATTAGAAGATTTCAATTCTCCTGTCGGTTTACATATAATTGGTTCAGAATTTTATTCTCGATATCTTTCGGTTCAAGATTATTGTACTAATAATGTATTTAGATTTATGGATGTAATTGACTATTATGTAGTTATATTTTATTATGAATAAAAGGGCTTTCATGCTCCTTATTCATTCGAAAAAATATTTAGTATGATTGTGGATGCTCTTGACCCCAAAGCTAAACTGATACACTAAGGTGGATTTATTAGACATTATATACTTAGAACAAATTTATCAAGATCATTAGAATTTGTTTGACTCCAGTTTTTACCAACGAAAAAAAGAAAATCTCACAGTACCACTCTATCAATTCAACCGGTAACCTTTTGTTTCACAAAGATATGCTTGTTTAGGGTTTGCAGAAGCTAAAAAAACACAATAAATGTTTTCTTTTAATAGTTCTTGTTTTATATTTTAAAAAGTTTTAAGAGTTTTAGTTACCTAAAATCTGAGAGAGGTTAGAAGTGGGATTTTAGGGTTTCTGAAAGTGAGTTACGGGAGGTTGAGCACGAACAGTCTTCGCCTAAACCACACACAGTGGCCATTCAAAGGATGCTTCAGTCATAGGGAAGAAGGATTAGGGATGGTTTTAGGGAGGGAAGTAGATGAAGAGAGAGATCAGAGAATTCTAGGGTTTGAAGAAGAATTACTCTGAGAGGTTATGAGAAAGATGCCCGTAGCTTGGAAAAATAGAGGACCTATTTATAGTTGAATTATTTAATTTCAGGTCGGTGAAGATAAGGATTTCTTTTCGTGTCGTGCGGAGAAATTCTCCAGTCTCTTCAGCAATAGGGATAAACTAGGTTGAGTTTATCTCATTATTACACCGCCTTTACTCTCTTCTGAGGTGAGAAATAAGCCGGGTATTCCTCACAGGTGCCATAGACCACCATACCAAAACCCAAATTGATATCCCCCCATTTGTGTGAAGTTGAGTCAGCCTTTGTGATGATGTGTTGAGAGAGAAATATTCTCTTTAGCCGAGTTGGCCAAGATAGAGAGATATTCTCTGATTTGTGAAATAGTTAACGACTTGCTGGAGACCCTTGATGCCATACGAGACTTGACTCTGAACAACATCCATTCTGGTTACTTCATAGATCTTAAGAAGCTCGTGACCACTTGTGAAAATCTTCGCTTCAACGTGAAATGGATCCGATAATGGCTCAATAATATCCAAGCCGAATTTGAAAAGTTGTTGCACTCGGGCCCTCGCCTTTCAAGAGATGCTCTTACCCTTGAGGAGAAACTGGAAGTCGAGGAGGTGAAGCGTGTAAAGCAAATGACGCGAGATGCAGAAATCAAGGTGCAGGAACTGAACATGAAGAAGGATTTCTTTTCCCAAGGAGAAAAGCTGGTTTTGGACGGTTTTCTTTAGGTTTCCTAGTTTTTTGTTCAGTGATTTGAGAGACAAGTTTTCTAATAGTGGTTTGGATTTCTTATTGTTATTTCCTTGTGTTTTGAATTTTGGATATGAGATTTTCTAAAAGATTTGAGTGCACAGTGTTTGGAACACAATTTGTTGATTGAAAGGAATAAATACATATCGAAAGGAAATCTAACCAACCATTAATTGAAACAAAATGCCTAACAAAATGCGCCCTAATAGATAGTTCGTAGACTCATTTCCCGGTCCCGAATTCCGTTCAGTCCCCAGTCGGGACGTTTCATCCATGGAGTTTAATAAATCTCATCTTCCGAGTTGAACAACTTGACTATTTACAAAAGAGAGACTCACCATCCGACTAGGTTTAGTAACGACGCAAGTAAAGAATCCTTCCCATAGGAGCATATTCCTGCATGAAGCTGCCCTTCTTGTGACTTGAATAACTCAAAGTTCCAGTATCCGGACCGTTGATCCGTTTGAACGAAACCATTTTCTTCTGATTCTTAAAAACTTCTTTGAGAGGCGTTGGGTATGGAAGACGATCAGCTTCTTAAATAGATGCCCACGTGGGGAGAAGAGTGCCATAAATTCGGCTAGGAGGGTCTGGGATCGAGGGCGATACCGCGATCCGAAAAATCTTCCCTTCATGAATTTCCTTGATGCACTGATGATAGGTCGAGGGTATAACCTGGTTTCCATGAAGCCAGGGACGTCCCAGAATCATGTGGTAACTCGGAGTCTTTTAGATAACATAGAATTTCACCTTGGCCTGGATCGGCCCAACTTGGAGATCGAGTTCAACATGTTCGTAGGTATTACTAGTATTCCCCTCAAAGTCACTAATCACGGTTGAGCGAGAATCAATCAGATCTCGAGGGATTACAGCCTCCTGCAGTATTTGTAAAGGGATGATACTAACCGAGGCTCCAGTATTGACCAAGGCACTCTTAAATTCCTTTCCTCCAAGAAATGTTGGGACATATAGAGCACATCTATGCCTTTCCTCCATCATCATGTCCCTGGACGTGACGGTAATGTCTTGTATAACAGCTGCCATTGCAAATGAAACTTGAACATCTTCGGGCGGTGAGGTAAGAGTCCCCAGTGAAATACGACTGACAACATCGAAAACCTCTTTTCGTTGTTTCTTGGAGAAATATAGGAGTTTGCATAGACCATGTATTAGTGAGGCCGCTACTTCTTCGACCGGTTTCTCATTAGCAGAGATACTTCTAATTTGGTGTTGAGGTAGAGGATTCTTATGTACGCCCTTTCTGTCATCCAGTATAAGCTCTCCAGCCTCAATATTTTATTTGAAAATCCATTTCAAGGATTCCCACTCGCTGGTTGGGTGACCAACGAACCTATGAAAATCACAATACTTTGGACTGGCTATAGCTTCAGTCGTTGTCTCTCTTTGTATAAAAGGATGTTTGATTGTTTCATCCCGGATCCACGCATCTAACAACTCTAACACTTCCTCATACTTGCAAGGAGGGCCTTTGACATTGATGTGATCATAAGCTGTGCGTTTCGAAGGGCTGGTGTCCTGGTTTCGTCCCTTCCTCATACGTACTTCAGTGACCACAGCTGAGTGATGCAAATCGACATGTTTCTCAGACAAATGCTTCCCCCTCCTGGGATCATCTCGATGTTCATATTCTGTTTTGGTCATTCTTGGTTTCTCTAGTAGAGCGGGTGCTGACGAAGAAGATCGCTTTGCAGCATCACGGAGTTTCGAATAAGTATGTAAACCGAGATTCTCGAGGAGGGCTCGATACACAGGAAGCAAGTTGTTGATGCATACTTCGACGATATGAGATTCTATTGTATTAGGGTTATGGAAATCCAAAGCCTGAGATCTAAATCTTAACACAAAATCATTGGGATGCTCATTATCCCTCTGAACTATTCTTCCCAGATAAGACATGATAGTATGTTCAGAGACAAAAAAGTATTTCTTGTAAAAGATATCCACCATCTGATTCCAGTTAGCAACACTGTCTAGTGCTAAATTGTTGTACCACGTATAAGCTCTTCCAGTTAGAGACTTGGAAAATTCTTTTATCCATACAACATGATTTATCTCGTGTTTTCCAAGTGCTTCCAAAAATCGAGACACATGCTCACGAGCGTTTCCAACTCCATTGTATAGCATGAACGACGCAGACGTACATCCCTCGGGAAGAGGGATACATTATATTTCGGCTGGGTAAGGAGGACGATGAATATGTAGTAGATCAGCATTCTCCCTGTCTCTTTCTCGAGTATTCAGCAACCTCTCCAGATCTTCCAGGGTCAAATATTCAGGTGACTGTTTGTCTTTCTGGAGCTCGCGAGTATCACTAGTAAGGTAGTTGACGTGGTCACGAATAGGGATTGGTGTACACTGACTTCCGCTATCATTATTTCTGGAAGACTTAGGTTCTCTGCGCTGGTAAGGACGAAACTTCCCACGCGAAGAATCAAGAATCGCCGACTTCTCAATCAGAGTTTTCAAACTATCTAATATTGCGATTTGAGTTTCTCTCATATTCTTCTGAGCTTCATAAAATTATTCTGATTTGTAGTTAGGCTTTCCAAAGTCGGTGGATCTATCTGGGTGGTTTCGACAGGGCGCTCGAGGCTGGTAAAGGGACGCTTAGTGCTTACATTAGCCATATTAGGATTACCAGGACGTTTGTTACCAATATTAATACCAATAGTACCAATATTAGGACGTTCAGTAACAACAGGACGTTCAGTAACAACGAGACCAATATTGGGACGTTCTGTAACAAGAGGACGTTCAGTAACAACATGTTCAACATTAGGACGTTTCATAACCACAAGACGCTCGGTGTTGGTGTTAGTCCCAACACTGCTGGAAATAACATCGTTCTTCTTTGAAGTCTCGACTTCCTTTCCCCTAGTAGTTACCATGATTAAGATTGATGAATACGATCTGGGATTGTTTGGAACTATGACTGAGTGGACAACCTCCCACTGTGGTCTCCAAAATGTAGTTACCTAAAATCTGAGAGAGGTTAGAAGTGGGATTCTAGGGTTTAAGAAAATGAGTTACGGGAGGTTGAGCACGAACACTCTAAACCTAAACCACGCACAATGGCCGTTCAAATGCAGCTTCAGTCACATGGAATAAGGATTAGGGATGGTCTTAGGGTAGGGAAGCAGATGAATAGAGGGTTTGAAGAAGAATTACTCTGAGACGTTATGAGAAAGATGAGCGTAATTTGGAAAAATAGAGGACCTATTTATAGCTTAATTCTCTAATTTTAGGTCGGTGGAGATAAGGATTGCTTTCTACGCTGTGCGGAGCAATTCTCCCGTTTCTTCAGGAATAGGGATAGACTAGGTTGAGTTTTCTCATTATTCCACCGCCTTTACTCTCTTCTGCAGTGAGAAATAAACCGGGTATTCCTCACACGTGTCGTAGACCGCCAGACCAAAACCCTAATTGATATTCCTCCATTTTTGTGAAGCTGAGTCAGCCTTTGTGATGATGTGTTGAGAGAGAAATATTCTTTTTAGCCGAGGTGGTCAAGATAGCGAGATATTCTCTGATTTGTGAGAATGACTAGGATAAGTCAGTGAAAAGGCATGGAATTCCTCAGGATTCATGTGCAGAGTGTGAGAGGAGCTGAGGATGATCTCCCTCTCTCCATTGTTGGTCACATCTGTCATGTGAAGACCGTATTATTGTTTGTGGGTGTCTTTGTTGAGCATGCGGAGCTCAAGAGAGCTTATCCACGTTTTTGGATAGACATGTATAGTTCAGGCTCAATTTACTAGCCATGAGGGTGTTTGAGAGGTTGAAAAATAGGCTTGGTGTGTGCCTATCATGTGAATATCTCCGAGATTTTGTAGAGAGATTTGAATCTCTCCGAGATTTTGCGAAGAGATTCGGATCTCTCTGAAATTTTGCAAACAGGACAAAATCTCTCTTTGATTTTGCAGAGAGATTTGAATCTCTCCGAGACTTTGCAGACGGATCAAAATCTCTCCGTGATTTTGCAGAGAGATTTGAATCTCTCCGATATTTTTCAGATGGATCAAAATCTCTCCGTGATTTTGTAGAGTGATTTGAATCTCTCCGATATTTTGCAGAGAGACTTGACTCTCTCCGAGATTTTGCAGATGGATCAAAATCTCTCCGAAGATTTTCTTACGGATCCGAATCTCTCTACGGTCTGCTGGGACTCGTCCTGAGAGAGAAAATGGCTTTGTACGCCCAATTAATGCCTCTGATAGACTTTGGCTCACTTGTCTTTGACCAGAGTATCTTGCAGAGATGTGCTAGGAATCAACTGTGTGTCCATATGATGGGCTAACAAGACCATTGTATCTTGAAAGGATGTTTTAGGAGTCTGTCGAAAGGGACCAGAGGCATAATAACCATTGTATCTCGCGGGGATGTCCTAGGAGTTATTCGGAAACCTCAGTAAGTCGAGTCAGAGCCTAGAGAAGACATGACCACTGTATCTCCCGATGATGTACTAGGAATCAGTCATTGATCTTAAATAGGGTGAGTTGTGCTTAGAAGAGATATGCAAATCTCCGCTCTGGGTCATAATTATGTCGGGGACGTATTTACGCATCTACAGAGCCTACATGACCAGCAACACCTCGTTGAGGGTGTATACTAGGAATCATGGCATCACAATCAGCTGCGTCTCGCGAAGACATGCTGGAATTGTGGATGTTCTGGTTCATAAGTCTGTCAGGGACATTTTACGCTCTACAGAACCTACGTGACCAGCAGTATCTCGTCGAGGATGTGCGTTAGGAATCACGACATCACGATCAGCAGTGTCTCGCGTGGACGTATACTAGAAATCGTGTGCCTTGAGGGACAAGGGCTTAATCTCTGCCATGAGAGTTGAATTTTGTCTATAGGGTTGAAATAACACTTTTTCCCCTTATCCAAATTTCACCATTCACAATAAGTCCCCTACTCAGAGTAGAACCTTGATTGTTCTATGATGAGTATATAGATGGTAGCAAATTATTCGTACGCAATTACAATTCGTTTGTCCTTTTAGACTTGCAGAATCCCCGAATTGATGTTTAGCCTTCGGTTGTTATGACTTTGATCTTGGAATCGATTTTGGACCTTGGAATTTCCTGGGACTTTGTGTTGGACGTTAATGACATGATAATGAAGTCTTGATGAGAAAAATTTTTCGTCGAATGGAATTTGTTAATTAGGGTTTACTTGGCCAAAACCCTAATTTTCTCTCGTTGTGCATCCTTGAGATTCTGAGTTTGTATAGGCGAGTATGTGGGGAAGAGAGAATTTTTGAAAGGTCTCCCGGATGGCCTTGATGTAGGTGAAGGGACGTGAGAAAAGATAGGGTACTTACTTTTGAAGTTACGAAGTCCATATCCCATGTAAATTTTGAATTCAGGCTTGTACTGTACCTAAACCCAAATTTCTCTTTTCTTCGCGTCTGACTCCTTCAGACACTCTGGAGAGGCTTGACGAGGATTGGAAGGTGTGCATCTATATTTTGGGCTCGGGACCTTTCGTGATGAGAGCTTGTTTAATTCCTTGTACCGATCATGCTCCTTTTTATTAGAGAAAATACATACTTTTGAAACTAAGGGTATTTTTATCAAAAAACACTGTGAGCTTGATTTTTCTTTAGCATGAGAGAGACATGGAACTTCCCTAGGCATATTAACGTCTTGAAAGTGATATTGGCGCTTCTGGTTCTGCTTTTGGAAATCATGAACCCGAATTCCCTGTTTTGAGCCAGATTCCCTTTATTTTACCTGAAATTATGCTTTTCTGGATTCCGTTTCAATCTCGTTCTTCTTCGGACACTTAGAGAACTCAATATTCACGTTCATGAGGCCTTTGGAATGAGTAGATGAGAGCTTGGTCGGTCCCTAGCCGTATTAAGGCTTTCTTCTTTGAAAATACTCAAAATCGTAATACAAAGGTATTTTGGTCAAAATCCCTTATGAGTTCGTTTTTGTTGAAGAGTAATGAGATAAAAGGGATTGAGAGAGTCTTAGAGAATCGTATAAGAGAATGGGAGAGGCTCGATCTCCTCTCTTTTAGAATAAATCCCCTTTTCACAAAATTCTTGAAATTAGGGCTTTTCGTCAAAACCCTAATTCTCTTCGACTTTGATCCCTCTGAAAAAATCCCGAGAGAATAAATCACGTCCCACTGGCCTAGGAGAGCACCCTCACGCATGAAAAGGTGTTGTCCACGGTTTGGAGGAATTTTGAAAGGAGAAAAGACCTTGTTTCCTTATTTGACTCAAGTTCCTCTAATTTCCTCTTTTAGTTCTAACTCCTTTTACTTTTGCTTCAAGGCTTCCCATTTTGGGTTTAATCAACAAGAGAAGTATTTTGACGTGTGACAACACATGAAAAATCGGTCCACCTCCTTCACGAATTATATTTCCCTTAGAATTCCATATCTTGGCAGCATATGTATATGTACATATACACACATGCATACATATAACTCTCTTACGTGAATTTTTATTCTTGTCTAATATTTGTTGCCTAGAAAATAATCCGTCCTTCTATTTTCTTTGATCTTGTCTTGAGAATGGTTTGTAAATCTCGTAATGTGTGTGATGAACATGACAAAAATATGGGCGATTCCGCAACGAGTAATGGAGATGACATCAAATAAAGAGATCCCTAACTTCAATGATGAATTCCACCACATTACTGAATTGATCGAAATTTACCCTAGTCCCCAGGTGAGTGATGATCTCGTTTTCTGTAGCAGAATTACTTCTCAAAATCAACCACTCGTTCCCTCTTCGGTACTGCGCTTTTCCATGGAAAGAAAAACTGTAAAGCCCTCAGTAGTGAAATTGAAAGCTGGCCAGGAACCCATGGATTCTTGGCCGGACTGGGTAGAATCCATGCTTAGGAGCAACGAAATTCAGCAAATATTAAAAAGATACGACATCTACCATGCGGTTTTAGCTTCAGGGTCTCTAAAAAATAAATAAAGACGATATTTATTTGATAGCCTTGCTATGTCGTTGGAGTTAACAAACTCACACCTTCTTTTTAGCTTGGGGAGAACTCACAATTACTCTCGAAGACGTAGCCGCACTTCTTCATCTTCCAATTACTGGTATCTTCTATTTATATAAGAGGATAGTGAAAAAGAAGTATCTCTAGCTCTTCCCGAAGCCATTGATCAAACTCATGCTCAAGCAGTTATTAAAAAGAATAAATATAAGTTTTGGATTAGTCGTTGGCGTAGTAATGAAGGACTTTCCGGATTCGCATCTTATTCAACCACACAAATTGCTGCTTTCATATTATCATGGTTATCTAAAGATGTCTTTGAGAACTCGAATGACGAAGAGCTAAAAACTGCATTTATTCTTATGGCGATAAAACTGGCTCGGGGAATAATATTTCCTATTTGAAACTTATTCTTAAGGGACTATGTACTCAACCTTAGACAATTTTGTACAAGATATGACATCTTCGAATGGTAAAATAACGGATACCTTGGTGAATGTGTGCTTCCTCCAGGCGTGGTTATGGGAATACTTTGAGAAATACACCCACATCCCTCGTTCACTGAAGACTAGTGATCCTCCGATAGCCAGGATTTTTCGTTGGTGCAATAAATATCCGATTCAGCAACCCTTGTCTGCATTGATGGATAACAAAAAATCTGTCACTTTTCGTCCCTGGACATAAATTCCCGAGGGTGTGGCTCCGTTTCATTCGTTTTCCTTAATGAAAGACGCCATATTACTTCCCGAAGGCCGTCATCACTTATCTGAGGCAGAAGCTACATATATATTTAGCAGTTCTCCGGGTCGTGTCTTGAGTTTGGACAATCGTGATGACTTTAGCATACAACCTTACAACATTGACAGAACTGCTCGTCAGATGGGATTCGACCAGGATATCCCTTTTCGCAAAGGACCGTCCACGTTTTCTAGGATCCAGCGGAATCTCGGTACTGTAAGTGGTTTGCAAAGAAACTTTCCCTTCTTTCATGCTCAAAGGACCGGCCGTGTATCTCCAAAAGCTCGAACTTACTGGATGGAACAACTTGTGAGCATTAGTAACTTCATATAAGATATTCCGGAAGATGATGTAATTTTCGCGTCCCGTGAACCAAGTTCTGAACATTCATCCCCTTGCACAAACCAAGTAAGTATTTCTCTGTTTAACGATTTCCATGACCTAATCATATTCCTTTAGAACTTAACTGGATGAGCTTTTTTTAGATTGGACGTTCCATTCGTGCTCGTAGAGAAATTGATTCTCAGGTGGACGACATAGAAGCCGACATAGATCGTCTCGAACCTAACGTGACGAAAATACTTCTCCTCCTTTAGAAATGCCACCGGTAAGAATCACCCTCCTTTTACTCATATAAATACTCTCATTCATGGTTGGTATAGAGGTGATCATACCCTAGGAATATCCCTTTATTCGAGTACTAGTTAGAAATTTTCAGATTCAATAGACTTGTATAAAATGGACTGTAGAATCTTCATACAGTGACGTATTTGAGCTCCCAACCCAAATTTGAAAAGATAAAAGAATTATCTATTCAACACAAGAAGAATGAGCTAATTCCGAGTTGTTTAGGTCAGTCAACCAGTCACTTACTTTTGTCATCAGGAATCCCGTATAGAATTTTAGATTGCGCTTACTTCGATGTTGGGACAACATCTCTTAGATCGCTTGTCCGTTTAGGGCGCCCGGATATGTTGTATAAGAGACATATATAAATATATTTTCTCAACACAGCACCCTAAAATGCCTTACGAATTTTCGTCAGTTAGCGTGTTTTCTCATGGAAGTGTACAACAATCCTTATTGTAAGAGGATTCCCATATTCCTTGATCCTTTGCATGTTCTGACGCCTTGAGTATACCTCCTGATTATGTCTTCATTAACTTTCCTTATATTAGTATAAGACGTGGCTTTTGTCTCTATGAACCCTAATTCCACCAGTGAAGCAAATTTAGTCACCAAACCTAAATTTCTCTATTACTTCCATATCTCAATATACCTTATTTGATTCCATCTTATTTTGTAGACTCATGACGTGGGGATGAATCATCATGCACTTACTGGAAATACAATATAAATATCCTTTCTTGACGATACTTCAGCCACCCATCAGTCCCCAACTTCCGGTGATTGTCGCGTCGAATAAACCTGATGAGACGAAGCACAACCATCGAATATCGTTGAATATCCTACCGCATGTCTTGATTATGTTATCCCTAGTGCAATCCTAGATTCAAATGAAATACTCGTAGGTGTATTCGATGTTGCTACCAAATATATCGAACTGTACCGGTCGATTTGGCAAAGATATGGCCAGATTGCTACAATGGGGATAATAACTTATGTTGTTCATCCTATGATCGAAATAGTTAACGACTTGCTGGAGACCCTTGATGCCATACGAGACTTGACTCTGAACAACATCCATTCTGGTTACTTCATAGATCTTAAGAAGCTCGTGACCACTTGTGAAAATCTTCGCTTCAACGTGAAATGGATCCGATAATGGCTCAATAATATCCAAGCCGAATTTGAAAAGTTGTTGCACTCGGGCCCTCGCCTTTCAAGAGATGCTCTTACCCTTGAGGAGAAACTGGAAGTCGAGGAGGTGAAGCGTGTAAAGCAAATGACGCGAGATGCAGAAATCAAGGTGCAGGAACTGAACATGAAGAAGGATTTCTTTTCCCAAGGAGAAAAGATGGTTTTGGACGGTTTTTTTTAGGTTTCCTAGTTTTTTGTTGAGTGATTTGAGAGACAAGTTTTCTAATAGTGGTTTGGATTTCTTATTGTTATTTCCTTATGTTTTGAATTTTGGATATGAGATTTTCTAAAAGATTTGAGTGCACAGTGTTTGGCACACAATTTGTTGATTGAAAGGAATAAATACATATCGAAAGGAAATCTAACCAACCATTAATTGAAACAAAATGCCTAACAAAATGCGCCCTAATAGATAGTTCGTAGACTCATTTCCCGATCCCGAATTCCGTTCAGTCCCCAGTCGGGACGTTTCATCCATGGAGTTTAATAAATCTCATCTTCCGAGTTGAACAACTTGACTATTTACAAAAGAGAGACTCACCATCCGACTAGGTTTAGTAACGACGCAAGTAAAGAATCCTTCCCATAGGAGCATATTCCTGCATGAAGCTGCCCTTCTTGTGACTTGAATAACTCAAAGTTCCAGTATCCGGACCGTTGATCCGTTTGAACGAAACCATTTTCTTCTGATTCTTAAAAACTTCTTTGAGAGGCGTTGGGTATGGAAGACGATCAGCTTCTTAAATAGATGCCCACGTGGGGAGAAGAGTGCCATAAATTCGGCTAGGAGGGTATGGGATCGAGGGCGATACCGCGATCCGAAAAATCTTCCCTTCATGAATTTCCTTGATGCACTGATGATAGGTCGAGGGTATAACCTGGTTTCCATGAAGCCAGGGACGTCCCAGAATCATGTGGTAACTCGGAGTCTTTTAGATAACATAAAATTTCACCTTGGCCTGGATCGGCCCAACTTGGAGATCGAGTTCAACATGTTCGTAGGTATTACTAGTATTCCCCTCAAAGTCACTAATCACGGTTGAGCGAGAATCAATCAGATCTCGAGGGATTACAGCCTCCTGCAGTATTTGTAAAGGGATGATACTAACCGAGGCTCCAGTATTGACCAAGGCACTCTTAAATTCTTTTCCTCCAAGAAATGTTGGGACATATAGAGCACGGCTATGCCTTTCCTCCATCATCATGTCCCTGGACGTGACGGTAATGTCTTGTATAACAGCTGCCATTGCAAATGAAACTTGAACATCTTCGGGCGGTGAGGTAAGAGTCCCCAGTGAAATACGACTGACAACATCGAAAACCTCTTTTCGTTGTTTCTTGGAGAAATAGAGGAGTTTGCATAGACCATGTATTAGTGAGGCCGCTACTTCTTCGACCGGTTTCTCATTAGCAGAGATACTTCTAATTTGGTGTTGAGGTAGAGGATTCTTATGTACGCCCTTTCTGTCATCCAGTATAAGCTCTCCAGCCTCAATATTTTATTTGAAAATCCATTTCAAGGATTCGCACTCGCTGGTTGGGTGACCAACGAACCTATGAAAATCACAATACTTTGGACTGGCTATAGCTTCAGTCGTTGTCTCTCTTTGTATAAAAGGAAGTTTGATTGTTTCATCCCGGATCCACGCATCTAACAACTCTAACACTTCCTCATACTTGCAAGGAGGGCCTTTGACATTGATGTGATCATAAGCTGTGCGTTTCGAAGGGCTGGTGTCCTGGTTTCGTCCCTTCCTCATACGTAATTCAGTGACCACAGCTGAGTGATGCAAATCGACATGTTTCTCAGACAAATGCTTCCCCCTCCTGGGATCATCTCGATGTTCATATTCTGTTTTGGTCATTCTTGGTTTCTCTAGTAGAGCGGGTGCTGACGAAGAAGATCGCTTTGCAGCATCACGGAGTTTCGAATAAGTATGTAAACCGAGATTCTCGAGGAGGGCTCGATACACAGGAAGCAAGTTGTTGATGCATACTTCGACGATATGAGATTCTATTGTATTAGGGTTATGGAAATCCAAAGCCTGAGATCTAAATCTTAACACAAAATCATTGGGATGCTCATTATCCCTCTGAACTATTCTTCCCAGATAAGACATGATAGTATGTTCAGAGACAAAAAAGTATTTCTTGTAAAAGATATCCACCATCTGATTCCAGTTAGCAACACTGTCTAGTGCTAAATTGTTGTACCACGTATAAGCTCTTCCAGTTAGAGACTTGGAAAATTCTTTTATCCATACAACATGATTTATCTCGTGTTTTCCAAGTGCTTCCAAAAATCGAGACACATGCTCACGAGCGTTTCCAACTCCATTGTATAGCATGAACGACGCAGACGTACATCCCTCGGGAAGAGGGATACATTATATTTCGGCTGGGTAAGGAGGACGATGAATATGTAGTAGATCAGCATTCTCCCTGTCTCTTTCTCGAGTATTCAGCAACCTCTCCAGATCTTCCAGGGTCAAATATTCAGGTGACTGTTTGTCTTTCTGGAGCTCACGAGTATCACTAGTAAGGTAGTTGACGTGGTCACGAATAGGGATTGGTGTACACTGACTTCCGCTATCATTATTTCTGGAAGACTTAGGTTCTCTGTGCTGGTAAGGACGAAACTTCCCACGCGAAGAATCAAGAATCGCTGACTTCTCAATCAGAGTTTTCAAACTATCTAATATTGCGATTTGAGTTTCTCTCATATTCTTCTGAGCTTCATAAAATTATTCTGATTTGTAGTTAGGCTTTCCAAAGTCGGTGGATCTATCTGGGTGGTTTCGACAGGGCGCTCGAGGATGGTAACGGGACGCTTAGTGCTTACATTAGCCATATTAGGATTACCAGGACGTTTGTTACCAATATTAATACCAATAGTACCAATATTAGGACGTTCAGTAACAACAGGACGTTCAGTAACAACGAGACCAATATTGGGACGTTCTGTAACAAGAGGACGTTCAGTAACAACATGTTCAACATTAGGACGTTTCATAACCACAAGACGCTTGGTGTTGGTGTTAGTCCCAACACTGCTGGAAATAACATCGTTCTTCTTTGAAGTCTCGACTTCCTTTCCCCTAGTAGTGACCATGATTAAGATTGATGAATACGATCTGGGATTGTTTGGAACTATGACTGAGTGGACAACCTCCCACTGTGGTCTCCAAAATGTAGTTACCTAAAATCTGAGAGAGGTTAGAAGTGGGATTCTAGGGTTTAAGAAAATGAGTTACGGGAGGTTGAGCACGAACACTCTAAACCTAAACCACGCACAGTGGCCGTTCAAATGCAGCTTCAGTCACATGGAATAAGGATTAGGGATGGTCTTAGGGTAGGGAAGCAGATGAATAGAGGGTTTGAAGAAGAATTACTCTGAGACGTTATGAGAAAGATGAGCGTAATTTGGAAAAATAGAGGACCTATTTATAGCTTAATTCTCTAATTTTAGGTCGGTGGAGATAAGGATTGCTTTCTACGCTGTGCGGAGCAATTCTCCCGTTTCTTCAGGAATAGGGATAGACTAGGTTGAGTTTTCTCATTATTCCACCGCCTTTACTCTCTTCTGCAGTGAGAAATAAACCGGGTATTCCTCACACGTGTCGTAGACCGCCAGACCAAAACCCTAATTGATATTCCTCAATTTTTGTGAAGCTGAGTCAGCCTTTGTGATGATGTGTTGAGAGAGAAATATTCTTTTTAGCCGAGGTGGTCAAGATAGCGAGATATTCTCTGATTTGTGAGAATGACTAGGATGAGTCACGTGAAAAGGCATGGAATTCCTCAGGAATAGTGTGCAGAGTGTCAGAAGAGCTGAGGCTGATCTCCCTCTCTCCATGGTCGGTCACATATGTCATGTGAAGAGAGTATTATTGTTTGTGGGTCCCTTTGTTGAGCATGTGGAGATCCAGAGAGCTTATCCACGTTTTTGGATACACATGTATAGTTCGGGCTCAATTTACTAGCCATAAGTGTGTTTGAGAGGATGAAAAATAGGCTTGAGCACTAGGTAAGGCGTGTGCCTATCATGTGAATCTCTCCGAGATTTTGCGAAGAGATTTGAATCTCTCCGAGATTTTGCAGACGGAAAAAAATCTCTCCGTGATTTTGCAGAGAGATTTGAATCTCTCCAAGATTTTGCAGACGGATCAAAATCTCTCCGTCGTTTTTTAGAGAGATTTGAATCTCTCTGAGATTTTGCAGACGGATCAAGATCTCTCCGTGATTTTGCAGAGAGATCTGAATCTCTCCTAGATAATGTCTCTGAGATTTTGCATATGGATCAAAATCTCTCCGAAGATTTTCATAACAGATCTGAATCTCTCTATGGTCAGCTGGGACTCGTCCTGAGAGAGAAAAAGGCTTTGTACGCCCAATTAATGCCTTTGAGAGACTTTGACTTACTTGTGTTTGACCAGCGTATCTTGCAGAGATGTTCTAGGAATCAACTGTGTGTCCACATAGTTAGAGCATTGCTCAGTCGAACTCGCATGCATTGCTATCTCAAGCATGTTTGTCAATTATAGTGATCAAAACTATAAGTCTTGATTTCTAGCATATTTATAGATGTCTCGGACTAGGACATAGATAGTGTAGTTTATCTTACATCTCTTGACGTTCATCTCTTGAAGACAAAGAACTTCTAAGAGGAGATTGTGGAACATCTTCGACAAAAGGTATGTGAAGACTTGAACTCATCTATCACTTGGAAAGTCTATTTCTACTATCTCCTATATTGAGACATAAGTCGTGTTACGATATAGTTTTCTGTATACACTCTTTATTTAAGGATATATAGTGTGTTCGCACATTAATATATAAATCCATAAACCGGAAGCCAAGAGTATGCATATGTGTGTATAAGAAATTGGTGAAGGAGACCGGTTAAGTATGCGTTCCCGTACGCATACTGGCGGAAGTTCTCGAACTGGGAATTTCTGCTGAGTTTGGTTTTTGACAAACTCTTAACTAGTCACCTTAAGTATGCGTACCCGTACGCATACTGGCGGAAGTTTTCGAACCGAAAATTTCTGCTGAGTTTGGAAACTTTACAAACTCAAAAACCGGTTGCTTAAGTACGCATACCCGTACGCATACTTAAGCTGGTTATTTGTTAAATAGGTCAGTTCATGGACTTAAACATTTAAATCATAAGGAATGCAATCTTTGAAAACCGTGGCTATGATGTCCATGATTGATTGAAGTGAATCAAACCAATTTGGTTTCAATTGTGTTTTATAAATAATTGAACAACTCTTTAACTAGTTTCATTTGAGTCATTTGAACTAGTTATGGTTAAGATGAATAAGGTTGATATGAGAGTAATCATATGGCTAATCTCGGTTAATAATTTGTGAAACAACCTGGTGTACACGTTTAGGTACGGTTACATAAACCTAAATGAGGGTACATTTCATTTGTGTGTAACAAGCTAAGTTCGATCTAACAGTTGAAAGATATTAGCTTGGTTGAATCAGGTTTTTCATCTAACGGTGATTATTGAATTTTCGTTACCAAGGTAACTTAGATTGCAAACCCTGATTTGAAAACTATATAAAGGAGAACTTTAGCAACTGGGAAAACTAATCCCCACACCTCCTGTGTGTTACTAGTTGCATAACTAGAGTCGATTCTCCTTTAACCTTAGGTTTCTTCTCGAGACCATGTAGGTTAACGACTTGAAGATTTCATTGGGATTGTGAAGCCAGACCCAACTATTATCTTTGTAGTTGCGTGATCTGATCTTGTCGTTTCTATCGTGTTGAGTGCAATTGAAATAATTGGCTCGAGATTTTCTATCTCCGATAGGCAAGATAGAAAAGTAATCACAAACAAACTTCGTCTCATCGTTTGTGATTCCACAATAACTTGTTTCGCTAGTCGATTAAGTTTATTGTGAGGTAATTGATAATACTAGGCTGTTCTTCGGGAATATAAGTCCGGTTTATCAATTGGTACTTGTTCACCTTGGTTTATCAAAAGACGGAACAAAAACTCTCGGGTATTTCTGTGGGAGACAAATTTATTCATCCTATAGAATTTTCTGTGTGAGACAGATTTGTCTATCAAGTCTTCGAATTTGGGTCGTAGCAACTCTTGGTTGTGGGCGAGATCAACTAAGGGAATCAAAGACGTAAGGAGCGCAACTGTACCTTGAATCAGTGAGAGATTGATTAGGGTTCAACTGCAGTGCAGTCCGAAGTTAATTGGTAGTAGGCTAGTGTCTGTAGCGGCTTAATACAGTGTGATGTTCAATCTGGACTAGGTCCCGGGGTTTTTATGTCGTTAACAAAATTCTGGTGTATGTGTTATTTCTTTTCCGCATTATATTTTGTTATATAATTGAAATATCACAGGTTGTGCATTAAGATCAATAAATTACAATATCCAACCTTTGGTTGTTGATTTACATTGATTGACACTTGAATATTGGTCTTTGGTATCGTTCAAGCAACTCCTCTTATATTCAATCAGGCTCGCAGATTTCTATTTGCTGATGCGGATTGAATTAAGAGTTAGAGATATTAAACTCTTTGATATACTTTATTATAGATTGAGTCTGACTGTCTAGTTGATTCTCCAGAAAGTGTATTGGAGTAAGTCCTCTCAGATTACCAAACGAATTGTTGGGTGTGGTTGTTAGACGCCCGCATTTTTACATATGATGGGCCAACAAGACCAGTGTATCCTGAAAGGATGTTCTAGGAGTCTGCCGAAAGAGCCCGGAGGAAAAATAACCAGTGTATCTCGCGGGGATGTCGTAGGAGTTATTTGGAAACCTCAGTAAGTCGAGTCAGAGCCTAGAGCAGACATGACCAGTGTATCCGCTCTGGGTCATAAGTCCGCCGAGGAAGTATTTACGCATCTACGGAGTCTACATGACCAGCAACATCTCGTTGAGGATGTATACTAGGAATCATGGCATCACAATCATCTGCGTCTCGCGAAGACATGCTGGAATTGTGGATGTTCTGGTTCATAAGTCTGTCAGGGACGATTTACGCTCTACAGAACCTACGTGACCAGCAGTATCTCGTCGAGGATGTGCGCTAGGAATCATGGCATCAGGACCAGCAGTTTCTCGCGGGGACATATACTAAAAATCGTGGCTAAGGATGCCTTGATGGCCAAGGCTTAATCTCTCCCTGAGAGTTGAGTTTTGTCTATAGGGTTGAAATGACACTTTTTTCCCTTATCCAAATTTCACCATCTATAAGAGTACATAATCAAAAACAATTATATAAGGATGTCCCAAAGTTTTAAGAGTAAACGGGTACCTTGCTCAGTTGGTCATCCTCGTTCCCCAAAGTTTCATGCGTTCCAGGTTCGAGCCCCCAATGGCGTAATATTGCAGAAATTAACATGGAAGATAGAGTTAGTTTTCCCCCTTGTGACACAATCTCAGCCCCTCATCCACTTCGGCTCCCCTGGCTAGGTTACCCATGAGGCTCGCTGGTAGGCTAGCAAAGCAACCTGTCCAATTAATGTACTAGTATGTTGTTGGAGCTTAGCTTGGTAGGCTTCCAACTAGTTAATGTAATACTCTTTATCTAGTAATAAAAAAAAGTTTAAAAAAATAAAAATAAAAATAAGGAGTATTAAAATTTGTGTTGAGTACTACGAGTGCAGCAATTTTTGTTGCTTCTGTGGAGAATGGTAGTGATGCCGTAGAATCCTTTTCTACGAATATACTGAGTACCATTTTGTAAAGACAATTCACAACAGTTACCTGCGTACCCCATAAGTGCAGGCTTTCCTTCTCAAGGACGTTGAAGACCTGCCTCAACAGAGATTTAGTCAGCCCTGATAATCTGTCAGCTTGGCTGCGACTTATTCGTCTTCTAATCTATACTCTTACTTTGTTCAAGCCGAGAAGTGCAGCTGAAGAGAAATCTGGCAATAGGAAACATTTACAAGCCACAGCAATCAACCAGGACCTCTCAGTTTGGAAGGAACCCAATGGTTGTTACATTCTGGTGAATAATTTGCTACATCAGCCGGTTCATATGAGGTCGAAGAAGGCATATTTGAAGAAAAAGGGAGCGGCCAACTTGACAGCTTGTCGTAGGGAGATGAATTGTGGCCATTTTGCGGCTGCAATCCGAGTTTTATCTTCATCTGGGGTTGCACCATGCAGTGAGAAGACGTACACAGAACTGTTAGATAAACATCCAGCTGCACCTTGTCCGGAAGTTCCAGTTGATGAAATTTTAGCTGACCCTGTCACGGTGGATTCCAAGACTATTTTGGGGGCTATCAAGATCTTTCTGAAGGGCATATCATGTGGTCGTGATGGCTTACGTGCGCATCATTTGGTTGATGTTTTGAGCGGGGCAGCTGCAGCAGTAGGGGACGACTTACTCTCATCGATTTCAGGGGTTGTCGATCTTTGGTTGGCTGGAAAATGCCCCATGAGTTTAGGCGAGTTCATTGCTAGTGCGCCCTTGACACCGCTACTCAAACCTGGGGGAGGTCTTAGGCCCATTACCGTGGGTACAGTCTGCCGTATATTGGTTTCTAAAGTGGATGCTTTCTTTGTTGGGAAGGATATGAATTCTTATTTAGGCGACTACCAATTCGGGGTTGGTGTGTCTGCTGGGGGAGAAAGTATTTTACATGATTTAAATCGCTTACTGGAGTTGAAAGGTCACTCAGATAAAATGTCAATGTTTCTCATTGACTTTTTTAATACGTTCAACATGGTGAGCAGATCTCAGCTCATCAAGGAAGTTCGTCTTCATTGTCCAGGTATTTCTCGCTGGGTTGAATTTTGTTACTTGCGACCTGCTAAACTTTACTATGACCAATATATTTTTTCTTCTGCACTCGGTGCCCAACAAGGTGACCCTCTTCGTCTGTTGTTGTTTGCATTGACACTTCACCCTTTGGTGAAGTATATTGCTTCTCGCTGCAAACTCGATTTGCACGCCTGGTACCTTGATGATGGTACATTTGTTGGTGATACACTGGAGGTAGCTAAGGCCTTGAGCATAATAAAAACTGAAGGACCAAGTAGGGGTTTATATCTTATTATAAAGAAAACCGAATTCTTTTGGCCTTCGGTCGAAACCAGAAGCACATAGGATGGTGTTTTTCCCCCGGACATTGGTAGACCTTCTAATGGTATTAAACTTTTGGGTGGACCTATGAGTTTGGATTCGGACTTTATTAGTGATATGATGTTGAGAAGGGTGCACAAGACTGTTCAACCTATGAATGCAATCAAAAAACTCAAAGATCCTCAAAGTGAGATGATATTACTTCGCAATTGCACTGGTGTGTCTAAACTATTTTGGAATGCGAACTACCAATCCTGCAGCCCTGCAACCTTCCACTGACCTCTTCGATGATCAGTTGCTTAAGTATTTGAGACTTCTCATTACTGGTGATGGTGCTGGCTTTGGTCCTTTACAGCAGAGATTAGCTACCTTTCCTATCAAAGGTGGTGGACTTGTAATTTATACCATGGATGACACCCGTACTTACTGTTATCTTGCTTCTCAGAGCCAGACTGCTTCAGTACAAAAGGTGATCCTTGGTAATTTATTCTCAACGGACAAAGGTTCTTCTTATCAGTTGGCTCTTCAGAATTTTATTCAGGTATGTGGTTTACCTTCTACTTACTGTGTCGATGATACCGACCCCCCTTCCATGCACTCCCTGGCAGTCACTTATTTTGATGCAGTCAAGAAGAAAATCCCAGACCAATTCTCTATGTCTGTAAGAGATTCCATTTTGTGGCAGTGCAACCATGTCAAGCATACTCAAGATTATTTATTAGTTGTACCTATCAGTGGGCTTAATCAATGTCTTGGGCCTAGACAATTTAGAGTTGTACTTTTTTATCGTCTTGGTATCCCACTGTTTGTTGAGAATAGTTTATGCTCAAGTTGTAACAAATATATGGACATCTTTGGGGATCACGCGCTTCATTGTACTAAGGATGTTGGATATAAGTTTCGACATGATCTTGTTCGTGATATTATTGCTGACATTTGTTACAAAGCTGGTGTACCTGCGCGAAAGGAAGTTTCTCTTGGATTTCTGACAGACGATGGCAGAGATTTGAAGCCTGCTGATATCCTTGTTATCAACTGGGAAAATTGACAAGATATTTGTATGGATGTCACAGGTGTCTCTCCATTCACTGGAGATGGTATTCGATCCTTTGTCCCAGGGAAAGCTATTTTTAGTGCGGTTTCACGAAAACGTACTAAGTATTTGGAAAAGTGTGTTTCACATGGTTATGGTTTGGGTGTCCTAGCTCTCTCTACTTTATGGGAACTCGGTGAAGATACTTTGGGTTTATTCAAGCGTCTGAAGAATTTCCTGATAAGTAATGATGCCCGTAGCGGCTTGGGTAGTTTTATTTTTTATAGATTAGGCATTGCTATTCAAAAAGGTATTGGAATCCAGCTTGTTGTTAGGTTACCAACCAAAAGCTTTGTATGATCCATTGATTATAAAACTTTTTAAAATATGAAGCACATTTATTAAAATTTATTTTATTAAATCAATATATGTTTTTGACGAGTGAAGTGAGAATTCAACTCCATACCATTCCAAAATAGAAATGCATCTTTTCTTTTTATTAAATCTAAAATTTCAAAACAAATCTTTTGTTTTTTTTTTTTAAGATAGAGAGAATATAAAATATTTATGAAATAATGATTTTATTGTTTTCCTTTCTAATAAAAGAGATAGTGCCCTAATATTTCAACGATAATATATAATATTCAATTTGACATCCATAAATGGAAAAACATAATTAAGACATTAATGATGAGTTTTTAAATGACAAAAAATCGAAAACAAAATTGTGTACTCTGTTTATGTAAACCGACGATTCTCTCTTCTCTCTCTCGTTAACCGTTTTCCTAAAAAAAAACCCAGAAACTATCTTCTTCAATTTCTTCATCTTCTTCAACCTTGATTTGCTCGGATTTTGGATCTACCGAGTAAATCTAGGTGAAGTTATTAGTATTTTACTAAATAATATGTAATTATTATATATTAAAAAATTGTGATCCCTATTTTGGGTGCATTATCCGGATATGTTAGGTTTCTTATTTTGTATTTCAAACACGATTTCATATAGCTTCCTGGGCGTTTCTATCGATTGCTAGAATCGCTTCAATTATATTTTCGAGGGAAATCTACACCGGCTTGACGTAGATCTAAATTCTTATGAAGATCCATGGTTACAGGACATGATTGCGGTTTCGAGAGACTGTACAAATTACTTCTTTGTTTTAGGAGCATTATATCTTGATGAAGATAAAGAAATCAATCTTGAAGAAGAAGAAGAAGAAGAAATCATTCTTGAAGGTGAAGAATTCAAATGGTGGAATCTGAAAATTCACACCATCCCTCAAATATTATCGATCTCCTCGATGAATTACATGTACTTAATACTTTGGTTTTATTGTATTTGTTCATGTATTCCTACTTTAATATTCTTGAACGATGTATGCACTCTTTCATATAATATATGAAATTGAGAGATCTTCTCATGTTCCTTCAAAAAGAGGAAATTGAAATCATCTTATGCTATTTCACCTTTTTGTTTGACACTTTCCGAGAAGATATGGTGCTTTCATGATAAGAAAATAATATGAATAGGTTCAACACCGAACTTTGTAATCACTGATCGTCGCGTCCGTAAATAGTTGGATGAATAAGTGAATGAAGACGATTGCCTTCCGGGAGGTATGGAATGCGTAAAGGCATACACTTGTCGTACACTAATATCAGTTGATATAATGCAAATTGTTTTATTTAAATAAATATCAACATAAATATCTTACCTTAGATTAAATTAAAATTTGGGCAGAAAATGAAAAAATGGTTAACAGAATTAATTTGCTTCCAACTAAATTAAAATCCGGATTAAAATGAGAACATGGTGGGAAGAGTTCAATGAAGAAGACGGAAATAATTGTTAATTAATGAATATAATTGCTTCTAGACGAGGAAGATAAAATTGTAGAGAAGTAAAGTGAGAGAGAAACGAGGTTTACAGTAATGCTACATATACCATCAAAGTCTCTTGAGAAACAGTTCATTTACTCTTCCATATTATCTTTCTTCTAATTCTATTGTGACGTGCTTTGTTTTTTGGTTACTTTTTTTTATCGATAAAAATTTTGGTGCTGGCGAATTTCGATTTCAGGTCACTAATATTATCATCCAATGACTTTACTATACTAACACCGGCATGATGTGGTTTGTATCAAAACAATTTTTCTTTTTAATGTGATGGTTATAATTTGATAATAGTTTGCACTTAATTTTCAAAAAGAATATAATAGTTTGCACTTATATTATTTTATGAGATTTTATCAATACGTCTGTAATTTCAGAGTCCAAATTTGTGCACCCCACAAAATCGGTGTGCATTCACATTCCGCCCATATTTATTGGTTGAAATAGGTATAGCGGTTTCTGGTTTTTGACTTGTTTTTCTTTTCTTTTTTTTTTTGCTTTCTTAAATTTGCATTGAATAAAGAGAAACTCCTTCCTTCTATAATTTCTCTCACCAACGCCTCTTCCTGTAATTTCTCTCACCATTAGTACATTTTTCTTCCCCTCTGTTTGTGTTCTTTATAGTATTTCTATCGGCCAAGCAAGACAAAGTGGGAATTATCAATCTTTTCGTCCCAAAATTCTAATTAAACCAAATTCCACGGGGATAAATCATCATCACATTTGTTCCTCCAAGCAAGGTTGAAATAACAACCACTGCAGTATTTGGATTTTGATTTTGATTATTAACTTGGGTTAAATTTTGATTTGGATTACTGTCACTTGGGTTTGATAATCACGAGCTATGTTTTTTGATTTTGGATCTTTGATTATCAACTTGATTTTGATTTCGTTGATGGTATTTTTAATAGTTGTAACTGAGGTTGTATTTTGTATTTGCTTATAGTTTTATAAATACTATAAATTGGGACGGGCCAGCACGTTTAAGGCACATCACAACACGTTAAAATTCGAGCACGGCACAGCACGTGACCGGCCCATCACGGACACATCACGATTGTTTAATGCGTTGTGTTGTGTTAGACAAATAGGCACACCGACACAGCAAAACACGCGGCACGTGTTAGCACGCGGCACAACACAGCACAACACGCGAAGAAAGCACGCCACGTCATGCGTAAAATACTACACAATACATCACATTTGATGCATATTTCACAAAAAATCATTGTTTTAGCCAATTTATGACATTTTATTTTCGTTATGCTAATTTATTTTAATAATAATACATGTACTAACTAAAATATCTCAAAAATATTTATTTTGGAGAACATAAAATAAGTGTGCTAGCACAACCCAGCACGGCACAACACGTTTATTTTTCTGGCACAACACAACACGCCATTTAGCACACCACAGCACAACACGTTTGAATCTCTGACACAGTCCAGCACAACACGCAACACGCTAAGCATGTGACTTCGTGGGCCGGGCTGTGCCGGGATGGCACGTTTTACACCTCTACGTGTGACTAAGACTCATGAGAAAGATGTAAAAGATGTATTATTACAAAAGATAATTTTTCAGTCTCTTTTGTGTCTTGATATTACAGAGTATTTATTGCCTAATCATTATATGACACACAGACATAAGTCAAGCCAATGTTGACTCATTGACTTGTCACACACTTGACTGACACACTTATAGATATATCTAATATACCTCCTTCAATGTGATGCTGAAACAAGAATCACATTGAACAATAACAAGAAAACAAAAGAAACTGACACAAGCTAAGTAATTTCTGTCAATTGGACTGTAGAAGTACTAGAATTTGCAGCTGAAGTACTTGATGCAGGCTTTAGTAACTGATTCAACAACCTTGAAAAAGTAGGGAAGCACAACCCTTTTGTAAATATATCTGCCAGTTGATCATCTGAAGAAACATGCTGCAGCTTTAAGAATCCTTCTTCCACAAGTTCCCTGACAGTGTGATACTGTATTTCTATGTGCTTGGTCCTGGCATGAAAAAATGGATTAGTTTCCAAAGCCAGAGCACTAGTATTGTCACACAACAACAGAACAGACTTAACAATAATCTGCAGATCATCCAATATGTAAGAGAACCATTTTAACTCAGCAGCAGCAACAGAAAGACACTTATATTCAGCCTCTGCAGAAGATTTAGACACTGTGGGCTTCTTTTTAGAAGACCATGAAACTAAATTAGAACCCAAAAAGACTGCAAAACCAGAGGTTGACCTTCTTGTATCAGGGAAACCTGCCCAATCAGAGTCAGCATAAGCTTTTAAACATGTAACAACAGTCTTTTCTAAAGTGATACCCATACCAATTGTGCCTTTCAAATATCTTAATATTCTCTTAACTAGTTGAAGATGCAGATCAGAAGGAGAGTGCATAAATTGTGAGACATAGTTCACAGCATAACAAATATCAGGTCTGGTAACAGTAAGATACTGTAATCCACCTATCAGAGTTTTATAAGCAGTTAGATCTGCTAACTTAATGCCATCATGCACAGAAAGTCTGCTAGACTTAACCACTGGTGTGTCACATGGCTTACAATCCAATAAATTTGCTTTAGAGAGCAGTTCCAATGTATATTTCTTTTGAGTTAAAGTGATGGAATCATTACCTCTAACTGCTTCTATACCCAAGAAAAAAGCTAAATCTCCTAACTCTTTCATATCAAACTCTTGTTTTAACAAAGTAATAATACCATCAATTAACTGAGAAGAACTACCAGTTAATATAATATCATCTACATATAGCAGCAAAATAAGAATACCAATTGAAGTAGACTTGACAAACATTGAAGTATCAGAAACTGACTTTTTAAAACCATGCTTGAGAAGAAATGAACTGAACCTATGGAATCAAGCCCTTGGAGCTTGTTTAAGTCCATATAAACTCTTTTGAAGATGACACACATAATGAGAAGGATAATGAGGATGTAGAAAACCTTGAGGTTGTGACATATAAACATTCTCATCTAAGTATCCATGGAGAAAAGCATTACTTACATCTAACTGCTTTATTTGCCAGTTATAGGAAACATCTAAACAAAGAACTATTCTTACTGTAGGAGATTTAACAACTTGACTAAATGTCTCATTGAAATCAATACCATCTTGCTGATCATACCCCTTAGCAACCAATCTATATTTCAACCTATCAGTAGTGCCATATGACTTTCATTTCACTCTATAAACCCATTTAGAACCTAATATATTCATATGAGGTTCAGGAGGAACATATTTCCATGTATCATTATCCATTAAAGCAGTATATTCTTATTTCATGGATACTTGCCATTTAGGATTCTGCATAGCTTCCTTAAAATTCTTAGGCTCAGATAAAGTAGTTAACAATGCTATAGAATCTGAAGACAAATGATGTTTTACAGAAAGATAAGAAACATGATCTGGAAAAACTCTTGGTTTTGAAATACCTTTTTGAGCCCTAGTAATCATGGTGGTTGAAAGAGCAGTATGAGAAAAAGAAATAAGTTGAGAATTATCTTCAGACATAGTAGAAGGAGTAGATAGTAAAACATCAGTTGAAGGAGCATAATAAAACTCTGACTCAGAAAAGACAACATGTCTTGAAATATAAAACTTTTTGGTTATAGGATTGTAGTATTTGTAACCCTTATGCAGGGGACTGAAGCCAGTAAAAACACACTTGACTGATTTTGGTGATAGCTTATCTTCTCTTGAATGAGCAAGATTTGGATAAAAAATGACCCCAAAAGTTTTTAAAAAAGCATAATCTGGAGAGATACCAAATAAGACCTCAAAGGGAGACTTGAAATCTAAAACTTTAGTAGGAGTTCTATTTATCAGATAAGTGGCAGTAAGAAATGCATCATACCAAAATTATTTTGTGAAAAAAGAGTTAAACAACAGGGTATTTCCCATCTCACTAATGTGTCTATGCTTTCTTTCTGCAAGGCCATTCTGCTCTGGGGTCTTGGGACAGGATATTCTTATACTAATACCACTAGTTTGAAGTAAGACCTGAAATGGTACTTTAACTAGTTCATCTGCACCATCAACTTGAAAGGCTAGAATTTTTGTAGAAAAATGATTTTCAGTATGAGATTTAAAGTGTTGAAAACATTGAAAAGCATCATATTTTAGTTCCATAGGATAAATCCAGCGAAACCGGCTATAATCATCAACAAAAAAAATGTAGTATTTATAGCCTTTGAGAGAAGGAATAGTTGGTCCCCATACATCACAATGTATGAGGGATAAAGGTTTTTGAGTATGAGAAGGTGAAAGTTAAAATGGTAACTTTTTACTTTTAGCAAGCTGACAGGGATGAAAAAAAGTAGAAGGAGGAGATGACTTCAAAACAATTTTATTATCAGAATGAAGTTTTTGAAGGATTTGGTTTGATGGATGACCAAGTCTAGAATGCCACAAAGAAGCAGATGCAGTCAAAGTAGTTGAAAAAGAATATTGAGTTTTGGGTAAATGCAAAATGGGATATAAATTATTAACTACTTTACCATGAGCAAGAATAGCATCTAAATATAAGTCCCTAATTTCATATCCATATGGATAGAACTTGAAGTAACAAGAGTTATCCTTTGTAAACTTAGCTACTTAAAGAAGGTTATGTTTCATAGTCGGGACTAATAAAACTTTATTCATCAGAAAACTAGTTGTAGGAGTAGTAATATGGGAAGTACCAATAGAAGTAATAGAAAGAGACGTACCATTTCCAACTTGGACATGATCCTTCCCTTTGTAGTTAGAAGTATTATTCAACAAATTCTCATCTCCAGTCATGTATGCAGTTGCACCAGAGTCAGAAATCCAATGAGATGTAGTGGAAGTAGAAGGATCAGAATATGGACTTCCTTCATTTAAAGTAGTGAAAGCCTGTTGAGAAGTACCATTTTTAACTTGAGCTTCATTTGCAGAATTTGAGAAACTTGGTGGATGATACCTGAAGTAACATCTGCTAGCATAATGTCCCTTTTTACGACAAATTTGACAGTCAACCATAGAAAAATCTCTTCTTCCTCCATTTCCCTGTCCAGAACTGCTACCTTGATAAAAATTTCCTTGAGATGAACTAGTACCTTGGTAAGATCCATTTCCTTGATAAGAACCATTCCCATAACTTCTTGCATTATAACCAGGATTGCCTCTTCCATTACCACCAGTATTGTAAAAACCATTACCACCAGTATTATTCTTGGATTTGCCTCTTCCATTACCACTGAAATTGTTATGAGAACCATTTCTACTATGGAATGCAGTAGTTTTTTGAGAATCATAAGTAACATTAGAAGTAAGATGTTGCTCAATAAGCCATTGTTCATGATTCAAGAGTCTAGGTTTAAGTTCTGCAAATGTGAAAGAGGCTTCTCTATTCTGAGCAGCTATAACAAAAGTATCAAATTCTTTTCCCAGACCATTTAACACATACATCACCAAATCTGAATCACTTACTTTCTCCCCAATTGCTGCTAAAGAGTCAGTTATATTCTTGACATTATGCAATTATACCAAAACAGTTAAATTGCCTTTCTTTACATTATGAAGTTGATTTCTAAGCATATTCTTTCTTGCCATGAATTGACTTCTAAAACTAATTTCAAGAAATTCCCATATTTCCCTAGCAGTAGACAGCCCTAAAACATCACCAGATATAGAATCTGTAAAAGTTGCCTTCATACAACTAAGAACAAAGCAATCAATCTTTCTACATAAGATCCATTCTGGATTTATCTTTAAAACTCCATCAATTTCAACTTGTTTAATAGGTTCTTGAATTTCACCATTCACATAACCATATAAATCAGTGAAAATTAAAACAGTTTCCATCTGATCTTTCCACAACAAAAAATTATTTGGACCTAATTTTGTAGAAACAAAATTTGAGATGTTTGTGAATGGAAAAGTAAAGGTAGACGAATTACCCATTTGAGCAGCGGAATTTGAATTTGAAACCATATGTTTTTTTCTTCGATAAACAATTGTTTCAGATGACATTAATTGAATTCGCAAAGATGTTGAAGAAAATTTGTTGACGAACCAGATTTGAATTTCAAGATTTTTGAGAAAAATTTGTTGAAAAACGATTATTGAATCTGAAAGATGTTTGATACTCGTAAGATTTGATGTAAAAGATTATTGAAAAAGATGAATGAGAAAAGATTTTGGATGAATAGTTTTAGCTCAGGATCATCTGTCTGATACCATGAGAAAGATGTATAATTACAAAAGATAATTTTTCAGTCTCTTTTGTGTCTTGATATTACAGAGTATTTATTGCCTAATCATTATATGACACACAGACATAAGTCAAGTCAATGTTGACTCATTGACTTGTCACACACTTGACTGACACACTTACAGATATATCTAATAACTCATCTAGAATCAGAAATAACATCAATATTAACATGTGAAAAAATTATCCCTGTGACTTTATATAGCGCTAAGAGTTTTAACAATTTTTGGGGGATCGGACACAGAGGAAAGAAAAATAAGGAAGAGGGTGTTAAATTCTAGACGAAATTTTAGGGAGATATGTAAATAAAGATAAAAAAAAGAAAACCAGAAACCACTTCATCGATATCGACCAATAGATATGATCGGAATGTGCACACCGGTTTTTGAGGGGTGCATAAATTTGCACTCGTAATTTCACAACTTAAAAGTTAAATCTTTAAAGATGAAAAGTCCACGCCTTGATATATCAACTCAAAACTCAGAAGAAAAGACTAAACAGCACATCGACGATGAAAGCTAGCTCGTACCCAAGTAGTAGTTGACCCTAGTCCCTAGAGAATAACGACTGTAGTCATCTAACTAACATTAATCTACCGTATCCTCACAAGGAATAATATCTCAGATGACTTTCCATTTTCATCTTTTTCCTTCTTTCTACTTTTGTACAGTCCTCTTATTTATATTATCTTGCTGTGGGTTTTTCTTTCTTTTTAACCAATGAACATCAATTTTACTCCTTGAATATATAGAGAATGCCATTATGTTCTTTTAATGTCTAATCATGAGAAAAGTAAGTCAGCTGTCTCATACCTCAAACATGAGATTGAGGTTACACATTTTTGGAAATGTCAGAAAGCAAGCAAATGACCTATTTTCGATCACTCTTAATTATTTCACTGAAGAAGTTGTCATTGATGGTCGTTTGAAGGAATTACTCAACCTACATTACCTACTGCTTGTCAAATCGTGACCAGATCTTACCTTCGCTTATGATTGTTTCTTTCGTTAATTATTTGTTTATGGGCTTCATATTTAATACTTTGTGTGTGTGATGATGTGGATGATCATAACGCCACAATTAAGGAGATGATTAGCGCGTGGGATAGGGATGTCAAAGTGTGTTTGTTGACAAGGTTTAGTAATATCTAGCGCTGATCTGGATGATTGCACTTGATTATACGTCTAGTATGCTTGAAAATAGACCCACTGTACGTGATGATAGACCCTGTGTACTTGCTAAATAGATCTGTTTTGAACCTGAGAGCGGCACGTCGCGTATAAGGTCCCCGTTAGTATATAAATTAATCAAGACATTGGATGGAGCTATAAATCTCTCATAATTTTGTAGGAGGAGCCTCTGAAAACACGATCAACCAACTACTCTCTTAATTTTCTCTCTGTCTTCATAGATTCCCTGACTTGGTTTCAACAGGTAATACTTCAACTTGAATCATTGCAACATTTTCAATTATTGGGTTTCATGATGATCTGGATCATTGTTTTTCGATCTGCCTGATCATGATTTGAATTTTCAAGAATAGTATTATGTGCAATATCTTGTCACCTGATCATAGATCTCCTGGTTAGGCAAAAACTCATGATATAACTTGTCATATGTATGATAGATCGATCCTTCTGTACAAAACTCATGATATGATTTATTATGTACCTAAGAATATAGCTATCTGAAAATGAGACCTGAATTAACTGAACTTCAAAAATATTAACTCATCATCTTGTGAGCAGTTTCCAATCGAATTATAAGATAGTGATCATTGTTGTCCAGTACGCCTGTTTTTTAGTTGTCCGACTGATAGCTTTTGTTTCCTTCTGATACCTTCGGGGGACATGTGTACATGAGATTAGAATGGGAATGTCGACATATACATTCTAAGTACTTTTTCTCTTGATAGTACATATTCGTAGTACACATATCTTTCTGTCTGATATATAGTAGAAAACTAAAGATAGAGATGTTTGATTTTGTCGGCTTTTTCGTCTTGCGTTTTCGATTAAGATTATGTGCACTTTAATTAATTACCTATAACTTCAAAATTTGGAGCTTACAGAACATTTTTGAACTTTTGTAGGTTTTTCAACTTGACGAAGGCAAAACCCGTTGGTTAAAGACTTTCATCTATTTCGTGGTTAATTGGAAGTTTGAAGTTGACTTAGTTTGATCTGGTAAACTCCGAAATTTTTTTCAAGTCATGGATGATGGAGAGTTAGATTTCTCTAACCAAGTCTTAAAGATGGACCATCAATTACTGATAATGGATAGTTTTTTGGAAGATTTCCTTGGTGATAGTCATGCACCAGGTACTCAAACCCATGCTTCCAACCCAACTGAACAAGATGCTCCTCACTCACAAAGTTATTTTCATCACCGTACTAAAAACCTTCCCGCTGAAGAGAAAACCACTAGCGAGGAAACAGATGGCTCCGTTGAAATTAAATCAAAAAAACGTGCACCTGGTAATAGGGAGTCTGTGCGTAAGTACCGCGAAAGAAAGAAAGCCCGACAAGCTTTAATAGAGGATGAACTTACCAAATTGAGAATCATAAATCAGCAGTTGTTAAAAAGGTTGCAGGGACAAGTTGCTCTTGAGCAAGAGGTAGCTAGGTTCAAGTGTCTGCTTGTGGATATTAGGGGAAGGATTAAAGGCGAACTTGGATCATTTCCTTATCAGAAACCAACTAAGGGTACCTGTGGTGGCATTTCGCGAAACCTGCCCCACTCTGGAGCTTATGATACGAACCGGTTGGACCTTCAATACCCTGGATTGGATAATCAAGATGTTGACGGAACTGGTGGGTATCAAAACGAAGGTTTTGGGGCTTCTGATGGTAGTTATTTACCGTGTGTTTGGAATAGTAATAATTCAGGATATAGTGAGTTTCTAGAATTTGGACAAACAAATGTCAGGATAAATGCTAATGTCAATAATCCTTCCACTGTTGCCAAGAAGCGAAAAGGTAAGCTCTCAAACAAAAGTTTGAATAGGTAACTATAGGAAATGTTTATTACGATTATCCAAGTTTGAGTAATTGTACGTACTTGCATAGTTGCAATATTAGTGGTTCTGTTAGCTCTTTGTTTTATCATTGTATAAGCCTTTTTCTAGTTGAATTACCTACGAACGTGGGCGCCTCGACTCTTGCATTCATTTGTCTAAGTCATTGCATGGCCTAAATATTCTGAATATCCCAACCTACAATTTATGCCCGGAAGAAGTAGGGTATGCTTGTAGAATTATTCGACCAACGCATCCAAATAATCAAATGTATGAAACATAGAAAAAAATGATATCTTTCTTTCATTCGATCATCATTATTCAAGTCACGTTTGAATATTTAGGCTAGTTGCCTAGCTTACCTATCTTCATTGGTAAAAATTATGCTTACATTTGCATGCCAGAGCACTGTCTTCTTCATTGTTATCACCGGATCTTATAGCACATCACCTTTATGGAACAGGATAGAGCTAGGTGGGAGCCAAAGGCGGCCCCCGCCTCCCCCTATTTTCGATAATGTTTTAAAATATTTCTTAACTTTCTTTGACATTTGGAAGAAAAAAAAATCATTTAACATTTGGAAAATGGTTCATTTGTCCAAATATTTTTAAATCACGGTGTAAATGGACGACTAAAAAATAGTTTGGGTGAAACGGTCAAAAAAACAAACAGTAAGGATGAACTTAAGTTTAAAGGAATAGCAAGGATGAAACTGGATACATCCTGTGTAAATTAAAAATAAGAAAAAATATTTGAAAATGGGCACGATGAAACTGGTTACATCCTGTCTATTTTTACATTTTTGTTCATTTGAACAGTATCAAAATCTAACTTTCCATTTTATCCCGGAATTGTTGATTTTGGTCTTTTCAACCAATTTTGTGTTTAACATTTGGAAGAAATTTTTTTATAATATGTCAGCCTTGAATTGTGTCTTTGTTGGTCCCCTTATAGAAAAATCTTTTGCTCCGTCATTGTTTATGGTTACCACAAACGAAAATATTGCATGGCAAATGTGTTGCTACAAAATTTTCGGAATTTCTTCTTCACCAAGGATGAAAGAATTTGCATGTACACACTTCGGGAAACTAGGATGTAAATTGGAATATGTTTTTTTTTAAACTAATTGTACACCTACAAAGGAAAACTTTGAATTTCTTCCCGTGGAATCCTAATGGATCTAATATGTAAATGTCAATGATCACCGTGTTCCAAATTGACAAATCAACAATGAGATCCGTCTTAGGGCTCTTCCCATGGGGTTTCCACGGTGGGTGGGGTTAAGCACTCTTATAAAGATTTATATTCTCGGAAAAAGTTAAAAATGTTCTTGCTTTTGTGGATGCCGAGCGCCAATCATTTTGATGTTCAATCGGGCAGTTTTAAAATGTTTAGTAAGTTGAGCTCCTTTTCTAGTCGTTGATTTTGTAGTCTATCATGGCGTGTAAAGCCTTTTAGTGCCTTGCTTAAATGCACTTCATGTTTTGAAACCCATTTGTATTCTCCACTATTAGATTAGCTCTTCCATGATCTGTGGAAGTGGTGAGGTGGAAACCAACTTAGAAGATGGGAGATTTCCTGCCATAAAACTTCCTCAATTAAGCCTTTATTTATATTCAAGCTTATTATAGGGGCGGCATGGTTTATTAGAGGGGCGGCATTGTGATAGTAATGTCCCTTTAGTTGGTTAGGAGATGTCCAAAAGGGGATGTAAATTAACTACATTACCTTTTCCACCTTAAATCAACCAAAATCAAATCAATTTTTTTTAAACCTAGTGAATCAGAAAAAATCAAATCAGTTTTTTTTTGATCTTCTTCTTCATCTTCTCTTCTCCTCCATCAACTGTAACCTCCGTTAAAACTGGAAATTTCGTCGTCTTCGATTAATCACCGATTCGAAAATTAATCAAGTGTAATGACTTATATGAGGTATATTATGAAAACCCAGTTAGGGTTTTAGTTTATTTTGTTCGATTTAAGTTTAATTTCTATTAGAAATTAGGGTTTTAGGTGAAAATTGAAATTGAAATTTCTAGGTTTATGTGAGCTACGGTTGATTTTAACTCTATTACGAACCGTAACTGGAGAATTTGATGTTGTTACGGTTGGTAATAGTTCAATTACCAACTGTATGTTCTTATATCTGAAAATTTTCTTCAGTTGCGGTTGATAACCATTTTTATTTACCAACCGTAACTCAGTTACGGTTGGTATCGAGCATTTAGTTACCAACCGTAACTGGTTTTACAATTGGGTTTTCCCCCCAAGTTTAACCAGTTACGGTTGGTAGTTTATCTTTTACAAACCGTAATTATGAATTACGGTTGGTTACGAGCGCCAAACGTAATTAGTTCTGAGAATATAAGAAATTGAATTTTTTACGTATTTGAGCAACAAAAAGCTAGTTGGGACTAATTTAGAAGTATACCTGGTCATTTTCAGGCATTGGGTTTTCACTTTGTTGGTTAATTTCTTCAATTGATTGAGATTGACCTTCACTTTGGGTTAAAATTTCTCTACCATCTTCAAACTTTTTTTTTTAAACTCTAAAATCTGATTTTGTTTTGATTTTGAGTTAATATAAGTGAATTTAATCATTAACATTAAACTTGATTATCATCACTAAACTAGGTTATCAATTATGAGGGTTAATTTGTCATTTCTAATTCTTTTTGATAAGGGACACCTTGAATGATCATGTAATGACCCCTTTTGTCCTATTAAAATGCTGCCCTTCTAATAAACCATGTCGCCCCTCTAATAAGCTTGTTTATATTATTATGCCCAGATAGGGCTGCACAACGGGTAGGGTGGATAGGATATGGCTTATGCGCGCCACCCTACCCGTTTACTGGCGGTTAAGAAAATCTTTACCCGCCACCCTACCCGCCAAATAGTGGATAGGATAGGATACGGTTAAAAAACTGGCGGGTAGGGTAGGGTTGGCGGGTATGGGTGGGGTATGTGCACCCCTAGGTAGGATGGGTAGGATATGGCCTATACCCGCCACCCTACCCGTTTACTGGCGGTTAAGAAAATTTTTATCCGCCATCCTACCCGCCAAATAGTGGATAGGATAGGATATGGTTAAAAAACTGACGGATAGGATAGGGTTGGCGGATATGGGTAGGGTATGTGCACCCCTATGCCCAGATATAAATTGTTTTGCCCCCTATGTCAAGGAAGCTATATATCATCTCCTGGTTTCTGAGAAAGAAACCACATAGTATTGATGCTTTAGGTTGCATTTTAAGGTATCTTCAATGGGATCTTGAATGCAACACAAGGTTCGCGAGACCTATTAGATTTGATCTTTCACATTCCTTCCACATTTTTTGTAGTTCGGATTCCACCATCAAAATTGCTCTGGACAGGTCAGTTTCAACCTTTAGAACCTAGTTAACAAGTTGTGGCAGTTGCACCCACTTTCGCTAAGCTGCCTCCGTCCCTAATTGGCGAATTGGTGGTCCCGATTCTAGGCATGACGTCATGCTTGATCACATGGTAGCTTTTCTTCATAACAACCACTGTGACGTGTAGCGCACAATAATGTTCGTGAATAAAAAACGCAGTGGAAAAATAGATGTCCTCATTAAGTGCCTCCAAAACTTCTGACTTTAGACGGGCGGTACTTATATATATTTAGAACAAAGAAGCCGTTAGAGTATCCACGATCGACGATCAAACCTATACATATGGTCAAGAAACGAGATACAGCGGGACAGACTATCGAGTAAAAGATGGACCAAAATTAAATTCCAGACTATATTTAATCTGGGACCAAGACCAAACCCAAATATAATCGAGCGAACGTATAAAGTGATCATGTGATGAGACGAATGTATAAAATGATCTTGTGATGGGGCGAAGTATAAAGTGATCTTTGTGATGGGGCGGACATTATATGTGATCCTTGTGATGGGGAGGACATTATATGTGATCCTAACCAAATGGGACGGACATTATATGTGATCCTTGTGATGGGGCAAACATTATATGTGATCCTGACCAAATTTACTCTTCCACCAGTGTAATATCACGGATTAAACTCAAATTTGATCGTTTTTTTTTGGTCTTTAGTCTTTGATTTTGACCGCACCACTGCGGTTGCTCTTAACAACTATAAGAGGCTTTCTCACATATATACACTCCTGACTTTTACTCGGGGTGGTAAATGATGTCCTCATCGTGTGTTCTCATCATGTGCCTCTAGAATTCAATAAAAAACTGGAATATTCTCCCTTGATTATAATAACAACATCCATATCGAAAGCTCTTCTATTCTTAACTCGTGGGCCACGCAAAACCATGGAAACCTGGAAATTTAATCTGAATATGACGATGATATCTCTGGGAGATCTCTAGTTTTGGAAGAACTGTTTGTTTGTGGATGTATTTAGTTAAACTCAATAAGTTTTAGCGGTAGATTGTAAGTTAAACTCATTCGAAACCTAAGGCAGGTGGTAAAAGAAGAAGTAATTAACTTCATCATGCATCTTTAACTCACCCAGAAGAAGTACTGACAAACCGGTCAACGAGATTTATGTGTGGATTTTTTCTGTAGATCTACTTCCCTCTGCTCATGATGTCGACACATAAAATGATCCTTGTGTTCTATTTAATGAGAATGTCAGTGTTACGGCACAGAGCACAACTACAGAGATGATTAAATGCTTGGGATACAGGACTAATCACCTTCTTATCTAAAAAAATATTTTTCAAGGAATCTAGGAGTGTGTTCGATGCGTGGATCTCTCATACTACGGTACAGTACTTCAACATGCGATAGTGATATTGCTGCACTTCACAAAATGCTGGAAGTAATCCAAAGTAAAAGTTACATGTCCCGTAGAGTAAAGAAATAAAATAAAAGTCATGGAAGAATTTTAAATAAAAAATATAGAAAAGATGCTCGGTGTGTGTCATTTATTTCCTTGTGGCGACGTAGTATATTTTGACCTTTTATTTTCTTAGTAATGTGCATTCAGTAATACGACATTTTCCATCTTAATAGTAATTAGGGCATTACAGAAGAGCGGTCATGCACCAAATAGCGCGTGCATCCTGTCACAACTCTTTTAACCATGTATGTATCTTTCCTCTTGTTTGACATGAAGTGCAAACTTGAAAGAAGAAGTGCAGACGGATTCAACTCCTCTCTTCATTTTATCTCTGCCTTTGTTTACGAGGTAACACGACTTCACTTTCGAATGAATTGTTGCAATCATTGGTTTAGCTTTGTAAAAATTGTTCCAGTTATCATGGAGTGTATACTATTTGATGATTTCATACTTTTGTTTGTTTGGATTGTCAATCATTATACTTGAATTTGAAAAGTTAATTAAAACTATTAAAGTTGCTTGCATAATGATCTCAAATTTGGATCTTATATATGTCTTTCATATGTTTGCAGGATTTTTTGAACCTCGCTAGCTATAGGATTCTTGGCTGCAATCGTTTTATTACTCATTATAAAGTTTCGAGTTTCCGAGTTTGCTTATCTATTCATGGATGATGGAGAGTCAGATTTCTCGAACCAAGTCTTAAAGAATATGGAGCATCACTTATTGAGCAGTTCTGCAATGGATAGTTTTCTCGATTATATGCTTGATGATACTCATGCAAATAATCATACCAATACTTCCAACCAACCTGAACTAGGTGAGTCACACAATCTCGAATTACCTCACTCACCAAATTATATTCATTTCGGCACTAAAAGCCTTATTCCTGTCGAAGACAAAACAACTACTGAGGAAACAGATGAGTTTGATGACAAAAAATCCAAAAAACGCCTGCATGGGAATAGAGAGTCGGTTCGTAAGTATCATGAGAGAAATAAAGCCGGGCAAGCTTCAATAGAGGATGAGCTTAACTGAATGAGGATCGTAAATCAGCAATTGTTAAAAAGGTTGCGGGTGTTAGAAGATATGGAGTATATATGCAGTTATGATAGAAGATATGGAGTATATATGCAGTTATTTTGGTTTCCTTTTGTACATATATTACACCTTTACTAGTTTGTATTAGTAATTATCTTCTTTCTGTTTTTAGCTCTTAAAACCTTGTATAAGATAGTGTTGTAACTCTTTGTTAATCAATTAAGTGAGAAAACCCTTTTCCTCGATACTGTTGTCATGACTAATTTTGTCATGACATCAGAACCAGACAACATCTAAACCATTTCCGCTGCAACACAGAAAGTTTATTATCCTGTCCCTAAAATCTCAAAGTATTAAAAATCAAGTCATCTCATTAGTCACATTAGTTAATCATGTCTCAAGAAAATTTTTCACCCATTACTGTCAAGTTTGATGGAACCAATTACAATCACTGGTCATATCTCATGAGAAGCTTTCTCAAAGGAAAAAGTATGTGGAAGTATATTTATGGCACAAAAAAGACTCCTACTGCAAGCAGTTCCAGCGTCAAGGACAAGAACGTAAAAGATTCATCAACACAAGATACCAAAGAAATCTGGGAAGTCAACAATCATAGGATTCTGACATGGATCGGGAATACAGTGATCACATCCATAGGCATGCAGCTTGTAAATTTTGAAGTAGCCAAAGAAGCATAGGATTTCCTCTCTAAAAGGTATACTCAAATCAACTTTGCACAAAGATACAAACTTGAGCAGGATATTCGTTCTTTGAAACAACAGTCTGACCAGACCATCTCTGATTTTCATTCTGAAATGTCAATTGTATAGAATCAACTAGAACTTATGGAACCAAAGTGGACTATTGATATAGAAATATGGAAAAAATATCGAGAGGAATCTAGACTAGTACAGCTATTAATGGCATTGAGAGATAAGTTTGAAACTGTCAGAGCATCAATTCCTCATCGATCTCCTCTTCCAACGGTAGAAACTGAACTTTCTTAACTTATCACCGAAGAAACTCGTAAGATAATCAAACTAGATATTCCAGCTGTCCTTGCAGTACCAGCACGACCAAGTTACAACTCTCAGTTCAACAGTCAAAGGATTTCCCATGATTTATCTCAACTTCAATGCCATAACTGCAAGAACTTCGGTCATCTTGCAAGGACCTGCACCTCCTCACCAAGTATATCATCTGCAAGTGCTTCTCAGGTCTTAACATCTCACACTGCACCTTCTGGCACACCTCAATGTAACTACGACAAAGCCTTTGGACATGTATTTGGAAATTGCACATCTCCATCATCTAGAAACATGAAAGAAAGAAGAAGATTAAATCGTAATGTTCCTGCATATTTATCTGCAGCTCCTGCTAATTTGCCTTATAGTCTAGAGATACCACAAGATGCAGCTGGACAACCTGTATCACTCAACCTAGATGAAATCCAGGAGATGCTCAAACAAGCTTTTTCTATTGGTAATAAATCCACAACTGCTTCTGCTTTCTCAGTTCCAACAGGTACACATTAACTGAATGGTTTCTTGACTAAGGTGCTTCAAATCACATGACTTTTAACTCAACATTGTTTGAGAGAAAGCATCCCATTATTACACCTAAAATTCATACTGCAGATGGTACTGAAATAAGTGCTACTCATATTGGCCAGATTAAAATTTCTGACAAAGTTCATATACAAGATGTGCTTCTTGTGCCCCAGATTAAAATGAATCTCATCTCTATTGGTAAATTATGTAACCAGGGTTTTAACATTCACTTTACTTCTTCTGGTTGTTTTAAACAGGATCTTATGACATAGATGCTTGTTGTGATAGGCCGTAGAGTTGGTCGGTTAAATATTTTGGAGTCTCTAGTTATTCCTCAATAATCCAAGAAAAAACTTGTTGCTGCTTCTGTTTCTACCTTACCTTCCACGGTATCTCCTTTTATATCTTTGCATTCTAAGTTAGGACATGTCTCTTTCTCTCGACTTTCTTACATGATTAATAAAGGGTTGTTAGGAAATATACATGTTGACAAAGAACCTCATTGCATTGCCTGTAAGATGGGAAAACATCCTGCTCTTCCTTTTAATAAAAGTATTACCTTCTCTAATGCACCTTTCAATCTTCTACATTCTGATGTTTGGGGTAAGGCACCTTTTACAACTAAAGTAGGGGCTCTGTATTATGTTACTTTCATTGATGATCATACTCGATATACATGGATCTATCTTTTCAATAACAGGTCAGAGTTTCTAAAAGTCTACACAGATTTCTCTAGAATGATCAAAACACAATTTGGAAAAACTATCAAAACTTTTCGTGTTGATTAAGATGGTGAGTACATATCCAATCCTTTCAAGGATTTCCTAAAATATGAAGGAACTCTTCTTCAATTATCTTGTACAGAAACTCCCGAACAAAAGGTGTTGTTGAACGAAAACACCAACATATTATTGAAACATGTTATGATCCAGAGACTAGAAGGTTACGTATTTCTCGATATGTAACCTTTTGGGATAAAATACCTTTTTGTTCCCTTCCTAGTAGCACAACTTCTACCTTAGAAAGCTTCACATATCTAGATCCTTTTAATGATACTTCTGCCGAGAATTCCTTACCTATCACAAACACTCTTGTTCCTACTTCTGCTGAATCTATTGTAGCTACTGAAGGTGAAGCTGATACTGACAAATCTATGGAGCATTCTGACAATGCATCTTCACATGGGAATCCTGTACAAGAAGTTGTCCCTTTGCCTCCACGTGCACGAAGACCACCAGCTAAGTTATCTGACTATCACTGCTCTTTATCAAGTATTCTGTCTTTGAATGAACCTAAAAGTTACACGGAAGCGTCAATGATACCAGACTGGCAAGACTCCATGGGAGAAGAACTAACTGCACATAAACTAGCTGGCACATGTGATATGGTAGATTTACCACCTGGAAAACCTGTTGTGGGAAGTCATTGGGTCTATAAGGTCAAAACTAAATCAGATGGTACCATGGAACGTTGCAAATCTCATGTGGTTGCTCAAGGGAATACACAACAATATGGGATTGATTATGAAGAGACTTTCTCTCCTGTAGCTCGTATGACAACAGTACATACTCTTCTTGTCGTGGATGTTGTACGTAATTGGGATCTTCACCAGATGGATGTTAAAAATGCATTTTTGCACGGAGAACTACAAGAATAAGTGTATATGAGACCTCCTCCAGGCCTAGTTCACTCTCCTAATCAAGTATGTAAGCTTCGTAAAGCTCTCTATAGACTCAAACAAGCACCTCGTGCATGGTTTGATAAATTTTCTACTACTATTCTTCAATTCGGTTTCAGTCAAAGCCCATATGACTCAGCAATGTTCTTCAGAAATTCTGCAAAAAAGGAACGGTACTACTTCTTTTATATGTTGATGATATGGTTATCACAGGCAGTGACTCAAAAGGTATAAAACCTCTAAAAACTCATCTGAATTTGTTTTTTCAAATGAAAGATCTTGGTCACTTAAGGTATTTCCTTGGCATAGAAGTTGATAGATCATCTGAAGGTTATTTTATATCTCAAGTTAAGTATGCCTCAGAGATTCTTAATAGATCTGGATTAACAAATAGTAAGATCTCGGAAACACCTCTAGAGCTTAACGTTAAGCTCAATCCTATTGATGGAAAAGCTCTGTCTGGTCCAACTTTGTATAGACAACTAGTTGGGAGTCTTAATTATTTGACGATAACAAGACCGGACATTAGCTATGCAGTACACGTTTTAAGTCAATTCATGTCAGCTCCTCGCACTACACATTTTGCTGCCATTCTCAGGATTCTACGATACATCGAAGGAACATTGTATCAAGGATTGCAATTCTCCTCTAAGTCATACCTTCGTCTTCACGCTTATACAGACTCTGATTGGTCAGGGGATGTAACAGATAGAAGATCCACATTTGGTTATTGTATTTTTCTAGGAAACTCTCTAATATCTTGGCGTAGTAAAAAGCAGTCAGTTGTCTCTCGATCTAGTGCTGAGGCTGAATATAGGGCTATGGCACACACTACCTCTGAAATAGTTTGGTTACGGTGGTTATTGAGTGATATGGGCATCCATCTAGCAGTCTACTCCCTTATATTGTGACAATAAAGCTGCTATTCATATTGCTCATAATGATGTTTTTCATGAGCGTACAAAACACATTGAGATCGATTGTCATTTCTTACGCCATCACTTCAAAAAGAAGACCATTACACTACCGTATGTCAGCTCAGAAATGCATCTTGCAGATCTTTTCACCAAGTCATTATTCTCTCCTAGACTCAAGTTCTTGGCCAACAACCTCAAGATGTGTACATATATTACGCATTCACTGGTTTGTATTCAGAATTCTCTTCTTTTTGTTTTTAGCTTTTAAAACCTTGTATAAGATAATGTTGTAACTCTTTGTTAATTAATTAAGTGAGAAAACCCTTTTCCTCAATACTGTTGTCATGACTAACTTTGTCAGCAGGGACTAGTTTCTCTTGAGCAAGAGGTAGCAAGATTCAAGTGTCTACTTGTAGACATTAGGGGAAGGATTAAAGGAGAACTTGGATCATTCCGTTATAAAAATCCCACTAAAGGTATTGGTGTCATTCCTCAAAATATGCCTCGCCCGTCTACCTCAGTTGGAGCTTGTGAGGTGAATCACTGTGACCACCAATACCCTGGATTGGATAATAATTCAGGAGTTAAGGAATCTCTAGAGTTAGAACAGCAAGCAAATGTCAAGTTAAACACTAATTTTAATACTTCCACTGCTTCCAAGAAGCGAAGAGGAAAGAGCTTAAGCAAACGCTTGAATCATATTGATGTTGGTTCCTTGTAATTTCATAATAATATATAATGTCTAAGGAAAACAGTTGGTTGTTTGTCAATTTCGATAATTATATGTTATTGTGTATTTAGCTGCTAATTATATGTTGTTTGTCAGTATAATGAGTTTCTAGGGTTTTTCGAAAAACAAATGTCGGGTTAACTGCTAATACTAATAATCCCTCCACTGCTGCCCAGAAGCGAAGAGGAAAGAGCTCAAACAAAAGTTTGAATAGGTAACTAGGGAAATGGTTACTACTATCCAAGTTTGAGTAATTGTAATTAAATGCTTTAATGCCTTGTATTACCTCTTTGTTTTATCATTGCGATAGCCTTTTAGGAAAACTGTCAAAAGCCTAATTTCTCCACATTTACTTCAATTCATGTTAAAAATGGACAATGATGTCTCATTGCGGATGGTATAGAAACATATCATTTCAACAAAAGAACCCAAACCTGGCATTAAAGCTGTGACAGTGAAGGAGTTATGGGTCAGCAGAAATAGATTCTTTATGAAACTATTACAATGGATATGGAAAGAGAAGAATTTAACACTCCGTTGGTGAGTGTGAACTGCCCATTGCTCCTAAGATTGCTTTAAAAAAAAAAAAACTCCCAAGATTTTATTGTGTTTTTTTTGAAGCATAGATTTTATTGTGTTGTAGTGGGCCTCAAGAAGGAACCTATAAGGGATGCTCCACTACTAAAAAATCGATACGACCCAGATGTAGATGGGAGATGTTCGCATAATTTTCGATGAACAAACTCAAATACAAGGTGGAATTTGTTACATTTATCCGTAGATTATTAATTTGGATAATTTGATAAATTTACTTCTAAATAGTCTTATTTCGTCTTATCTTGTTGTATGCACATAATTCATCACTCGCCACGTGTCTGGAGAAACACACGTGGAGGACGCACAACTTGGAGCATCGAGATATGATGCCACGCGTGGATATCCAAGCAACATGTTTCATCAGTATAAGATCATCATCTGACGGATCTGATGGCTGAAAATCGAGGAGCACTGAAGGAAGGGGTTACCGCGAAGCACTGTAGAACACCGAAGGATTCACTTTATTCCATCTCGAGAAGGATCCAAGATCAACGACGAGGGTTAGTCCAACTGACACGGATGTGACAAGGAAGCAGACAACTATCTGGCGCGTGCAGACGACCCAACCACCCGCATTAAACACCCTAGATTAGCATACGTGTCGACCAACCTGTGGAGGATGAAGAGGCGACTCATCGTCACCAAGATTAAACCGCTGGGGGCATCGTGGAAGACGAAGATACCAGCGGGATCGACACAAAGAACGAGAAGATAAGATAACAACTGATCTCAGAAGTGGATCCCACGTAGGAACCCTATAAATACCCCTCTCCACTAAGAGAGAGGGGGTGGACCAGTTTTTAGCAATTAGAGAAGAACATAGGAAAGAGAAATACGAAACGTAAGTATGATTCCCCTTTCCCCATTTCCCCATAGCATCGTTGCTCACTTAAAGTCATTTGAGTATCTTTGTAATCCCTCAATACATAGTGAAACACCAATCCCGTGGATGTAGGCCTTAGTGCTGAACCACGTAAATCATTGTCTCATTTACATTCAACACTTTACATTATGTCTTTATGTTTATGCTTCGATTCTTTATTTATCTTGTTATACGATTAGCAATGTTAAATATGACTATACAAGGACGAACCCGAAGGCTCTGAGTCGATGAGTCATCGCACCCGCGTAGTTTTATGCATACCGTGCTCAGTTTTATAATGAATGATTGTATGCGAACATTGTTTATGAACACGTGGATGCCATCGTGATCTATGTGTTCACAATCTGGCGCTAGAAACAGGGACTCTGTCCCGGTAAAAGATTTATCTTATCCTGTAATTTTACGCACTTTTTCTGTTCCAAGCACCGTTCTCTGAGAATAACAACGCTTGAAACAGTTTCAGCATTTATCGTCTCTTTCAACTAAAAAATCTGTGGATAGATTTATGTCCATTTTCAGTAGATCTACGTTTTCGGACTATTTTCAAGTTTTTACCTTTGAAAATCAAAATCTCTGGATAGATCTATATCCTTTTTTAGGTGGATCCACGTTTTTTTAAATATTTTCAAGTTTTTACCTTTGAAAATCAAAATCTCTGGATAGATCTATATCCTTTTTTAGGTGGATCTGCGTTTTTTAAATATTTTCAAGTTTTGACCTTTGAAAATCAAAATCTCTGGATAGATCTATATCCTTTTTTAGGTGGATCTGCGTTTTTTAAATATTTTCAAGTTTTTATCTTTAAAAATCAAAATTCAAGGTAGATCTACTCTCATCATTGAAGTATTTTCGTTTTCAAACCATTATCTTTAAAAACTCAAGGACCCTGTAGCAAGCTTTCGATCATCGGATCAAGTCTTCCCCTCAGATTTACTTCCTCAAGTTTCCTAGAACCCGTTTTTAAACCATCTATCGATGCTTTTGAAAGGATCTTCGTCGAGCACATCTTCTGCGAGGGATCGTATTTAGAGTCATAGCCCTTTATTGTCAATTTATAAAATGGATCTGGGGTATTTAAGAGATCTGATACCTCTGAAGAGGGGAATAATAGCCGGGTTATCTCTTCTTACTTTCAGCGCCAAGATAATTTCAGTCAGAATTAACTCTTCTAACGAAGCCTCTATGGATCCTTTTTCTTCGTCTACTTTTCATTTTGTGCAGAAGATCTCAGAAATGGAGAAAAACAAAAATGGGGGGAAAGCGAAGGTCTCACCAAAAGAAACACCGAGGACTACATCGGTTATGACCAGAAGCAAGCGGAAGGGCGAAAAGCTTAAAGCAGCGGACAAGAAACAAGATGGAGCTGAAAGCACGATGCCTTTGGATGCCAGCGCGATAGCAGCGGAAGAATTGAAGGCCGCTGCTGCCAAAGCCGGTGCCTCTAAAACCGGAGCATCCAGAGTAGGAGCCTCCAAAGTAACAGCGGCCACCCGGCCAAATGAGCGGCGTGAAGGGATGGCAGAGTCAGTGATACAACAACCTATCTACGAGATGCCGCTCACCAACGAACATAATTTACCACTTCAAGTTGGTCAACCGCTCCTAATGGAAAATCAGCCCGCGCAGCAACCGGCGGAGCTCCAAACCCCACAGATTGATCCACCAGTCCCATTGATACAGGTTGTTGACGAAGACCATATTATAGCTGTTGGTGGAGAAATGCAGGTAGGAACGCCAAATCAAGGATCAAATCACTCTGTTCAGATGATGGCACAGCTCGAAGAATTAAGAAAGAACCAGAGGGTATACGCAGATGCGGTGGCCCTGCTGGCACAAGAAAACCAACAACTTAAAGATAGGATCGCCCACATCGCAGAGGTGGAAAATCAACACGACGAAGCTAACTCTATGGCACCGCTACTGAATCAAGACCGAAGAATGGTGGTTTCCAATGTGGACAATCCGGATCCACTGAACCGAAGAGAAGTAAAAGGAAATCGAAGACCCGACCCAGATTATAATCCAGAGGAATCAAACTACTTCGATAGTGACACCCCAACGATAGGACGATCCACCATTCATGAGGAACACCAACGTGCAATGGAGAATATTCGTGCTGAAATGATGGCGGAAATCAAGCAACTAAAAGCTAAGCAGGGGGACAGAAGGCTCGAGCAAGTGATGAAGAAAGCAAACACTACCCCAATAACCCAGCGTTTATCCAAGGCTATCATTCCCCAGGAATGTTCTGTCTCAGCCTTCGAGTGTTACGTTGGGTCCAGCGATCCCGCGGCCCATCTTCGGTACTACAATCGAATCTTGGCCCGGTGGGATTATGACGATGCCATACTTTGCAGATATTTTCCTTCAAGCCTAAAAGGATCTGCGTTTTCTTGGTTCGAAAACTTGCCACCGGACTCCATTGATTCCTATGACCAGCTCACTGAAAAGTTCTTGGCAACGTACATGTATAACAAGGTCGTCAACACCGGAATGGATAAATTCTTCTCACTGGAAATCAAATATAAAGAGACTATCAGGGATTACATTGATAGATGGCACAAGATTTTTCAAGCCATAGGGAATGTGGATCCGGTAGTTAGCATCAACTGCTACAAGTGGGGGTTGGACAGGATGAGCCCGCTGTTTGTCGAAATTCATGGTACCATCCCTGCTACCAAGGGAGATCTTCGAGTGATCATAGAGAATACGCCAGGTTGGAGGAGATTCAGCGAGAAAATCCCAGAGCCCAAGCTCAAATGCCCCAGCAGACCAACTCAGTAGAACAAGCCAGCGGATCCAAGAGGGGCGGTTCAGATGAACGACCTGGCGAAGATAAGAGAGAACGAAGAGATGATCGTCGACGTGATGATCGGAAATTCGAAGACCAGGTTTACACAAAATTGAACATCAGCTATGCGCGCATCCTAAGGGAGATCAAGGGTCGGGAAAACCTTGATTGGCCATGGTCCAAAAGAAAGCAGCCTCCGAGGTCAGAGAAGTCAAAAGAGCACTGTGAATATCACTGTTTCAACGACCACCAGACCGAGAAGTGCAAGAATCTCAAGATAATGATTCAAAAACTGATTGACGCAGGAGATCTTAAGTCGTACGTACAGAAGGCTGGAACCGATGATAAAGCCAAGCGAAGCAAGCAAGTTCAACTTCCTGAAGGAAACCGAAACGCTAATGCCATCTCATGTTCCGAGGCTACAGGGGCATCTCTAACGGCGCAAATAGGGAAGATATTGAGAAAGCAATTCGAGGACTATTGTGAGCTGTACAAAATCGATGGGGTGGAAGTAGAAAAACACGAGCATTGGATGGATGCACCTATGATCTTTGACGCTGAGGACATCGAAGAAGATATGGAGGATCACAACGATCCCCTGGTTCTCACGCTGCCAGTAGCGGGATGCAATATCAAGAAGATCCTCATCAAAGGAGGAAGCTCAGTCAAAGTTATGTTCTACGACACATTCAAACGGATGGAGCTTAATGACGAGCAACTGATGTCTTCGTACTATACTATCTATGGGTTCAACGGAGCAGCAACGAAGCCACTAGGAGACATCGTTTTACAAGTGAATGCAGGACCGATGAAGGTTGACACTCGATTCAGTGTAGTAGATGCACCTTCACCCTATAACGCCATTATTGGCCGCAGATGGGTACACAAGCTCAAAGGAGTGGCGGTAACCTATCACAAGTACCTCAGGTTTTTAACTGCCGAAGGGGTAATGGAAATAAAAGGAGATCAGGTTACCGTACGAGAGTATCAGGCTTTACAAAATCAGCTTAATAACGAACAAGATGAGCAACGGAAATCCCGAAGAGCTCGAAACAAAGAAGCTGCGAAAGAGAAAGCAATTGACGCCTATTTGGAAGAAATCTCTGGAAGAAGCCTCGCAAAGGAGAATATAGTGGGAAACGCTGAGGCAAGCACTTCAACTACAAAGGAGGCCAAAGATCCTACCAAATAGAAATTAAAGAATGTTCCTCTCCTTGGGGAACCAAAACCCACGTTCACCTCCGTAGAACCTGTGAAAGAAGTCAACATAGGGACCAAAGAGGACCCGAAGATGATCAAGATAGGAACTGTAATGGATAAAGAAAGAGAGGTATCACCAATCAAGCTACTCAAGGAGTACGCAGATATCTTTGCGTGGAAGTTAGGAGACATGACAGGGATTGATCTGAAGATAATCCAGCACGAACTTCGTATAAATCCAGGCACACCACCCTTCAGGCAGAAAGTGCGGAAGGTGGCACCAGAATATCATCAAGCGATCGAAAAGGAACTCCGCAAACTGTTATATGCGGTATTCATCAAGGAAGTCAAATATCCGACGTGGATCTCGAACATGGTCATCGGGCCAAAAAATAACGGAGGAGTAAGAATATGCATCGACTTCACCAACCTCAACAAAGCGTGCCCAAAGGACAATTAACCACTTCCAAGCATCGATCAATTAGTTGAAGCAGTCGAAGGGTATGAATAACTATCATTCATGGATGGATACTCTGGTTACAACAAAGTAGCTTTGGCAGAAGAAGATCAACAACATACAACATTCTACACCCCGCACGACCTCTATTGTTACACAAGGATGCCCTTCGGACTTCGAAATGCAGGGGAAACATACCAGAGGATGGTTGATGCTATATTCAAACCATGGATTTGGAATACTTTAGAAGTCTATGTAGATGATATGCTCGTCAAAATCAAGTTGCGCAAGGATCACCATCAAGATCTGAGGGACATCTTCGAGGCAATGAGGAAACACCACATGAAAGTGAACCCAGAAAAATGCACATTCAGTGTCACCTCAGGAAAATTCCTTGGGTATCTAATGACGAAGAGGGACATCGAAGTAGATCCCGCAAAGATCCAGGCACTACAAGAAAAGTCGCTTTTAGTGGCAAAATATTGTGTCACGAAAACCAATTTCTTCGTTGCCAAAAGAATTCAGCGGGGCAAAAAATTTCATCACCTATAGCGAGTCGTTGAAAGTGTTATGTGACGTCCTTAAGAAATCGTCACCGAATTTTTTTAATTAGCGACATAAGTGTTTTTGGCACCAAAACTATCTTTTCGTGAGCAAATAAAATGGACACTGTTCACTAATTTTGTGATGAAGAATTTTTTCACTCTTGGTATTTTTGGTGAGGAAAATATTTTATCACTTAAAATTGCTTTAGCCGCGAAATTTGTTCGTCTCGAAATATACTTATAGTGAAGAAAATAATTCGTCACATAAAATAATTTTAGCCGCGAAATTTGTTCGTCTCAAACTGTACTTATAGCGAAGAAACAAGATCATCACGTTAACGGTTTTAACCGCGAAATTTGTTCGTCTCAAAATATACTTATAGTGAAGAAACAAATTCGTCAGCTAAATAATTTTAGCCACGAAACCGTTTCATCTCTGAAAATATAATGATTTAGCAGCGGAATAACTTTCGTCTCAAAATAAAAAAATTAATAACAAAATTTAGTCGTCTTTAAAAATATGTATAATGACCAATTAGCATTGTCTATGTAGGTCATTTCAATAACGAATATCATCGTCTCCGAAACAACTTTACCTACACATATAATCGTCTCCAAAATAATTTTTGTGAAAATGTCATTCGTCTCAAAAGTTATTAGAGACACAACCCTGCCCTCACCGTAACTATTTTCTCATCATACCAAACTTGTCACCATTTTTTCTTTGGTGACTAGCCTATATTTATAATTACACAAAAAAAAAATATAAACAAATAAACATTTAAGGGCTTTTTACAAAAATAGGCCCGTTTTTTTGGTGCTTTTCATTTCTAGGCCACTTTTTTTATTTATTGCTAGACTAGGCAAGTTTTGACCAAAAGTGATGGATAGAAAGTTAGCTACAGTTATCTTCCAGTTGTCCATATCTTCTTAGCTAAAAAGACGTTTTAGTCCTTCAAATCTTCATCAACGACACAGATTGCATAATAAAGAGAACGGCTGAGATGTAGTGCTAAGCCATACTCTTCCTACACACAATTCATCAGTTGCAGTCACTTCGTAGACTACTTCAGTTGAACTCTATTCAACACTATTACTTCTATCAAACATCACTTCTACAAATCAAACTCTACAGCTCAGCTACAATGTCAGAACTAAAAACTCCCAAGACATCAACATCAGCTCATCTCATTCGCCACAATGATATCTTCCATATTCTCAACTACACTTTCACAGTATTGATACCAATCTCATACCCTGTAATTCACATTTACCCCATAACTTCGCAGTTCAGCTCCCTTAACCACTCCATGACCCTGTACTTATCACACTGACAACACCTGGAACTCCTTCTCAGCACAACCTGCACCACCACTTGCAATCTGAACTGCAGGTACAATCCACAAACCATCTAGAGATCACAATTACATCCACAACAGGTACAATCCACTCCAAAAACTTGACCTGAGAAGCCATAGCATCATCCCGATAGAGTTGATAATAATGGGATGCAGCTTCTTTTCCAACTGTGTAACCAACCACAGCTCCAAGACCCAGAGCTAAGACGGCACCTATTAGTAAAAAGTGAAAATAAATGTGTAAATATGTTAATACAGGTAAATCCCATTCCTTACTAGATACATTCAAATTCTTTCTTTTTACTATCCTGGCAATGCACACAAGTTGAATGGTTTTGAATGTGATAATAAAGTCAACATAGTCGCTTCCAGTGTTAAGAAAATTCGCTACATTTAGAGTCCTCTAAGGGACTCAACTGAAGATACTGGTTATTCAAAGTTTCAATTCAAGGGATCCAATTTTCAGCAATTTCACGCAATTGTTCAAATACAATGTTTGCAGGAGAGCATGGTAAACATGGTACTTAACGGAAACAGCTTGTACTTTTACTATGGCGACCATATTCCAAAACTACACCAACCAAGGGGTAATTCAAAATCTAGTGCTAGCAAGAACACCCCTTTTAATATAAACTAGTATAGCTAGTTTTAAACGATGGTAACACTAACCCCAGATCCCCCATAATTCAACATCGGAACTTCATATATTATGGGTAGAAACTAAGGAGACTAAGGAAGTCGCTAAACCACCACCTGACTGCTTAAAATTAAAGTTGGACGCTTCTCCAGAGTAATAATCACTGTTTTGCATATTCTTAAGGGATTATGCAGGACATTTCCATGCAGCCAGATAAATCTATACAAGAGACGGCAGTGCCAAGCAGGCCAAACCTAGGGCATCTATTTCTCTAGAATGAACACATACGAGGTCACAAAACATACTGAAAGGATGCTAGATATCACTCACACAAATGTATGGAGAGCAACAACGGGATTGAATAGCACTAATAATCATTAGCCAATGTCAACCGAAATCGAAAAGATCTGCTACTTTTGCTGCTTTCCTTGCATTTTCCACCTGAAGAAGAGTCGGTGAATCACCACAACCACAACAGTAAACCACAATTACAACTCCATTCTACATTGATCTCAATTCTGGTTCTATTCTCAATCAAATAAATTGAATACTTTAATCAGCTCAATTAAAAATACCAGAATTAGAAATAATTAGAGACTTACCCAGCAATTCACGTTCTCTGAATTGTTAAATCACCAAATCATTTCCACACAGAACCTAATTCCTGTTTTAAGGAAGAACATAAACCCTAACTGACTACTTCAAGACCTGAACTGTCGTTCAGGCTTTCTGTCGAACACCTTTGTGTGTGTGAAAATGGGAACTCAGAGATGGCAATTTTGCTGTTGTATGAGCTCCCCTTTAACCTGCAATCGAATTGGAGATAAACCCATTCTCGTGTACCTTCTCAAATACACATACATTCACTAATCAGTCACCATTCATCCAACACCAAAATACTCCCATCATCACCAACAGTTCTCAATCTTCATAACAAATTCTATCGAACCCTTCTCTCGGTTTCCTGACTTCAATCAACTCCAGCACCACCACCAATCTTCTTTAATCTTGAATTACTTTTCATTGTTTCCATCAATTTAGCATTAACAGCTTCTACATACTCTTCTCATATAATTGAAATCACCAGCAAACCCTAATTCTTTGATTCATCTGCAGGACAGCTTCAATCAAACATCAATTAGAACAAACCCATCTTCTAACTTCTTCTTATTCATCCTCAAATTAAACTCTGATTCCATTTCCCAGAAACCGTAACTCAATTCCCAATTATTCTCCCAGAACTGCTTCATATCATCAATTCATCAACAACCCCTCTTTTCCTCATCCATTAAGATCTCAATTCATTTCTCAATTTCATGCCAAACCCTAACTCTGATTTTATCACATTAATCCCGAAACCGTAAAATCTCTAATTGATTTTCTCCATAAACCTCAACCACACCATCTTCTTCAACAATCATACCACCTCAACATCTGATGTACTTAGATAGACATAACACACAACTCACAGAGAGTCAGCAGAAAACAAACGGAGGATGATATCAGAAGAATCATTCAAAACCAGCACCAAGAACCCAATTTCAGTTCGAATTCAACCCTAGTCTTCGATTATCGAAACCATCACTGCCAAACACCATCAATACTTTCTTCACAAACTGAACCTTAATCTACTTTGCTTCTCAATTTCTATCAAACCCTTTTTCTTCACTAATGAGCAGAAGAAAGAAAACGGAAGGAGAAGAAAACAAAGAAGAAGAATATAAGAAGAAGAAGAATGAATTAATCCTCGATAGCAACACGTGATGTCGTCTGGTTCTCAGATAATTAGGCTCGAGTGGTTTATCATGGCCGTTCAATTAATCCTCGAGATATCGTCTTAGTTAGATTAGGCTCTCAGATAGCAACACGTGGACATCTTATCTAGTGTGACTGACACACACGTGTGAAGGACATTTCAGTAATCTTACCACATCCATGAGATATCCCTATATGATATTTTGGCGAGATATTGACAAGTCAACGCGATAAATTGACCGAGATGGTTAAAGTGGATGTAATCCGTTTAACTTTCCTAGTTTTGCAAGAAATAAAAAAAGTGGCCTAGAAATGAAAGTGAGGGTCCAGACCAGGCATACTTCTGCATATAATCCAACATTTAAATAAATAATATAAGTTGAATAAAAAATGATTACCCATTAAAAATAATTTTTTTATACAAGATCCAAACTTGAAAAAATCTGATAAATAAATAGATAAACATCACTACTAGAAAAGAAAAAAAAAATTCTAAGACTAAAACATTAATGTGACTGCATTAAACTTTCAGTTACATTAGCAGTAATGTTGTTCAGCCCGAGAGAACGCATCATCATATCCTGCATGTTTCTTATGACCCTTTCGTTGTATTCTTTCATCTTTTTGATATCCTAATTCTAGGCGCGTATTTGCTCTTCCTGAGCTTGAATTCTATCAGCATGCGCTTATAACATTTCATGAATTCCTTCATTGTTAGAAACAATGGTCAAAGAACACGTCGTCGCTCATTGCGCTTAAATGCTACAGAAGTAAAACACCAAAAAGAAAAGAAAAGGGAAATGTAATAAGTACCCTCAGAAGATGAAGTTGCTGGAGCTGGTTGTTCATTGTTGTTAGCCATTTTTCACCTGGGATGCTGGGCAATGAAACAACACCATGATTAAAAGAACAACTAAGAAACCACAGACAAAAACATGAAAGTTTGATGATGCATATATATCTTTTTCAAACAACAGAATACAAAAGGAACATAAAGGGGCAGAGCAAAGCTTAAGGAATATTAGGAGATCAAAGAATTACAAAATTATGGTTCGCATATATGAAAGTGAAGACTAATGTGAGATCTAGATAGAAAGTACCTTCAATCAGTATCTTGTGTGAAAAACTTGAGAACTTTGGGGCTGTATTTATAGGAGAGAAAATGAAAGATCAAGCGGGGAAAAAATCGCCCAGCTTTTTTTCCCTTTTGATTTACATGGCGCCAAAAAATTGAAGATTAACCAAATTCGAAATGGTTCCTTAGCTTGTTTTATCTGATTTTAAAACTAAGGTTTTTCTGTTCATATCTTCTTTCCAAATGGGTGAATATTCTTCTCCTCAAAATTCGAAAATTCTCATCCAAAATAATTCTTAACAAGGAAGATTTACCTGTATAGAACGAATTTAAGATTCACTGACAACCATATGATCTGCTCATCTACCTCATTTAACCATTCATCCCTCAAAAAAAAATTCTTGAAAATCTTTTGAGAAAATCTTCAGCCAATTAAATCCTTATTTCTAGTCAAATATCCCTTCTACACGATCTCTATATTTTAGGTAATCAAATAACAAAAAAGAAGAAAAACTCGTCTTCTTTATTTTAGGAAAGAAGAAGAAAATTTCTCTGAGATTTTCGATAGAAAAGAGGTAAAATTTTTATGAGATTAATGTGCTGAAACTATATTCTGGAGAAGTTGTATCACACACTTCGTGATGCACTAAATTAAGATACATCAGACCTTTCATCCAATGGGAACTTGTCAGGCATTATTCAAAATCTTTAAGCAAATAATTTTTGTTTTTGGTAGTAAAAGTTGGCTTTGTGATATCCAAAAATCAATGTTTTTTTTTTAAGAAGATAATTTTGTTTTTCGCAGTAAAGAGTGGCTTTGTAAATTCATCCTCAGAGTAACCTAGAGGGCCGCTAGGTCTTAAGGAGAATGCATTTTAATACTTAGAAAATGAGTTCGTGTAAGGATTTTAAGGTTACCCGGTGCATTTTAGGACGTGCTAACAAATTTCAAGAGCGGACTGATAAATCCCAAGTCGAGATGAAATTTTTTCAATCACAGGTAGATTGTATTGCACTTGTGGATGAAATTCGTATTAAGTGGCGAAATCACAAAAGAATATTTGTTCAATAAATCTTGAGATCCAGCCTTTACCTTCATTACTTGCTCCTTCTTTGTAAGGTATAGAGGAGAAGCATAAATGACCATGTGTTGCCTTACAACTCAGTTACTTAGGGTGAGATGGTAAGATTATTGAAACAAATGAAAAGATACTACACAAATTTAATGTTCTTTTAGTATATTTTAGTTACACTGGTAATTTAGGATTGGTATTTAAATTCTTGGTTCACAAGATAAATTTTTCATGTAGTAACGCATTTATGCTTGTAGTTAAATCTGAATTTGATGAAAAGATCGAGTCAAAAAGTAAATTTTGATTGCAAATAAAAATATACTTTGAGTGTATATGCATAATGACCACTTAAACGATTGGAGGCTGATGAAGTACTCAATTTCTCAATCAAAAGAAATTTGGATAAATATGAGTGAAATTTGCGGAAATTCTCGTGAGATTGTATATATATGTATATATACAATATCATACTAGATGACCACTTTTACAGCTGGAAGCCAGGAACTCAACTTCTTAATAGGAAGAAATTTGGAAAAATTAAAGAGAGCTCATAAAACATTATAGTGATATTGTACATTTATTGAAATAAATAAGAAGATATCGAGGATTCAAATAGAGTTTACAAGTTTTTGCCTCACTGGACAAATTGGAGTTGGGATATGCATTGAGATTTAGATTCTTGGCTTACAAGATAAAATTTTGGTACAGTAATACATTTATTCTTGAGTTTAATTTGAATTTGATGAAAATTTCGAGTCACTGAGAAAATTTTGATTATAGATAATCATAGTATTTTATGTACATATGCATGCTTCAATCAAATTCACATCTTCTTCTTTCTCTTGACGGCTCAAGGTGAAGTTCAATTCAAGTCTTTTAAGGTAATCATACTGATGAAAGAATCGGGTCACAAAGTATTACAAATAAATAAGAATATAGTTTATGTGCATATATTTGCATAATGACCACTTTCACGATGGGAGGCGGAGGATGTACTCAATTGAAAGACCTTCAGACAAATTAGAGTGAAATCTGAGAAAAATTTATACATATATATATATATATATATATATATGTATATATATATAATATTTTAGTTTTATTAGACCTTCAGACAAATTGTATGACCACTATTATGGTTGGAAGCCAATGGAGAACTCAACTTCTCAAAAGTAGGAAATTCGAATAAATCAGAAAGATCTTGGAAAAAGATCGATTATAGTCAAATTGTAGAATTATTGAAAGAAATGAGAAGATAACGAGGATATTTCAAAACGAGTTAACAAGGTTTTGTCACACTTGAAAAATTGGAGTTGGGGTGTATATTTTTGAGTTACAAAATAAATTTTTGGCACAATGTTATATTATTTTTGTATTTAATTTTGAATTTTGTGTAACTTGCAGAAAAAAATTTGATTGTAGATGATAGTGTTTTGTATACATATGCAAGGTATTTTTGGAATTGAGGCCATTGCATCAAATTGAAATATATTATTTTAGCATGTTCTTGCATAAATTTTTAATTAAATCGTCCTAATTCTTGTCAATGATTTGCATTTAGCGGTTGCCAGCCAATTTTTTTGAAATGGGTGTTTAATTAAAAATATACCAAATTTTGCGACTGCCAAACACGTTTCACGTACCATATCAAGTACCAATGTCATAATGACCTCAAAAATACAAAAACGATACAATGCATCAATAACACTAGCTTATATCACCCGTAAGTGATATGATAAGCATATGTGTGTTTAGTAATTAATTTTTGTCATTCTTTAGCAAATTAAATTTGTATATATTAAATGATCGTTTTCATGGTGGAGACTGATGAAAACACAACTTCTCATTCGGAAAAAACTGGAAAAATTAGAGTGAAGTTGGAAAAAGTTATAACGAAATTGTAAGATTATAAATATAATCCTATTTTTTTTTGTAAACAATAAATATCAATCACAAAAAACTGGAAAAATTAGAGTGAACATTGGGAAAAATTATAAAGAAATTGTAAGATTATAAGTGTAATCCTATTTTTATTGTAGATAATAAATCTCAATCGGAAAAAACTGAGGAAAAATTAGAATGAAATAGAAAAAACTATAAGGAAATTATAAGACTACAAGTGTGTCCTCTTTTCATTGTAGAAATAAAAAAAATAATTTATTTTAGTCACCATATTTTATTTTGTAATATAGTCTACTTTAAATTATGTTCTTTTTAATATAGTCTATTTTAAATTACGTGCACTGCATTGAGTGAAAATTTGTTTAGGCTAATGTGAATCTAAAAAGAAAAAAGAAAAAAAAAAGGAAAATGCGGTTAGAAAAAGAAAAAAAAGCTTAAAAAAAATGGAGAATTTTGTGTTTCTCCCTCAAAATAAATGGTTATTTTACCAGGGTGTTAGTCCTCAAGGGAGTTGGGGGAGTTGGGTGTAGTTGTGTTTTTTCCCGTTAGTCGTGAGGGAGTTCGAGGGAGTCTCTTAAAATCCCCGTTAGTCGTGGGAGAGTTTAGAAGAGTCTCCCCAACTCCCTAGAAAACCCCGTTAGTCGTGAGGGAGTTTGAAAGAAACTCTTAAACTCCCTGTTAATGGTAAAAATTAGAATGATAGGGAGTTTTTTTTTTTTGGGAGTTCTGGGGAGTTCTAGGGAGTTTGTAGTGTATTTTTGCCTCACTCCAAATCTCTCAAAAAAGTAGAGATTTTGGGAGAGTCTCTCAAACTCCCTACACTCAACACACCAAACTCTCTCAAACTCCCAATACTCTCTTACAATCCCTCAAAATCCCCAAGATTCAAAATACATTAAACTCCCTCCAACTCACTCGTGGACTAACCCCCTGTACGTTTCCCCCATTTTAAATTGATAATTGGTGAATCCCCCTCTCAGTCATAACTGTCGTTATCGTTACTTAATCGTGCACGTATTGTTCACGTGTGTGCCATTAAAAAAATATTAGATTTACATTTTAATCTAATCCGACGGTCCTCAAAAAAGATCATACTCTAACCCTAAAAACATCAAGTATCGATGTATCATCGTCCTCGTTGTCTCCATTACATCCATATCAGTGAGACTATGGACCATAGGCGAAACTTAAAATCCCATTTTGTTTCCCAAGTCTGCAAAATCCCCTTAACCAAAAATCAAAATTCCCTACAAGTAAATACTAATTAAACAAATAAATCTTCACCGTAATTCGACTAAAATTTCACAAACAATTAAAAATTCCAATTGAAGAATCAAGATCAATTTAAATGTAATTTCTTATGTAATTCCACTTTTGCAATTAAGGCACTGATCATTTTTTTCATTCATTTGATCAAACATTCTAAGGGACATCTCAACATCACCTGCTCAGGCAAAAAAAAATAAAATAAAAAAATCAATCATTATTAAGAGAACACCCATGTCCCAACTTAATTTGTTCAACAAATCAAAACATTCACTATGATCCCCATTTAGCACAACCCATCAGTAACCGAATCCATTTCCTACACTTCACAAAAAAATTCAATTGATCTTTGTATTTTTCCGATCTAGGGTTTGAGAACATTAAAAAATTGGTATTCATTATTAACAGAACTACAATTCTTGATTCTATTGCACCCGATTGATTATTTGAAAGATTCTGGATTGGGATTGTGTGTGGGGTTGCAGACTTGGGGGAAGTTACAGAAATTTTGACGGAGACGGAGAGGAAGAAATGATCTTTCAGATCTCTATCACAATCTCTCTTATTTGGTACACCACGTGTTACCTTATTGGAATGGTTTCTTTAGATATCAACACTTGTTAAGCTTTCAAAATAATATACACTTGCACTGCACATGCCCGATTAACCAAGTGATAACGACAGTTATGACTGTGAGGGGGTTTCACCGATTATCAATTGAAAAGGTGGGAAACGCAAAATAGCCACTTATTTTGCGGGGAAACACAAAATCCCCCATAGAAAATATTTTGCTCTAAGTAAGAATTTACTACAATCAGATTTCGATGCCTCGAAGCTATTTCAGGCATGCCAAGGATCCAAGAGGTCTCTTGGATAACTGAACGGTTTAGTAATTATGGAGTAACTTATTAAGATACAGCTGGCTACACCATGTTATAACCCGGCGGAGTCTCCCATATTTGTTTCTAGATGGAAATCTCTCGTTCTTCTCTTCTTCCCTAATTGTCGTTTCCGTTCTTCCCTAAAGTAAAGAAAGCGTAATCGAAATTGCTGATTAATGTTGAGGATTAATGATGTAATCAAGAGTTTGAATGGGTTAGGAATTGGGTTCTAAAGTTCGATTTCAAAGCAAGTTAGGAAAAGATTTGGAAACAGCTGAAGAACTGCTGCGAATTTGATTTAGCTTGGATTTCTTATTTTAGCACAATCAAATTCGTCACATCTTCTTCACTCTCTGGACGGCTTAAGGTGAAATTGAATTCAAGTCTTTCAAGGTAATCGTTCTGTTTTAAGTATTTCAATGTTTAATTAATCAAATTAGGAAAAGGGGTTATTAATGTAGACAAATTTTCCTTCACATCCAGGAAGAAAAGAAGTAGAATTTTAGTCGGCTGAAGAAAAAGGGATATAGACGAGGAAGTGTTGCCAAAGAAAGGTTTGTGTTCTTCTATTAACAATGATTAGCCTGGATGGAGTTGTTAATCATATTTTCTCTCTAAAATTTTTGATAAAATAATTAACGGTGTTCAGTTCAATTCAGAAGAATCGAGAATTGGGAAAATCAAATTTAAGGCTTTTGATTTGGATGGACATCAAATCTCTCGTAGAGCAAAGATTATGATTATTACGCTAAGGTAACTGATTTCCAAATCCCTCTCTATTTTATTGATTTGACTCAAATTTTTGTTGGTATTGTTAGGTCATTGATTTGTAGTGGGAACAATTTTTCTATGTCAATCTTGCATTGGAATTTTGAAAAGTTTGTGCTGTGCACACTTTCATGTTTTGGAGTTGGGATTTGGGTTAATGACAAAGTTACTGGACACAAAATATGATGGGACAAGAATGTTAGGTCGCCCTTTCCAATTCAGTGTTTTAGGTGGAAATGTTGTGAGATTAACATGACAGCCACGGTCAAGTATGGGTATTTCTTTTCGTTTTTTTTTTAAGTAAAACACTATGAGATGGGTGTTGGCTTTACTGTGGATAGATGCCTGGGACTGTAGAGAGGGTAATTTGTTAGTTAAGCGATTTGTGGATTTAAAAATATGCTAGAGATTTGAAACTGCGAATGTTACTTATAACTTATATGTTTATCACGACAAAGTTTGTTAAGTAGAGTTCTCACATCTTGTTGGAACCATATAGGCAGTCTTGGCTCATACAAACTGTACACACTGTAATTGAATATCTTAGGATTTTGATAGTGGATTTTGTTGTATTACATTAATTTAATGACAGTCAAGTGGTTAGGGAGGTTTAGCTGGTTTTATATATACTCAAGAATTTCAAGTTACAATTTCGTTCAATCTATGGACTGACCACCAAGGACAGTTAGCTTTGGTGCGAATTTGTGTTTTATTTTTCTTGTGGAATGGTATTAGTACATGTTCTGTCTGCCCCCATATATGCTAGTATGTGTTTGTGATACCTTTTTTTTCTTTTATTTTTGAATCAAGGATAGATTAAAGCTGGATGCATGAACCCAACAAATTGAGCAAAGAGTTTCGGTCTGGTGTTAATTCCTTTATTGAGATGACCAAAAAGCATCTCATAAGAAACAAAAAGGACAAGTGACTCCACGGAAGAAAAATCTTAAAACAGATTATGATTTGACATGTTTAAATGTGAGTAATACGTGGTTTAAGAATGAACCATGTCTTATCGCATCGGATACGCGACAAGTGTTCTACCTGGATGATCATAAATTCGGAGCAGACTGGAAAGTGGTTCAAAAGATGCATCACAGACATATATGAGACGTACGTGGGATGTTCCTGAAATGGCTGATGATGATGATGTAGAAGAAGATGTTTATCAACAAACTTGGGATGTAACAGTATCATCACTCATACAAGAAGATAATGTTGGAGTAGATAAACTCCGTAGAGATGATGTGGAGGCAGAGTTGGTAGATGCAGAGATTGTACTTGCAGCTGATATTGATGTGGATGATGTTCATGTCGAGGAAGAAGATGAGACATTGGTTGATTATAATGACTCGGAAGACGTGCCCGTTGACAATGATTCAGATTTAGAGGATCAGTTAATTGCATTTTATTTTCTTAAAAATAGTTGTTTGGTTTGATAATTATTTTGATTAGAACAATAGCTCATAACACCGCTATTTTGAGAATAATTAGTTTAATCATTTTTAAGTAAATAAAATGATTCAGAGGTTCTAGCCGTACTTCCGATGATTCAGAGATTGGTTATTTTTGTTGTTTGGTTGGATTTCAACAATCTTCTTCGTGTCAGCTTTACTACGCAGTTCTTTTTTTTCTTTTGTGTTTTTTGTGTCTTTTCTGTTCCCATTGTGTTGGCATAATTTAAGGTGCTCAAACAGGGAAAATATTTTGATCTAACACTGCTAGATCATGTTTGATCAAGCAGCATGTAAGCCAGACATTTGGGTATTTTTTGTTTTCAACAAACTCTTATGTTAACCCGATTTATCTTTTTCGCCGGTGTTTTAGCTACCGTGTAAATTACAGGAAGAATAGTGTAAATTACAGGAAGAATAGTTCCTCAAATTTTCAGATGATGATGACGGCCATGAAGAATAGTGTAAATTACCGGAAGAATAGTTCCTCAAATTTTCAGATGATGATGGCGGCCACGAACGAGGGTTCATACTAAAATTTAAGAAATCCTTCACTCACATGGTCCTAAAATTTTCAAAAATCCCTCGATAACATGTTCCACAAATACGCCACTGATTAACAAAGTTTGGGGCTTATCGGAGTATGGAGGAGATTTTAATTTTCTAATGAATACTATCAATTTTTGCAAGGTTTATGATGAAAAGTAAGATTATTTTCTTTTGGTGGTGATCTTGCTCTTGTACTCAGGTGGAAAATATTTGGGTACCAACTAATTTCTTGAAATACTGATTGGCTACTGATTAATTTAGTCAAACAATGCGTAAGTACCCATTGGTTTTGTTACACAATAATTGGGTACTGATCAAATTGGTGAAAAAATGTATGGGTTTTGGTAGAATTTTAAAGGAGAGGCAAACGGTTCATCATCATCATCATCGCATTCGTGGTAGTGGTTTACCGAACGTGTTTGGTTTTGTAGATTTATGTTTACACAGGTTTATCATGTATTAAAATTTTCATGATATATTTCACAAAGTTAGGATAGATAACTATTACCTAGCTCTGATGATCAAGGATACAAGGTTTAGAATAGAATGGAAGTTGAGGTATTGGTTCTGATGGTTCAGATCGAAGGAGAGGGAATATGAGAAGACAAAAAGAGAAAAAACTTCTTTGATTACTATTGAAAGTTGAAGAAACGGGTATATAATGCTCATCCATATCCAGTAAAAAAAAGAAAAAAGATCTTATACATCACTAAACATATTGTAACTAAAAGAACAGCAACACAAGTCGACTGTGAAAAGAAAAGAGATAACCGTGGTTAACCTAGGAGTTTGCTGAGGTCATAACAGCCAAAATGTCTGGTCTACATGATGCTAGATCAAACATGATCAAACATGATCTAGCAGCGCTAGAGCAAAATGGTTCCCCTCAAACAGTTGGTGATCCTACCGAGTTTTCCCGATTAACTTGAAATGGCAAAACATGAAATTGTTGTCCAGGAAAAGGAAGGCTGGTTGCACCAGACACACTGTTATTCAATCTAGATTCACCAGGTCTATGGAGCATTGATTTTTTCAATATTTTCTCATTGAAATATATAAGATTCACCGGGTCTATGGAGCATTAATTTTTTCAATCTTTTCTCATTGAATGACGTAACCAAATGACTACTTGTACGTGTCCTCTTGTGAAAAATTGCTTCGACAAGTAAATTGATTCTCTAGTTTATAAGTTTATCTAATTTATAAGTTTAAGTATTATATTCTAGTGATAAAATATATTATTACCAAAAACTTATTCTTTAGCATCTATGTAATTTTTTGTCACCATAAAGAATTCTTTGTGACAACATTTTAGTAATCACTGAAATCACAAACTGCAGTGAAGTTATAGTGTCACTGAAAATGGCTAAAGCGAAAAAATCTAGTTCGTTGCAAATGTTCTTTCTTGTGATGATTAGAAATTGTTACTATATAAATATTTGCAACCAAACAAGCTGATAGTCACTAAAAATAAATATAGTGTCAAACATTTAGTATCGTCACCATAAAATTAGTTAGTGACGAATAAATGTGGTCAGTATAAAGTTTTCTTTTGTAACGAAATTTATATATTATCACCAAAAAGATTTTATGTCAATTTTTTAGCATCATCATAGACTTAAATGGTGACAAACACATATAACCACAGAAAACTTATTAGTGACTAGACATTATTTCGTCTCTAACTAAAGTCACTAAAAACTTATGAGTGACGAAACCCTAGTCCCGTCGCGGAAAACCTAACAACAGTGAGAAAAATTATTTTGGTCACAATAACTAAGCTTTAGCAATGAAATATTCTTCGCTGCAAAAATTATTGTCACCAAAGCCATGTTTTCTTGTAGTGAGGCCATCGTAGGAATGCCATCCCCGAAGAACCTCAAAGAAGTTCAGAAGCTCAACGGATCCTTAGCAGCTCTAGGTAGATTCATCGCCAGGTCATCGGAAAAATGCAAACATTTCTTCCACATCCTCAAGAAGGGTAGTAAGTTCGAATGGACCGTTGAGTGCGAAGAAGCTTTCCAAAAGATCAAGGAATATCTAGCCACGATCTCGATCCTGCAAAAACCTGACCCCAATGAGGTACTGGCGCTTTACATAGCAGCAACAGAAGATGCCTTCAGCACGGTACTGGTCAAAACAAACACGAAGATAGAGCATCCCATTTACTACGTCAGCAAAACTCTCAACGCAGCAGAGAGAAATTACACGAAAATCGAACAGCTCATCTTGGCTTTGGTGTGGGCCACCCAAAATCTAAGGACCTACTTCCTGACTCACTATATCCGCGTCTCATGCAAAGCACCATTGGAGGCAGTCCTCAAAAGCGCAGGGAAAGTAGGAAGAATAGCAAAGTGGAACACCCATCTCGACCAATTCAACATCATCCATGAAGTCCAACACTCCCAAAAGTCACAAGTCTTGGCGGATTTCCTAGCGGACTTACCCCTGGACAATGACGAAGAGGTAAGGGACATACCAGAAGTTGACGAAGGCAAAGATCCAGTTGACATTCTCGAACCTTCAAACCCAAGACGATGGGAGGTTTTCGTTGATGGATCGAAGAATAGGGAAGGTGCCGGTATAGGCATTGTAATCACCACCCCCACTGGGGACAGGATCGTGAACGCATTCAGGCTGGAATTCAAGGGGCACACCAATAACATCGTTGAATACGAAGCTGTTGTACATGCTCTTCGTTTGATAATAGAAATGGGTATAACCAATGTGCGCCTAACAAGCGATTCGCAATTGGTCATACGACAAATAGGGTTAGAATACAATATTTATGATGAGACCCTGTCAGCATACATGGCTCTGGTCCAGACTTTGGCATCCAAAATACCAAACATTAGGTTCCGACACTTATGCAGAAAGGAACTTAGACACGCCGATGCCTTAGCCTACGTATCGTCCATGTTAAAGAACGAAGACGTCAAGGCAATCAAAATAACTAGAGTATACGAACCCTCAGACATTTTCCAGGAATTCTGCGCTGCAAATCGAGAAGACAGTGTAGGGGAAGGTATCTCTGACGATGATGTAGGGGAAGACATCGCCGATGACTTTCAGGAGGATGATATCATGACGAGAGCTAACGAAGACGAAGACTTCAGTAATGAAGAAGATTGGAGATCTGAAATTCATCTATTTCTCAAAGAAGGAACTGCCTACGGACCTAAAGCAGGCTCGAAAAATACAATCAAAAGCAGGGAGGTAAGATCTAAGAGATGAAATTTTGTACAAAAAATCCTTCCTCGGACCTTTGTTAGGCTGCTTATCAAGAGGAGAAGGGCATCGGGTTTTGAAGGACATACACTATGGGGGCGCAGGTAACCATAGCGGGATGATATCCCTGGAAGACAAGGCAAAAACTCAGGGGTATTACTGGCCAACGATGAAACGAGATGCGGCGAGAATGTCAAGAAGATGCGAAGAATGCCAGCGCTTTGCGAAAAGGATCCACGCACCTGCAACAAAGCTGAAATCTGTGGATAGTCCTTGGCCTCTCTCAAAATGGGGTATAGATATCGTGGGTCCCCTGATCGAAGTGTCAGGAAATAGACGGTTCTTGATATTAGCCACAGATTATTTTAGTAAATGGGTAGAAGCTAAGGCCTTGGCAGGGACCCGCGACTCGGATGTCTTCACATTCATCTTCCAAAACATTATTTGCAGGTTTGGCATCCCAGCTGAGATTGTCTCCGACAATGTCAAGCACTTACAATGGAAAAACATCGACATGCTTTTCGATACCTTCAAAATCAGAAAGAACAAGTCAACACCCATATATCCTCAAAGCAACGGCCAAGCAGAAGCCACGAACAAGACCCTTTCCCTCATTCTCAAAAAGCAGCTAGACGAGCATAAGGGATGATGGTGTGAGCAATTACACAACGTATTATGGGCATACCGAACAACACGAAGATCATCCACAGGAGAATCACCGTTCCTACTCACCTATGAAGCCGAAGCCGTCATCCCTACATAAATCATCATGCCAACTACGAAGACCGAAGCATGGGAAAAGAACCTCATAGCGGATATGATGCTGGAAAGGCTTGATGATCTCGAAGAAAGAAGGGAGACGACACTGCAGAAGATGAAGAATTATCAACGAAGACCGGCAAGGGAATACAATAAAAGGGTTAAGCTTAGAAACTTTGTAGAAGGACAGTATATGCTGAGAACCATACCCCAATACCAGCGAGAGAAGAAGTGGGGTAAGCTAGCACCAACATGGGGAGGACCTTTTGTTATACACGATATCGCAGGAAATGGATCTTATTACCTGCGTAACCTAAAAGGAGAAGTCCACAGACACCCATGGAATGCAAAATATCTCAAGCCATACCATCCATGAAAAGCAATGCAGCTCTGCATCTGCGTGAAGAACACCAGAAGAAGAAGATGGTGCATCCGCTCGGCATGTTTCTATCTCTGGATGAGGAATAACAGACCTCAACTTATCAATCAAACAAGCTTTTCGCAAACTTTATATTGGGAAAAGTAACCACCTACAATATCTCAAGGTTCCCCTACCTGCGTCTATAACTACAGGGTCATGGGGAAGGCTTCCAATAGAGAGAGATACACAACTAATTAAGGAGGCAGCGTATCAGCGGAATAAATGCATGTAAATATGACGCATTACACACCAGGGAACGCTGCGTCAATACAACAAGATATTGGGGAAAGTAGATATCTACAATCTCTCAGGACTCCCCTATCATCGTCTATGAGTGTAAGACCATGGGGAAGGCTTCCAGAAGAAAGAGATACCCAACCAATTGCAAGGCAGCGGGTCAACGGAATGGGTGCATGTAAATATTTCAATAAAGCACCACATATCCTAGAACGCTGCCTCGACCCCCACCGTTTGGGAATCCTCTGGCCAAGGATTAGCCACCGGGGTGACAGGTCTCAAGACGATTACGAAGGTACCTACCTTCGGCATCGCTCTCAAACACTTCATCTTTTGTAACTCATTAATTCGTTACCTCTTAAATTCGATTAACTCAGTAATTAAACAATAGCTGAACTAATAATACAGCTAAAATGCAGGGTGTATATATCCAAATAAACGATGATCCATTCCATAAACTTTGATTACAAGTTCGGCAAAATAAACAAGAAATGAAAAATACATCAACAAATGGCCTGAAGCCATGTAATCAACAAAGATGAACTTTCTATAACAAGCAGAGGAATCTACTTGGATGACTCAGCTTTATCAACTGGGCTTTTCTTCTGCGACGAAGGCACGCTCCCACCCGAAGAAGGACCTGAAGAGTAAGTTAAGGGCTCAGGCATAGGACGACGAGGGTAATTCTTGACGATGCCATGCTTTGTCTTAAGGTCGTGCTCAATCTTAGCCAGGGTCTTGTTAGTTTCTTCGGATAACTGACAACGAGCCTTATAGGCGATGATGGTGTTCTTCAGTTCAGCCTGCGACAATAGAGATTACATCCGGGTTACTTTTTTAAACACCTCATTCGCTGCTTCATTCCGATATTCAGCTAAGTCCTTGTAATATGTAGCTTGGCCCTCCTGCTGCACTAAGGAAGATTGAGCCTTTTCAAGTTTTTCATTTGCAGCGCGAAGCTGTCCCTCGAGCTCTGAAAAAGAAAAGCACAAGGGGTTAGAACGATGGAACTTCAGAACCACACACGATAAAATAAATATATACCTTCGACATTAGCCGAAGCTATTTCATATTCATTAACAACAGCATCCCGGGCTTCGTAAAGAAAGTCATACTCATATGATATTTTCTTGTAATCCATTTGAAGGGTCGTAAGAGAAAATTGACACTCGTCTAACTCTACCTGCTTCATGGAATCCTGATGACGAAGGTGATTGACTTCGTTATTTATTTCTTATGTTCCTTTATTAAGCCTGTACATATTCATCTCAAGACTTCTCTCAGACTCAACTAAACGAGCCACGTCGGCCTGAGACGCGGTTAGATCTTTGCTAAGGGCATTAGCCTCAGTTCTAGCATCGTCTCTTTCCCGAACAAGACGCTGTACATAGTCCTTGGCTTCGGAATCCTGAGGTAAACGAGCCTGGCGTAACTCCTCCTCCAGATGAGTTACTCTAGCTTCTAGGGAAGAAGCATACTCACGAGCCTCACGAATATTATCGGGCGTCCACAATAGAGCACCATTAAACTGACGACGATCATTATTATAACTATTCTGCAAGTCGAAAAACAGGGTTCGTCTTTCTCTCCACTCAGCCACTAATGTATTATGCTCATTGGCACGAGCATTCCACTTATCAGCTTCGCTTTTAATCTTCTCTACTAATTCTTTGATACGGGAAGCTTGCCGAGTCTTCTCATTCCGAAGCCATATCAGTGCTTAGACATCACCCACTGGAGATAGGGTGGGGAGACTCAGACAGAACGCTAAGTACAGGAAAGGAGTGATGAAGAGGAAGATAACAAAAGAAAACGAACCTTTTGAAGACTAAGCATCTTTACGAGCCTGCTCCAACTCACTACGAACCAAGGCCAACTTATCAAGAAGCTTCTCTTCTTCAGCGCCAAGCTGTTCTTTTCCTTTCAGATGGTTCTTTATCTCAAGTATCTCTTTATCTCTGGCAGAGATAACCGTCTCAGCAGCAGATAATTCCTCTTCCCTATGGCGAAGCTTGGCTTCCAATTTAAGGGACTTTTCCTTGAAGAACTGGTACAGAATATGATTGCAGTGCTCGCTTCTCATCATCTGCGTTTCAAAGAGAGATGATTATTATATAACACAGCAGAACACCTTGCAATTCATGGGAAATTAAGACAACTTACTTCAAGCATCCGCTACTGAGGAAAACCATACTTATACCCATCAGCTATGGCCATCATGTCAACAATAGTAGATGGGGGGTCAACCAGAAGATTAGTAGACACAGCCCTCAAATCCTTATCCCACATGTTTGTAACTCTCTCTTCGGAGGACAGTTGCATTATCCGACGAGTATAGGCATCTGAATTCTTCTCACCAGGAAGTATTGGAGAAGGATTGGGTACGAACATCAAGTTCTTCTTCACCAGCCAATCAAGGATAGCATCATCACCCTCGCGCATTAAGGATTGCGGAAAATCCTCCAAGAGAGACTCAGTGGAAGCCTCACCAGCAGCAATATTCTTCCCAGCGTCAGAACTCTTTTCAGCTTCGGAATTTTTGCTAGCTTCCGCCTCCTTATTAGCAAGAGCATCTGCATCTTCGCCATCAGAACTCTCTTCCGCGTCGACAGTCTTCTCACATGCGGTATTCCCCTTGTCAGAGTTTCCAAGAACATCCCAATCATCGTTTGGGGAAATCAGAGAGAACTCCGAAGCAAGACCCATGGAAGCGCTTATATCAATTGGCTTACCCACGGAATAGATCTTTCCAAAAGAGAATTCTTGAATAGAAGGACCGCCACCAAGGGAAATTTCTTCTTCACCAGTACCACCGCCACCAGGGGAAATTTCTTCTTCACCAGTACCACCGCCAGAGGGGCAATTTATTCTTCACCAGTTCCGCCACTACCAGGGCCAAGTTCCTCTTCGGCAGCTCCACTAACACCTTCGTGATTCTGGGGAGAAGACTCAATACGCTCCTCTTCGTCAGTCAGTTCCTCCTCTTCAACAAATTCTTCGTTCACAGGGCTGTTAACCTCATCAGAAACTTCTGTCTCGTCAATAACAGCAGTAGAAGATTGCATGGGCCCAATTTTCTTCTTCTTCGTCACCTACAGAGTAATATGAAATTATTCTGAAGGTTATTTCCTTCTTCCCTTGAGAAAATATTTTTTTCAAATCAAGAAGTAAAGGGGCAAATATAAGAAGAAGCCATACCTTGACAGCAGCAGTACTCTTCGAAGGAAGGGTGACATCAGAACTTTCTTCCTCATCCGCGTCGACAACATCGAAGGCATACTCAAAATTTATACCTTCAGAATTCAATCGCCAGGGGCATAAATTTCCATAACGAGATGGAAAAGTCTCACGAGCTTGACTACCGGCAACATGGCGCCACCCACACGGACCAGGTACCCAGTCGTAAGTCCAAGGACCGATAACTTCAATAATAGTAGCGTGCCACTCATAGTCATGATCACGCTTAATCCTCTCACGAGCAGGAAAAATCTTCCGCTGAGTAGACCCTTAGGTACCAGTAACGTACTTCAGCTTAGCATCACTCACCTCACTTAAGAGACTAATTTCACCACGAGGAGCAGCAATATTATGAAGGCCAACACTCCATGGCTTACGATTCCTACTGTTAATGTAATCTCCGAAAGAATTATTGAAATTCTGGGGAGTATACCAGTCTCTCTCAGCAGGGTTAGGAACATAGCAGGTCATCATCATTTCACCTTTACTCCGAAGATAACATTCTTTAAGAGCGCGAATATAGTTCCTAGTCAGCTGCGGCACAGAGCGGCTATGGGTGTGTGGAGTTGAACCCTCGCGGTTATCCAATATATCATAATAGAAAGATTCGCCTGACTTGTATAATGGAAACATGATACCAGCTTCGAAGGCCCCCACCGTAGTCAGCAAATGGAATTCATCGTATTTATACTTCGAAATCAGATCATAAGTAAGTTCATCATCGGGAGCATAAAACCTAACTTCGAAAGCGTCTAGTTCATGCTTTGCCTTGAACGCGGCAAGATCTTTATGCTTGAATGTGACCTTCTTCTTACCAACCGTGACACTTCGAATTACTGGGGCAGCGTCCGAATCATCAGAAGGATCTGACGAAGGCTTCTTCGGAGGACTTATATCCGAGGCTTTCCTCTTAATGGGGGGATTCTTTGATAAATCAGTCTTCGAGGCAGTAGCCTTAGTAGATTTTTCTTTAGTAGGGACTACTGTAGGTGGAGCTGAAGGCCTCTGGTGGAGCATCGAAGGTGGGGCAACAGAACGAAGAGGTGGAACATCCAGCGGTTCAGCGCGATGAGGAGAAGAAGTATGTGTATTTATTGTCCCGGCACGCGGAGGAGCAGAGGGATGATTAATAGCATACCTGGAGCCAGGAGGACCCTTCGGTTGATCCCCTCTCTTGACAGACGAAGCTCTCTGAACTGAAGAGGATGAAGTCTTCTGAGCACGAGGATCTAATTGTGAAGACCTATACGAACCACCCCCTGGCGGAGATATTTCAGGGCTTCTATGTGAAGGAGACCTATGAGGGCTCGGCGGCGGAGTTTGGTAAGGAACCCGCTGACGATCAGTCATATCTACAAAAAAGCATAAAAACAAGATAAAGATACAAACAGAGAAGCAAATGAAGATCATAAAACGTGAAATTTGTCAAAACTTCTACCAGCTCATCAAAAATATCAACTGAAAACCTAGATTCACCGAAAACGAAGAACCCTAACTTAATTGGGAACATCGTGGACAAGCTTAAATCTTCAAGTACGAATCCGTAAGTTTTGTGATAAAGAACAGGGGAAAGTAAATATACTTTGTATATTTTTTCTTCATCACAAAACTAATAACACAGTAGCATAAGATGAACAAACAATCAAGATTGAAGAAAAAAATAATCTCATACCTGTATCAAAAGCTTTATGAGATGAAGCGTGCGATGAGAAGACGATGAACAACAACAACAGTCAAACTTCGAAAAATCCTAGGAAGACCTTACTCACAATATCACCAGCAAAATTTAATGGCTAGAAAACAAGAAGAGAAGAATGAGAAGGTTCAGGAGAGAAAGAATTATGAACTGACAAGAGAATGAAATTTATTTCAAATTTTTAACATTCTCTCTCCTATTTATAGCATTGAAGGAGATTCCAAGGAGTGGGAAACGTGCCCTAAAATCTAGGGGAAGTTATTTAGAGAGATGAAGAATATGTGAGGATGATTTTCCTCTAACTTCAACTGACGCCTTAGTCAGAAGAAAATGCGCAAATTGTATGCACATAATTCATCACTCGCCACGTGTATGGAGAAACACACGTGGAGGATGCACATCTTGGAGCATCGAGATATGATGCCACGTGTGGATATCCAAGCAACACATTTCATCAGTATAAGATCATCATCTGACAGATCTGATGGCTGAGAATCGAGGAGCACTGAAGGAAGGGGTTACTGCGAAGCAATGAGAACACCCAAGGAATCACTTTATTCAATCTCTAGAAGGATCCAAGATCAACGACGAGGGTTAGTCCAACTGACACGGATGTGACAGGGGAAGCAGACAACTATCTGGCCCGTGCAGACGACCCAACCACCCGCATTAAACACCCTAGATTAGCATACTTGTCGACCAACCTTTGGAGGATGAAGAGGCGACTCATCGTCACCAAGCTTAAACCGCTGGGGGCATCGTGGAAGACGAAGATACCAGCGGGATCGACACAAAGAACGAGAAGATAAGATAACAGCTGATCTTAGAAGTGGATCCCACGTAGGAACCCTATAAATACACCTCTCCACTAAGAGAGAGGGGGTAGACCAGTTTCTAGCAATTAGAGAAGAACATAGGAAAGAAAAATAGGAAGCATAAGTATGATTCCCCTTTCACCATTTCCCCATAGCATCGTTGCTCACTTAAAGTCATTTGACTATCTTTGCAATCCCTCAATACATAGTGACACACCAATCCCGTGGATGCAGGCCTTAGTGTTGAACCACGTAAATCATTGTCTCATTTACATTCATCACTTTACATTATGTCTTTATGTTTATGCTTCGATTATTTATTTATCCTGTTATACGATTAGCAATGTCAAATATGACTAAACAAGGACGAGCCTGAAGGCTCTGAGTCGATGAGTCATCGCACCCGCGTAGTTTTATGCATATCGTGCTCAGTTTTATAATGAATGATTGTATGCGAACATTGTTTATGAACACGTGGATGCCATCGTGATCTATGTGTTCACACTTGCATCCCTTTCAAAGTTATTACAACCCTTAAAATAGGATTTACTTCCTCTAAATATTAATTAGTATTTAAATTCCTAGAAGAAATAGTTACACACTAGTGAGGCTTTGAGCTAGTGAACCCGCAGGTGAATGAATATTTTCACCTTAATGATGATAATTTGTTTGTCCCTCCCACTTTGCTTTCTCATCACTCGGTTGTTTCTTTCCATCCATAAAAACCAAACAATAGTTGCATGAAGTATAACCCAGATTTTCCTCCCTAACTTTCTTTCTTTATTGTTAGACAATGCTTTTAGTTGTTTACTCACTCTTGGTTTATGCTGTCAATCATATGCTAAAATAGGAGATAATTAAAATACTTCTGATATTCTGGTGAAGCAATACAAGATAATTAAAATAATTCCGATGTTCTGGAGAAGCAGCGTTGCAGCATAAAGTAGGGGAAAAATATCGCACAACACGTTTTGAGAGCGCATCATTCATACATTTCCTTAGCGCGCGTCATTTATGCACATAAAAGGAGAACATCAACATAAAAGGAGCCCAACAACATTAAGAGAGCGAGGCAATATCAAGAGCGTGAGGCAATATTAGTTGTACTCCACTACATATTAGCTGTCATCCACTATGTAAACACCTATAAAATAAAAGGCAGGAGAGAGAAAAGGGAGAGACACATTTGTAGAGAGAGGTCTATCTTATCTTTGAATTCTCATCTTCTTCCTCCATCACCTAAAACTAGATCTAGAGCTCTACCAAAAACCCATTAATGGAGATTCTAAATGTAGTTGCAGGAAATCCTACAATACACCCCTCGTATGATTTTATCGTTGATCAGCCTATTTTTAGGTATACACTCTTAATTTTATTGATTAATTTCTGAATATTCTTACAAGGAAAATAAAGAAATCAAGAATGATCTCTGCTCTCAACTTTCTCTCTCCTATTAACTTATCTCTCACTCAAAAAAGATCTCTCCCTCCTATACAACTCGAATGACTATTTATAAGGGAAATACTTAATGGATGACAGCTAATCTATCCTTTATTTTCGGATATGGTTTGCGACATTCTCGCAACCTTACAAATGTATTATTCACAAGCTTTCTAATTTTCGCAAGACTATCACACCTTTCTCATGATCCTTGCTGATGTCGTTTCTGAAATTTTTCTGCGACGCTTTTGTGCAATACCATTGTTAACTTCGCTGAGACATAATTGTTGCGAGATTCTGATCCTACATCTTTCCTCTTCTCATATATTCTCTGCAAAGTAGAGAATGATGTGACAAATGCCGCAACCTCTTCTTTTCTCATATTCTGCATTTATCACACGTATTCTTTCTTCCATTTATTTCTCGACACGTCTTTTGTAACCGTTACTTTTTAACCGTTTAAATCTTTCCGTATTAACCACGTTTATTTTATCGAGGAAAAATTCCCTCTATATATATTTCTTTTCATTCTCTTCTTCTTTCTTTTTATTCTCTCTGCAACTTCATCGTTCTTCTGCAAACTCCATCGTTGCAACTTTTCTTCTTTCTTCTTCAATATTTTTAAATTCTTCTTCATCTTCAAATTAGATTTTTATATTTCGTGATCTTCTTCAAGATAATTTCCCTGCTATCATCTTTCATGGATTCATCAAGGTTAGTCTTCTTTTTTCTTCCTTATAAATTTTGCTGAAATTGATATATTTGAAATTGACCTTGTTTATTGCCTTATGTGATGTTGTTTATGTGATTCCCATACTCTTGTTATTTCAGCAAAAGCGGCTCCAACACCAAATTTTCAGTTCAGAATCCTAACAATCCCAAATCACAGCATAAAGTTGTCGTTCATAAAAATAAGTCTGCGAATGAGAAGGTAGTAAGAAACACTATATTTTTATAATAACAATATTGTTGCCTCTGTTTCTTATCTAGATTGTAATTCGCAGGGTGATAAAGATCTTCATAGACCTCACAAGAAATCTCGCCACCTCAAGGCTATTCCAACTACTGTTCCCTTCCATCTACTCATTTCTTCCAAATCTCCTGCGACATCTTCGCAAGATAAACCTTTATCTCCAATTCATGAAGACGCTGCCTCTGACTTCATTTCTTCCAAATCTTCTGCGATATATTCGCAAGATAAACCTTTATCTCCAACTCGCGAGAATGCTGCCTCTGATTTCATTTCTCCAGTTGATCTTCCTATTACTGAAACTCTCCTTGTGGTTCCTTCTGCGAATGAAGCCTCTTCTCTTCCCATTGAGAATGTTTCTCAACCTTCTGTCTCTACCAGTTCTCTTCCTAAGTCTCCTACTTTGTCGAAAGAGAGCGTGGAAGGGATAAATATTGCTTTCAAGGTTTTATCTGAGATTCTAGATGATGGCAAGAAGTCTTCCACTGATCCCATCAAGTCTAATGTTTGCGAAATTCTGAGCAAGCATTTGGGTTCTGACAAAGCTGTTTCGCAGACAACTTTAGAAAAAGAATGTAATGCTCTTCGTCTTGAAAATCAGAAACTTCAGAACGTTTTGCTGGATCGTGATAATCTTCGCAAGAAGAATGATGAGTTAAGAGGTATGATTTCCTCATCTATGTCTTTAATTTTCTTTTTCGATGGTTTTATCCTTCCCCCACTTAATTATCCTTTAAATCCCTCTTTCGCATGTTAAGCATTAAATCAGAAACGAGTAATGGAGAGATATCAATTTGAATCTGCTGTTGAAGAAGCCCTTGTTGATAAAGAAGTCTTAAAGGATCAATATAACCAATTTGATAATCTCTATTCATATTCTCTTGATCAAATAAATAACCTTACCAATGAAAATACCCAATTAGTTGAAAAACAAGATCTATTAAGTAATGAAGCATCTCGTCTTTCTTAATCTTTAACCAAAGCTAATTTAGGGATGAAAACTTTATCAGATGAGAATAAAACCTTGTCTCAAGAGAAGCGAGTTTATTTAAACAAGATGGTGATATCTTCGCAACAACTTAATATTCTCCAAAAAGTATGTGCTGACCAAGAAAAATCTCTTCGCTCTTTAAGAAATGAACTTAAAGAAGTAACAGAATCATCTATCACTGAAAGAGATTCATTCATTCAAGGTAGAATAGCTTTAAGTGTGAAGGCAAACCATCTTAAAGATCAATATTCCAAATTAGAAGAATCTTATTCTTCTCTTGCGAAGAAAAATGCCTTCCTTGTTTCAAAAGAGAAAAATCTTCAGTCTCGACTTAAAGGTTTAGTTGGAGATAAATTTGATGACGCAATGGATCATTGGGAGAATAGTTGTCTATCCTTGGTTCAACATCTTATTTAGCAAAAGGAAGGTAGTCATAATAGTTTGACTGCCTTAATTATCTTTCCTTTGTCATATCTCTCTGAATTCCTTATCTTAATAAAATTTTGTATTCTATTTTTCGCAGAGTCTGAGAAGAATCTTCATTCTTCTATTTCTGATTTGGAGGCTAAATATACTAAAATTCGCAAAGAGAATGCATTACTTGTCTCTAGTTTTACTGGTTCTCGCGACCGGGCAGAAAGAAGACTTGATTATCTTGCTTATTTTAAGGATATTCAAGATAGGAATCATCAAAGAGCACTTCTTCGCCAAGTTCATCTCCAGGCTGAAGTCCTTGTAAACGACATTTTATTGTCCAACTCTCTTCCTCCTAAATCAATTGATCCTTTAGAAGTAGATGATGATGAAGTTCCTCGTCCTGCTGATAGTGATTACGATTATGAAAGCGGTGCAGAGGATAATTTCCCGGAAGATGAAGAAGAAGTTCCTTCTAAAGAAGTATCTGCTGGTGTTAATCAGAATAAGAAAGAAATTTCTCCCGAAGAAGTAGTTGCTGGCGATACTCAAGATGCTAATCAAGTAATTGCTGGTGATAATCAAAATGCTAGTCATGACAAAGATCAAAGCCGAAATGAAGGAGAAGCTTGTGAGAATGTTGGCGAAGAACTTCTGTCATCTCCTGCTACTGATATTGATATTGAAGCTTGAGATTCTTTTCTAGCTTTGTTTTCTTGAGTTGTCTTATTTTTATTACTTTTGAGAGATGCATTTTTCAATCGACTTTGGAGTCAACTATTTCTTTTAATATTTTGTTGATAAGAAAGATAATGCTTCTTGTATATCGATTCCCATACTTGCCTCTCATTATCTTTCTTGCGAAAAATATTCTGTTATAAATGCTTATAATTAGTTTGTTTTATTATATGGTCTTATTTTTCCTTCCTAATTAAAGGTCTTATTATGCCATCTCTTGTCATTGCGAAAAAATCGCAGGACGTCCTTGCACTTCCATACAAAAACCCATTGATCTTGTCTTAACTTTTTCTTTTGTATTATGGCCTCTTCAGGAGTGTTGCGACAATATGACAGGCCTAAATATTCTTGCGAAAATAAAGCCCCATGATATTGCCGTCTTGCGATGAAATCGCAGGACGTCTTCGCACTTTCATGCGAAAACCCATTGATCTCATCTTAACTTTTTCTTTTGTATTATTGCCTCTTCAGGAATGTTGCACAAATATAACAAGCCTTAATTATCCTTGTGAATAATAAGCCTCATGACATTTGCGTCTTAAGACACTTATCAGCTCCCTAATGGAGGGTGCCGCCCTTATCTTCCCCCTGGTTTCCCCTTCAAGGAGGCGTACTTATACCATACAAGGTTAGCTTCTCCCATCCAGTCTTAACAACAACCAGTTGTTTTCGCAGCCTCTTATCCCTTTTACCTATAGGGCTTATGGTTACGAGACTGCACCCTAAGTGGGGTTTTCTTCAGGCCGAGTGAAGTAAAAGCCAAGACTTTTCAAGAATGGAAATGACGCTTCAAACGCCCTCGGCACTCTTGACTCAACCGTGTACCTCGGCGCATTGATCAGATCTGCACTCCTTGGGAGAGTCCTTATTACCTTAGTCGCCCAACCTAAGTCATATGCTTAAGTTGAGAATCCAAGGTGCCTCTCCCGGATAGGTTTTATTGACCCCAAATCTCTATGACTCAGGTTTCGGTGGTGGTATAGCGTTTACCTAAGTCATGTAACAGGTACCCCCTAATATGACGTACTTTAGGACTTACATTTGCCTCTTGCGAAATTTTATTCGCGAACTAGGGTGTACGCCATAAAGGTTCGCCCCTTTCTTTTATGTCATTGTTCTCTGCGAAAATTTCGCACATCATGATCTTGTTTTGTCATGAATAATCCTGCAATTATTCTTTCATAATTTATAACTTCTCAAAGCTTCTTACGGATAATATCTTTTCAAGTACAATCTGTTCCATGGTCTATCTAATCTATGACCAACATCTTTTCCTTCTGGGTCCATTAATCTATAAGCTCCTGTTCCAACTATCTCCTTTATGATGTAAGGTCCATCCCATTTTTTCGCTAATTTTCCACCATTTTATCGCTGATATATTGGTGTTTCTCGCAGAACTAAATCTCCTGGTTGAAATTCACGTATCTTGACACGTTTATTATATTCTCAAGCCAATCTTCGCTGATAATTCTCCATATGTTGTAAAGTTTTTTTTCTTTTTTCTTCTAATTCATCAAGTTTGTTTAGAATTAAACCCGCACTAAGATTTTTCTCCCAAGCTTCTCTTTTTGTTGTCGGAATAACAACTTCTGTTGGTAACACCGCTTCAACTCCATATGTCAAACAAAAAGGTGACATTCCAGTAGCTTCTATTCTAGTTATATTATAAGTCCATACTGCATTATGTACTTGTTCACACCATGATCTTTGATGTCCTTCTAATTTCTTCTTTAATATATCTGCAATTGTTTTATTTGTTGCTTCTACTTGTCCATTAGCTTGTGGATATAAAGGAGTGGACTTTCCACGTTTTATCTTGAATGCATTGAGTAACATTTCTATGTTCTGCCCCTCAAACTGTTTCCCATTATCAGATACCAACTGTGAAGGAATTCCAAATCTGCAAATGATATTTTCGAATATGAATGTAAAGATATCTTTGTCGCGAATATGTTGTACTGCCTTCACTTCTGTCCATTTTGTGAAATAATCTGTTGTGATTATTAAATATCTTCTTTGTCCAGTTCCTGGTAAAAATGACCCCACAATATCTAAGCCCCATTTTCCAAATGGCCACACACTGGTTGAAGATGACAATGGTGCTCCTGGTGCATGTATCTTCTTTCCATACCGCTGACAATCTTCGCAACGTCTTGATATTTATTTTGCATCTTCATGCATGTATGACCAGTAATAACCTTGCATTTTTGCTCTATGTGCCAAATATCTTCCTCCACTATGATTGCCAGCGTCTCCACTATGTAACATTTTCAGCACCTTTTCTCCTTCCTCTCGTGTCAAACATCTGAGTGATGGTCCACTAAAAGATTTTCGGTATAACAACCCATCTCTTAATTCATAATTCGTTGCTCGGATTTTTAACTTGTGTGTTTCCAATCTATTTCTTGGTGTTTCTCCTTTCGCCAAATATGCGTGAAGCTCCATTCTCCAGTCTGCGACATTATTTATTTGTTCTTCTTTTTCATTATCTATGACCATCACATCTACATCCTCCTCTTCTTTATTGACTGATGGTGACAGAAGTGTTTGTATTTTTATGCATCTCGCAGTTGGATCTGTCATCATACTTGAGATGAAAGCAAAAGCGTCTGCGAGTCTATTATCCTTTCTTGAAATGTGCCTCCATTTTATTTTTAGGATTTTCGCTGACAATTCCTCAACCAGCTTCTTGTATTTCTTCAGGGATGGTTCATTTGTAGTATACTCTCCTTTTATTTGGCGAATAACTAGTTGCGAATCACTAGTGATCCTGGCGTTTTCTAGTTTCATTTCTATTGCGAATTTTAATGCATGTATCACAGCTTCATATTCTGTTTCATTATTAGTGGATTCAAATTCCAACCTGAATGAAAAAGCCATCTTTATTCCTTCTGGCAAAATTAAAACAATTCCAACTCCATTTCCTTCTCCATTTGATGATCCATCTACCAGTATTTCCCATCTATTTGGTTTTGTTAATAAATCTTTTAGATCTCCATGTTCGTCTTCTACATCCATCATTTCTTCTACTGCTTCATCTTCTTCCAAAGGAAATTCTGCCAAGAAATCCGCAACAACTTGTGATTTTGGTGAAGATAAAACTTCATATTTAATATCAAAATGGCCTACTTGTGCATTCCATCTCTCTACCCTTCCTGATCTTTTAGAATTCTTCATCACTGATTCAATTGGTACTTTTGTTAATACCCTTATCTTGTGTGCTTGAAAATATATGCGGAGCTTAAATGATGCATAAACTAATGCTAAGATCAACTTTTTAATTTTTGAGTAATTCTTCTCTGCGGTATTAAAAGTTTTGCTAATGTAATAAATGGGTTTCTCCACTCCTGTGTCTACTCGCAATAATACATCACTTAATGCATGCGACGTTGTCGAAAGGTAAATCAATAATTCTTCTCCTGGTTCTTCCTTTTGTAAGATAGTTGTATTCATAATATCTTCTTTGATTCCTTAAAAAGACTTTTCACATTCATCACTCCATTTAAATTTAGCACCCTTCTTGAGTATATCGAAAAAATATTTGCATTTGTCTGATGATCGCGAAATGAATCTCCCCAGCGAAGCTAGAAGCCCATTCAACTTTTGTACATATTTTATTGTTGCTGGTGTTGGCATGTCACGAACTGCTTGCACTTTTTCCGGATCAACCTGTATTCCTTCCTTTGATACAATGTAGCCTAAAAATTTTCCCGATGCAACTCCAATAGTACACTTCTCGCGATTCAATTTAATGTTATACTGCCGCATTTGTTCAAAAATCTCCCTCAAGTCTTGTACATGGTCCTTAGCTTCCTTACTCTTTACCAACATGTCATCCATGTATACTTCTAATGTTTTGTGTATCCATTTTGCGAACACCTTCTCTACCATTCTTTGATATGTTGCTCCCGCATTTCGCAAACCAAACGGCATTTTCGTATAACAATATAAACCTCTAGGAGCAAAGAAAGCAGTATGTTCTTGATCTTCTTCAGCGAGAGGAATTTGGTTATTCCCTTTGTACCCATCTAAAGATGATACCCTATCATTTCCTGCTGCAGATTCCACCATTTGAGGAATATCGGGTAACGGAAAACTATCTTTAGGGCAAGCTTTGTTCAAATCAGTGAAATCTATGCAAATCCTGATTCTCTTGTTTTTCTTTGGGACAATGACCATATTCGCTATCCATTCTGGGTATTTAGCTTCTCTTATAATTCCTGCCTCCAGCATTTTTTGTAATTCTTCTTCTATTTGGGAATGGTAAGTTGTTGCGATTTTTCTTATTCTCTGTTTAAATGGTCTCACTTTTTTGTTAATCTCCAGTCTGTGGCAAGCAATTGTTGGATCTATTCCTGGTATCTCATCCATGTTTCCTTTGAAAATATCTTTATATTCTCGCAGTAAATTGACAGTTCTTTCTTCTTCTTCTATATCCATTTTGGTTCCAATTCTCAACACTAGAGGCTCCTCTTCAGTCCCAACATTTATTTCTTTTGTTGGTTCTGCGGCAGTGTAATTGGGTTTAGGTTCTCTCATTGGTGTGGGTTCTTTAATTGCTTTTATGGATCCTTCTCCTTCTTCCGAAATTTCGCTGGGTATTCCTTTTCCTTCTTTAGCCCTTATCGTATATACTCTAAATTCTTCTTCCTTCTTTGCTTCCTTTACCAATTTTCTGCGAAATTGTTTCCTTTTTGCTTGTTCTTCATAATGCCTTACTTCAATTTGATGACATAATTTCGCATTATCAACATCTCCTCTGATTTCACCTATTCCACTTGGAGTGGGGAATTTAATACATTGATGCAACGTTGATACCACAGCTTTTATCTCATGTATCCATGATCTTCCTAATAACATATTATATGCCGATTCCATATCTACCACGCACAATGTCACATGTGTTTCGATTTCTCCAAGTGGAATTTGTACCACTATTTCTCCTTTAGGTTTTGTTGTGGATTTTCCAAAGCCGTGAACAAAATATGTTGAATTGGACATTTCTTCATCTTTAAATCCCATTCCCTGAAATGCATGATAAAACATTATATCAACTGAACTTCCTGCATCAATTAAAGTTCTGTTCAACATCCATTCTCCTGTGGATTTTATTGTTGTATCCTTCTCTTTTCGTGTAATAGGCATTGTGACAACCAATGGAGATGTAAGATTCAAATTCTCTTTTGGTATTTCTTCTGCCATGAACACAATTCTTTTCTTTTCCCAATCTTTCAAAGGTGAATTTTTTTCTACCGCCATAATTTTTTTTCCTTCAAAATTTCGTTTATGTATTCTTCCTTTGATGTTTTCATGGAATTCATTAACCAAGATTTTTGTTATCATATTACATTCCAATTTTTTGCCATTTTCATTAATTCTATTCATCTTTCCTCTAACTGATTCACTGATTTGTTTAATCACTTTCTTGGTTTGAATTTTCTAAATCATCAATCTTCAACTTTCGATCTTCAATCTACCTGTTTCTAGCGCCATTATGTAGTTGCAGGAAATCCTACAATACACCCCTCGTATGATTTTATCGTTGATCAGCCTATTTTTAGGTTTACACTCTTAATTTTATTGATTAATTTCTGAATATTCTTACAAGGAAAATAAAGAAATCAAGAATGATCTCTGCTCTCAACTTTCTCTCTCCTATTTACTTATCTCTCACTCAAAAAAGATCTCTCCCTCCTTTACAACTCGAATAACTATTTATAAGAGAAATACTTAATGGATGACAGCTAATCTATCCTTTATTTTAGGATATGGTTTGCGACGTTCTCGCAACCTTCCAAATGTATTATTCGCAAGCTTTCTAATTTTCGCAAGACTATCACACCTTTCTCATGATCCTTGCTGATGTCGTTTCTGAAATTGTTCTGCGACGCTTTTGTGCAATACCATTGTTAACTTCGCTGAGACATAACTGTTGCGAGATTGTGATCCTACACTAAATGTAATACTCATGTAATTACAACAATCATAGTGAAGAACCATGGATGTAGATCACATTGATCGAACCATGTAAAAAATCCTTGTGTCCATTTACAATTTTAGCACTCTTATCATCATTTTCATATTCAATATGTTTAGATCTATAGAATTATTATGGGGTGTTAGTTGTGGGATTTCTCGCAACTACATTTTGGCGTCCAGAAACAGGGAGAGAGTAAAGGATTCACTACACCAAATTCAGGGATTAACAACTGGAAGTCGCAACAGCTTAGCCTCTGTTGCGAATTTTCAGGTGCGAATTTCTGTTGCAAATTGTTTGAAACAGTTCATCTCTGTTACGAAACTCGCAACTGTTTGAACTGTTATGATTTGCAACTGAAGATGGTTTTACGCGTGCGACTCGTGAGTGTGGATGTGCACAGTTTAAACTGACTCCGTATTCAGCCCATTCAGCTTGAAAACTGACTCGGCTATCTATCTCGTATCTTATCGACCAGACCTCTCATTCTCCATCTTATTCTCCTCCCTCTCTCTATATCACTGTCCTGCATCTTTTTAATGGAAAACCAATATCTAACCTAGATTTACTTCAAACAGATTTGATATTCCTACTGCAGAAATTGAAAGTTAGGGTTCGAGGTGATGTTATGAGATGAATCCTGGTTTTGCTGCAAAAATTGAAAGTTGTCGTGGGGACGAGTTAGGGTGGAAAAGATAGAGATTGGAAGTTAGGGTTTGAGGTGATGTTCTGAGATGAATTGGGGTTTTGCTGCAAGAATCAAAATAGAATGGGTTTGCAGAGAATGATGTTGGTGGTTGGATTTGTGGAGTTGAAAGTTAGGGTTGGATTTGAGTTTGAGAGTTAGGGTTGAGATTTGTGGATTTTGACAGTTAGAGTTGGATTTGAGATTGAAAGTTGGGTGGAGAAGATAGAAATTGAAAGTTAGGGTTGGATTTGAGAATCTGAGATTGAATGGATTTGCAGATATTTAATGGGTTTGCAGAGAATGATGTTGGTGGTTGGGTTTGTGGAGTTTGATGCTGCTTTAATTGTCTTGTGCAGATGAAATTGGATTTGTGGAGTTTGAAGCTGCCTTAACTGTCTTGTGCAAATGAAATCAAGATAATGAAGTGGTGAATTGAATTTGATGCGAAGGAGCTGAAGATGGCAGTGTCTTGGTGTTGGTGCTGCTACTAAGTGGTGGTTGTGCAATGGCCAGGGCCTGATTTAGGAGACGAGGAATGAGAAGAATCAGAAATGCAGGTGGTGGTGCTGTTATTGGGTGGTATTGCTGGAATCTGCAATGGTTACAGTAGAATTATAAAACATGGAGGGAAATGGGATGGCATGGAAATGATCCAGCTAAAGATTTCAGGTACAATGGTCGTTTATTTAGATTTAAATACCCTTCATGTGCAATTACAGTCCTACATATTTGTAATTTATAGCGACTCTATATTTAGGACACATTGATGCAGCACTGCATCTCGGCTTTCCTGGTAGTGTCTCCACATACTCATTAATATTTGCCATCTTGTTCCTGCTAAAGTTGAACTATGGACAGTTAATGATTAAGCTGTTTGTGAGTCTTCAATGTGAGATCCTCCTTTCATCCTCTTGAGTTATGATATATGGTTGTTTACTTGATATTTAATTTGCGGCAACAAGCTGGAATATCTGGGAGAAGGGAATCACTTGAAGTATATGTTGCATTTGAAGGACCTCTTGACCATTCTTCATAAAATCTCCGCAAAAGTTTTTCGGGAGACCAATCAAGTGTTGATTCCCATAACATGCAGGTACTAAAGCATTTATTGTCTTGCATTGGTTTCTTTAGTGTTTCTTGTCAAATTTCTCTTTTACATTTTTTTTATGTTTTTCTCCATATTGCTTTGTATAGTTTATGTCATCTTTGTAGGTGCTTGGGAAGCATCTTATGTGTGCGGCGGTGGAACACTCACTAAATGTGTTATATGATTACAAATATTTCGGTCCTGGTTTACATAATACAGTATTGGCTCTGACCAATAAATGATGCCCGAGTTATCATCCGATGTACGATTCATCAAGCAGAATATGGAGCTATATAGGCTTATTGAATTTTGCACTACGCAACTTTATTTTCCTTTTCTTTTTGGTAATTAAAAACTGCACTCTTACATTACTTATGTATTTTTCTGAAAAAAAAATGTTTATCAGAAGAGACCCTAACATGCCGTTAGTATTCGCGCAATTGAGGCTGAGAAATACAAATTGATGAATAACGAAACAAACGAAGCCCTTGAAGAATCGAGGAAAGTGTTTGTACCCAGAAATATTTCCAGGCACCAAACAAGATGATTTTGGTGATGGTGATCAAAACAGGGTTAATAACAGGAAATAATCAAGAATGACAGACACACGAATTTAACGTGGTTCGGCAAGATGTGCATACGTCCATGGATGAATCTCCTGGGGGAGTGATGTTTTATTGGTATCAGAATTACAATGGATTTTTCTCCATATTCGCTAGCCTAGCCTCCCTTTTGGGATTGTAATTCCCTCTATTTATACAGATGCGAATTAGGGTCTTCCCCTGATTGCCTCCTAGTCATAAACTGTATTAAGTTTTCCTGCATGTCTCCTGGCCATTCCTTGCATGCCTCCTGGCCATAAACTGACCTACATTAATTCTGCATGAAACTGCCCTCCTGCATTAATTCTGCATGAAACTGCTCTCATGTATTAATTCTGCATGAAACTGCGCTACATGCCTATTGACTTGCCCTGCATGCCTCCTGGCATTAATCTGCCCTGCATGTCTCCTTGTATTGATTTGCCCTGTTGGCAGACTTGCTTGACTGGCGTAACGGGCTGACAGTATGGATGGATGCTGTCTGGAAGCACAACTAACAACATGGGTAGAGACTGGCTGGCAGTGCAGCATAGTACTTAACTGGAAACTGGTTAGAAGCGCGACTGGCAACTTGACTTCGATAGTTGATTGACGGTTGACTTTGACCATTGACCTGGCATTGACTTCATGGAGCCCTGGACTTGCTGGTAGCTACTTCAATGGGTAGGCTGGTGGCAGCTGAATAGTGGCCCAAAACAATATTCTGGTCCAATATGGGGTATTTTTACTCATGGTACAAACATCAAGTTGGAGGTTAAGAACATTTCCCTTGATCAATGACAAAATTCACCCTTAAGTGTGGATTTTTTTGCTAAAGTGACTGGCAACCTTCCCTTGTTGTTTGCGGAAATCATAATCAAAACGCCCCCAAGTGAGGCTATTGCGACTGGAAGATTGGCGGACTTCTTCTGCGGTAAAAGAAATAGTCTGTTTTTGCCATTCCTCTAGTGGCGAGATTTTCGCAATATTCATAATTTCTCTTCCACCATTATCTCTTGCGAACACTCTACTCAAAAAATTATCATGAGAATCTTCAATTGTCTTATATGAATGTACGATAGAGTTTCAGAATAGATTTTTTGCTTTTGCACCGACTTCTATGAAGAATGTTTCTTTCTTTTTCATCGTATTCACTTTGTGATGCTCTGGTGGTGGTGGAAGTGGTTGAGATTGTGGATGCCCTACCAGAAAGTCGTTTAGTTTTCCTTGATCTATCATTCTCAAAATAATTCTTTTTACATTTCCGCAATCATTTGTTGTATGTCCATGAAAATGATGATAAGAACAAAACTCATGGCTTCTGTGATTTGGAGGTGGTTCCGTTCCCATGTTCCATGGTGTTGGTATATTTTCCATCAAGATTATAGCTTCCCATATCTTCTCCACACTTCCATCAAGATTATAGCTTCCCATATCTTCTCCACACTTGCCACCAGTTTCTGTTGATTGTTACTTGTCACCTTCTCTTGTTGTATTTGCGAAGTATTCGCCACAGTATTTATTAGCTTGGGTAATAAGCTTGCATTAGCTGTTTGTGAGATGGTGTTCGCAACTGGATATGATTCCATTTCATTTTGCCTTTCCTCTAGAGCAATGTATTCTTCTTGAAGTTCTCGCAATTCAGTCATTGTGATCGTATTCTTGACTCTGAAAATTTGGACATACAATAGGTTTGTTGCAAACATAGCATTGATAAATGATAATATAAGATATCTCTCATCTACAAGGCCAGCCATTTCGCTACACATAGTTCTCCATCTTTTAGTCAGGTGTTTCAAACTTCCTCCAATCCTTTGTTTTAATCCAAACACATCTTCTATACCAGGTCGTGAGGAATTATTACTTATATATTCCCCCAAGAATGTAGTATGCAAATGATTGAAGGAGGTTATTGTGTTCTTTGGTAGAACTTCAAACCATTTTAATGCCTCTCCTGTTAAGATGGATGCGAAATATTTGCACAATACGGCATCATGATTTTCCCATTGTAACATGCACCTCACATAGGCTTTAATGTGTTGAATTGCACAAGTTGTTCCATCAAAAATGCTGGCTAATGCGGGAAAATTGCATTTCAGTGGTATTCCTCCTTATTGTACTTCCCTTGTAAATGAAGTTTTCGCAGCTTCTTCTATTGCTTCATCCAATTGTCTTCTGCCTACTTCTCCTCTATTATTTACCATTCCTATCATTTCTTCTAATTCTTTGAATATTTGTTTATTTACACTTGAATCTTGATCCATTGGTCTTTTTAATTTCGCCTCTCTTCTTATGCATTCATGTCTATCTTCTCTCGCGAAATTTTGCATTTCTTCTTCATTATCCTCATCTCGTCTTCTTCTGCGATTCTCTTCCTCATCTCTATCTTGAATTCGCATATGATGATGCCTTTCATTTTCCCCTCCATGATTTTGTTCATTTATTATCAATTCAATTCGCTGTCTTTCAGCCATCCTCTTTACTGTATCATACTCCTCATTGAGATTACCGTTATTCCGGTTTTGTGTACGCCTTCTTTCTCGATTGTCGTGATTGTTCTGGAGAATTGTCTCCTGAAGCTCTTGTTCTTCCATTTCCGCTCTCAATCTTTCACGTTCGCATATTAAATGTGCTTGTTCAGCATAATATCTTTCAATTTCTTCTTCAACTGTCTGTTGATTTCTTTGAGTTTCTCTCTCATGTAAAATTCTTCTTCCTTCCTCTCGATTTCCTTCACCATCTTGGTCATTTCGTCCCTGATGTTGTCCATTCTCTTGATTTCCACCATTTTTCCCATCATCAAAAGTTTCATTTTGTGGAACGTAACGATCATCAGCTCTTTCTTTATTTTCGCGATATTCTTCATTAGGATTTGATATTTCTTCTTGAATATTGTTTCCAGCATTGATTGTGGGTGAGTTTCGCCTCATTTCTCTTCTAGTCGATCTTGAATATGATTTTGTAATACTTCTCGATCTTCTATTATGTAGTCTTATATTCTCCATCCTTAATTCGTGATTTTGCCTTGTTAAATTTGCACATTCTTCTGCCTCAGCTCTTCTTTCTTCATGTATTCTTCGCCTCAACGTTTAACGCTCCAATTTCCTCATCTCCATGAATTATTCCTTCATCTGCTTCTTGATTTCTCTCTTCCTGTCTATAATTTCTGTTTTGTTGCTCTTCTTCTACTTCTTCTGCCGAATTTGATTGCCAAGTGTGTATGCTCACCCTATCCTAATCTGTATTCCTCCCTTGAACTAGTGTTTGTTGAATTGGTGGTTGAATTTTATTTTCTCTATTACTTCTTATTCTAGTAGATTCTCCCATTTCACTTCTTTCTCTTCCAGCAATTCTCTTGCTTCTTCTAACAGTAGTCGGTTGTTCGGATGTATTTCTTATTCTATCCATTTCTTCAATGTTAACAATATTGCAAGAAATTATGGAAGATTCTTAATCAATCACTCTAAATTTTCACAGATCTCAATATCAATTTTCAGATTTTTCTAGAATAATATTCAAAACACCTCCATGTTTCTAGTACCATTATGTAGTTGCAGGAAATCCTAAACTACACTCCTCATATGATTTCATTATTAATCAACTCATTTTTAGGTTTTATACTCTTAATTTTATTGATTAATCTTTGAATATTCTTACAAGAAAAGATAAAGAAATCAAGAATGATCTCTCCTCTAGGCTTTCTCTCTCCTATTTACTTGATTCTTACTCAAAAAAGATCTCTCCTTCTCTTTACAACTTGAACGACTATTTATAAAGAAATACATAGTGGATGACAGCTAATCTGTCCTTTATTTTCGGGTATGGTCTGCGACATTCTCGCAACCTTACAAATGTTAATTTTGCAAGCTTTCTAATTTTCGCAGGACTATCATATCTTTCTCGTGATCTTAGCTGACATCATTTATTTTATTCTTCCTGAAATTGTTCTGCGACGCTGTTGTATTGTGTTGTTGATAATTTCGCTGAAATACTATCATTGCGAGATTCAGCGATAAAGTCAGCGATAAGACGTGCATAACTACGAGGAGAAATTAAGAAAGAAGATGGAACAAAAGAAGAAAGTCAGCGAAGAAAGAAGAGCCGAATAGCTGATGGTATTTACGATAGAGTCGAGCAAAGAACTGAGCGGAACGCAGGAGGATGAGGAGGAAACCAATGAAGCAAAAATTCGTATGGAGGAAGATAATAACGCAATTCCAGAGGAAGGAGGCCAGGTCAATCAAAAACAAGGTGGAAATGTCAAGAAGGGGAAGGTTGCTGAAGGAAATGAAATGACAAAGAATAAAAAGGAAACTCCCACGACAAAAGAGAAGCAAATTCCACGAGAAGGAGGGAAGCTGAACCGGTCAAGAGGCAAAAAGGCACAGGGACAAGAGGCCGAGGAAAGCGTTGAAATACAAAATTCACATAACAAATTGAAAGAAAGTCGTGAAGACGAGGAGATGGCCCGGTTAAAGTAAGAACATTACTAAGAGAGGCGAAGGAAAGGGGATCTGGTCATGGAACGGATAAGGTTAGAAAGGGAAATGAGAAGTTGATCATCAGAAATAATCATTTGAAAAGGAAGCAGGAAGATAGTAATATGCAGGAGGAGAGATATGTTATGGGAGAAGCACGAACTAAAGAAAGACATTACACGTGAAAACGAGAAGGCCTGGGACGAGGTGAGCAAAAGGAGCAAGAAGACTTGAAGAAGGCCATAGAAAGCAGCAGAAGAGAATTCATGTAAAGGGAGTATCGAATGCAACAATCAATAGCAGTTACTCGAGGAAGAAACAATATCCCCAAGGAAAGGAGAGAAAGTGATTTACAAATGGTAAACAAATGCTCAAGGAATGAACCGTGCAAGCCAAAAATAGCAGCGCTTTTCTCGTTAAGGCAAAAGCAGCATGAGAGATTGCGAAGTCTCTCCGCAATATGGGAAGCAGTATGCAAAGAATTGAAGGGAAAAATCTCGGAAGAGGAGTTGGTGCGATCGTTCATCTATGCCTTATCAACCGTTATTTTCCGCACTATTCAAGATAAGAAATGCAGTACGAATGAAGGAGTTGAAAAAAATACCAAGACGAGCACATTCGTATGGAGGAAGAATAGGAAAGATACAACGAGATAAGATAAATGTATTCGCTTTAAAGAGCATAGCAATAAAAATGATAAAAATGAAACGATCGATGTACTCAACTTTCAAGAGCATATCAATAAAAATTTGATGAAATATTGATGAAATAAGTATTCACCGAGTAACCAAAGACAGTAAGACCTCAAGATTAGGAGGCAAATAATGAACATGAAATAAAAAGTTTCTAGGGAAACTTAAAACCTTCGCCTAGGAAGGCTGGGAACCCACGGCATGCACCCTAGTTCACATGAAAATGCAAGAGGCAAAGACCTAACACATGTCGTGGACAACTCTCAGGAAGAAAGCTAGGGGCAATGATAAGACCTATCCGCTGAGGGTCCCTTTTATGATGGCCTTCGGTAAGGGGTGCAGAAATATGACCAAGACGCCGACGTATTCGGTTGAGCTGCGGGTGCCTGGGACGTCTGGAGCGTTACCGTCCATGTCCGTTTGGCAAGTCTTGGCTACGATGCACTCGATACCAAACAAAGCCCACTTAGGGTGTGACTTCGTAACTCCGAGCCTTATCGGCGAAGAGGATAAGAAATCACGAAAACAACTGAATGTCGTAATAACCAGATGGGAGGAGACCAATATGCATGTTAGGGTTAACCTCCTTGAAGGGGCACTCAGGGGGAATATAAAGGGATGGGAACCTCCATATTAGGAAGCTGTGTGACCAAAAAAGACGGCAATGTCATGGGGATACTATTCATGGGAGTAGATAGGCCTGGAGAAAGAATACTTATCAAAAATATTAAGGCGAGGTTGATGGATTTCTATTCGCAAAAATAGCAAGCGCCTGAGACTTCGCCGAAGTAATACCCTTAAAAACAGGGTGAGGCGCAATAAGACCTTAATTAGGAGGCACAATAAGACTTCATAAGCAAGAAATAGACACAGTTACTGAAACAACAAATTTATAAAGAGCATTCTCAGAACCATCTCTTCTCGATTGGATAATGCCAACAAGAACAAGAGGCAAGTATATACTTTTATATTTTTTTGTTCTTTTGGCATTATCCGCACGAAACTACAAAGCGCTTAAGATACAATCAAAGGCTACAAGACAGGGCTAGAAGGAACCTGAAGCAAAAAGATAAAACCGGGCGCATACTTTAGCAACAAGTGCTCCTCACTCTTTTAATTAGCATTCTCAACCTCGCCGAAAAGCAAAGGCAGCAGGGATGAGTGAAGAAATAAAGCCGGAACTGAGGGTGATTTGAAAGATGCAGGCAGAAACGAAGATGAAAACTCGCAAAAGAATAAAAGGCAAATATATACTTGAAGGATTAACTATTCTTTTGAGAGTTTTCATGGTCAGTATATACTTGAGGCAAATGGCGGAAATCAAATAAACACACGCTTGATAAAACAGAATCATAATATCATGAAATGTGATGCATTTGCCCCCCAAGCTTGGGAGCGCCCATAAAAAATTATTAGTTATAAAACACTAATCTGAGACGAGAGAATACAAAACTAAAACTGCTACTGAGTAATGACACTATCGGTGATGGTTGACTCAGTGATCTCGCCGCATGCCTCGGTAATGCTAAGTAGAAGCTCCCTTGGACCCCTCGTTGTCCTTCGCGGTGTCAACTTTTGGTTCCTCGTCGTCATCAAGAGACAATTCCTCGTTGGTAGGATCAGCAGCTTCATCCTGAGGCTTCTCATCATCAGAAAAAATCTCCAAAGGAAAAGAAGGAGGAGGAATGCCATGCTCAGCGCAATAGTCATTGAAGAGTAGAACCAAATAGCTCTGAGTATTCTTGAGGGATGTCTTGGCTACCTTCTTGGAGGAATCGATGATCTCGTACATATTATCATTTAGACTCTCAATATCCTCATTAAGACGAGAAACATCACCAAGAGCTTCATCTTTCTCCCTGGTAATACGAAGGACCTGACTCTTATGACGCTCATCTGATTCTGCGAAGATAAGAGAAACTACATTAGAAACAAGGAAGTAAGCCGTGTCAAACAAAGATAATAATACACCTAAAAACTACCTTCTGATGAGTGCTAAAAAGTGCATATTTTTATATTTTTTTCTTGGCATTTAACTCATCTTTTGTGCATTAATTCTACATTTTATCCCATATTCTGTATTTTCATTGTTTTCAAGAAAAAATATTTTTATTAATTAATTTTGCATTTTTAGGTACCAAATAAAGCTTGGATGAATTCCGGAGCGGAAAAGAGCAGAAAAGTGATGGAAGCCAAGAGGAATCACACAAGGAAGCCGCGAAGAATGTTGTGCGCAAGACCAGGAGGCTAGAACTGGGCTTGAAGAGGAAGAATTGTTCTTAAAGAAGATATGGGCTTGGCATACCCAAGGCCCAAAACCCTCATCCAAATCCATTTCCTATATCCATACCCGTTTCCCTTTCTAGCCGTCAGATTGGATCATCTCAGCATCCTACGGTCGCAACATCGCCAGTACATCAAAGTATGAAGCTTCTGTCTAACACTACAACACCTAACTCCATCTTGAGCCGTCAGTTTCGTTGTATCGGGCATCCAACGGTCGCTCCCCGCTTCCTTCCATCTCGCCGTTAGATCGATCCATCATCTTCGCATCCAACGTCTCATCCTCGCTGTGCATCAACAATTGCTAAACCCGCTCAACACCCAAGAACCCAAATCTATTAACCCAACCAAACGCACCTTTCTTCCCAAAACCATCGACTCCATCTTCTCCATTCCTCTACAGACGCCATACCACCACCATCTCCACCACCTGCTCCTCCACCTGCTCTCCCAACTGCTCCGTCATCACCACCATAATCACCACAACGTCAAACAATGATAACCCATCATTATTCCCCTCTCCCTAGTACATCTATTCTACCTATTTCACACATATCCTTCTCCGAAACCCTAGGTGTGAAGTGGGTAAATTAGGTCGAGCTAGAGTCAAATTGGCGGTATGGGAAGCAAGAGAGGACCAATTACAAGCATGGATCGAAGTTTGATTGGATTCAGAGATTAGGTAAAATTTTAATTTCAATTTTTAAAACCCTAATTTTTCTGACATTGGGGATTTTTTGGGGGAATCGATTACATGTTTAATTGAAGTATGGGTTAGTATATTAGGGTTGTTATCAGAGTTAGGTAGGATTTTTTTTTATTTAATTTGTATTTTCACCAAACCCTAATTGGACTGATGTGGTCCTGTTTGGGGAAAGTTGGTTTGTGTATAAATAGGGATGATGGGTGTGTGTTAGAAGTCATGCCTGGACTAGCCAGTGCTTCACCCAAGAGGACTGGAATAGCCAGTGCCTCAAGGGTTAGTTTTTATTTTAAATGATGTTGTAAACTTCAATTGTTTTTATCCTATCCATGCTCTGATCTTGTTGTGCTAAAAAAAAAAAAAAAAATTTAATTTTTTTTTTAAATTAATAACTTTGATCTTTACAACATAGTGACACTTTTGATACATGAACAAAAAGAAAAACATAATTACATGACTCTTAGCAAGAGGTGGCCCTTATGGAATGCATCCGGTCAAATTCTATGGTTGCTTTTCTTAACGTATCCTCCAACTTCTATCCCATCCAACCAAAGAACAAGCTAGTCAAGTCTCATTCAATATTCTAAAGTGATTGGCAATCTAACTTCCTATCAAACACCTTGAAGATCGAGGCTATAGATGTATTGGTAGATCGTGCGCGTGCAAGTTTCTTATCAGTATGTGAATTGTGCTAGAATCAGGGTGCCTAAATATCTAGACTAAGAATCCTTATGTTTACATACATGCACAAGAGTCAACATTTCAAGGTAAATGAGCTCCATTTTTATGATTTTTTAATTTTTTAATTTTTTTCTTTTTTAAAAAAATGAAAAAACAAGACATTTTTTTTTTTAGCACAACAAGATCAGAGCATGGATAGGATAAAAACAATTGAAGTTTACAACATCATTTAAAATAAAAACTAACCCTTGAGGCACTGGCTATTCCAGTCCTCTTGGGTGAAGCACTGGCTAGTCCAGGCATGACTTCTAACACACACCCATCATCCCTATTTATACACAAACCAACTTTCCCCAAAACAGGACCACATCAGTCCAATTAGGGTTTGGTGAAAATACAAATTAAATAAAAAAAAATCCTACCTAACTCTGATAACAACCCTAATATACTAACCCATACTTCAATTAATCATGTAATCGATTCCCCCAAAAAATCCCCAATGTCAGAAAAATTAGGGTTTTAAAAATTGAAATTAAAATTTTACCTAATCTCTGAATCCAATCAAACTTCGATCCATGCTTGTAATTGGTCCTCTCTTGCTTCCCATACCGCCAATTTGACTCTAGCTCGACCTAATTTACCCACTTCACACCTAGGGTTTCGGAGAAGGATATGTGTGAAATAGGTAGAATAGATGGACTAGGGAGAGGGGAATAATGATGGGTTATCATTGTTTGACGCTGTGGTGATTATGGTGGTGATGACGGAGCAGTTGGGAGAGCAGGTGGAGGAGCAGGTGGTGGAGATGGTGGTGGTATGGCGTCTGTAGAGGAATGGAGAAGATGGTTTTGGGAAGAAAGGTGCGTTTGGTTGGGTTAATAGATTTGGGTTCTTGGGTGTTGAGCGGGTTTAGCAATTGTTGATGCACAACGAGGATGAGACGTTGGATGCGAAGATGATGGATCGATCTAACGGCGAGATGGAAGGAAGCGGGGATCGACCGTTGGATGCCCGATACAACGAAACTGACGGCTCAAGATGGAGTTAGGTGCTGTAGTGTTAGACAGAAGCTTCAGACTTTGATGTACTGGCGATGCTGCGACCGTAGGATGCTGAGATG